>NC_071976.1:1781988-2099682 GCF_026283585.1 Hylaeus volcanicus | reverse complement strand
TGCAAAGGAAATTGTTGTTCAGAATCGTCTCAGCTACCCCCCATTTCTGGCTCCTCCCCGACTTTTGGGACACCCTGAATACTAACGTAGAAAATCATTTACTGATTGTGAGATGTGAACTGTCTCTAAATAGGTCGGTAGTTAAATTGTTAAATGGCATTTAAATAAATATATGAAAATTGTGCCCTCTGTAGGGACGCCCATGTGCGTCAGCTGTGCGCCACGTTCGGGGCATACTTCAAGTAGTTGACTCAGTCAGTAAAACGGCACACTTGGTGACGAGACATTTTGTTGTCGCCGTCACTAATAGATTCTCAATTTCTCGGATAGTATCGCGCGAAATTTTGTGTCTATTTCCATTCATCGACCAGCTAGCCTCGACTTTGAACAGTGAGCGCAATAAAGGATAGCGAATTTAAGTCAATCGTCGAAGAAAAAGTCATGGCATACACTGCTATGGACGTGACCGCAGAGATTGAGCTATAAGCTCGTCCGTTCTTTCATGGCGAATGGTGCATTCTGGTTTAATTTATGGTTTTAACCGATTAGCCTACTAATTTGGTGACTTGCTGGGTGCAATGGCTGAAAAGATTGTTGTGCATGGTAATACATCTCGTAAATCTGTGATGTGTATTAACGTCGACCAATTTTCGAGACATCGCGTAAAGTGTGTTCGGTGTTCCTGTATTCGTTAAAAATCATCGATTCGATTGGGTGTCGTGTCGTTTAACCTTTTTAAATTAACGAAATCGGAGAGAATATCAAAATAAGATTTTCTTTAGCTAATCTTTACGCATCTTCACAGTTTTACGGAAATCTCCCTGGTTTGATAGTTACACAGTAATATCTCATGTACACAATGATTCGATATGGAGTACAGCTTACTTTTTACCCCCTTTTCATAAATTACATATGTATATGATGTTCTTTTTAAGTTTCCTATCTTAGTCTTAATTATTTGCATAAATCTCTCAGCATTATTAGTTACTCCAAACAATTAGTACATTTGTCACAGAAACTACAGTAATTTAATAAGATACATTTTTTCACTTAACGTAAAGTGTAGATTTAATAACGATCGAGTTGCAGTTAGAGAAATATTAGTATCGAAAGGATTCACTTTTTTACAGCAAAATTGTTTTCGATTATTCTAACGTTTATTTTCATTCGGTAACTACAACTGGGAGTAGCTACGTCGTACTATATCATGTAAAATTACCAAATTCCAAAGCAAACTAGTAATAATAAAAACCATAGAACAACATAAAATATCAATTCGATAAACACAAGACGCCATTGGATAAAATATACCTAAGAGGCTTGGTTAACACCACGGTAACTCATTCATCGTTTGCTCCGTGATTCTAGCGTTTAGTGTAACAGCTACCGGAGTTCAACTCGGATGTTTTGGCAGCTGATTTAATTCTTACTGACCATTATCCGTAGAAATATTTTGAAAATTTTTGGACTGTCCATGCTAATGGAAGGATCGCGTGGTGTTGTGACAGTAAATTTTTTGTGGTAGTTCGATACTAAGTAAGGGACAACGCACGATAAAGCTTCTTGCTTTATTCGGGGAAGTAGCGAACGATGACGTCATGTGCTGAAACATAAGCTGTTTTCACCTTGTTCCGCTACAACAGTATTTCGCGGGTACAGGTGCGATATATTTTCTTTGTGGTATTCAATTTAGTCGAAAATCTATCGAGCGAAGTAGCAAGACAAATAATAGCGCTAACGCGAGCATAATTGTTCGCGTTGGTCTTATTATCCGTCTCGTAATTCTTTGTTATTCTACGAAGCACAATTTGAGATAAAAATGTTCTAATGTACTGTTTTCGTTTAACCGTGACGCGTACTTGTTAGTGATTTTATTATTCTCGATGTGTTTACCGTGTAGTCGAATAAACATAATAAAGCATAGAGAGAAGAGATGCGGTTACGAAGATTGAGCATCGTTCGTTGCTATCGTATCTCTTGATAGCGACGTTTTATGTGCAGGTGCAAACAATATAAAATAAAAAAAATTTATTGGCGTTTTGATCGCTTAATAAATTAACAACACAATGGATTCTGAAGAGGAAACATACGATGATGTTGATTCTGGCAATGAATCCAGTGGGGATGATGTGGATTTTGCTATGGAAATAGAAGCTGAAAATCCAAGGGAACGGACAACAGATGTTGATGATTATCCTTTTGAAGTTTTGTCAACAGAGGAGATAGTGCAACATATGATTGATTCCATAAAAGAAGTGAATACAGTTGTAGAAGTATGTTAAAAAAATACTTTAAAAAGTTTATTTGTTTTTTAAATTTTGATAATTGTAATAATATTGAATAATATGGCAAAAAATAAATTCTGAGTTACATCTGAATCTAATTATAGTACTTGATGATTTAATTATAGATACCAGCAACAACCACACGTATTTTATTGAATCATTTTAAATGGGATAAAGAAAAATTAATGGAACGTTTCTATGATGGGGATCAAGAAAAATTGTTTGCAGAAGCAAGAGTTATTAATCCATTTAGGAAGGGTCCATTAATAAATAGAAATCAATCTTCTCAAAGCTCTTTGGTAAGTGAGCTCATATTTGTTCATTTTCTATATACAAAAAACAATGAGTATAATATTGATATTTATAATTTCTAGTCTAGAAGAACATCAACAAATGGTACAGAGGAGTGTGGAATTTGTTTTATGGTTCAACCAACTGCGGTATGTGCTCATAGATTTATATTAAATACAATGTAATATATATTAAAAATATTGTCTTGTTATAATGTAATATTTTTATAAAAAAATTAGTTGATGACTGGACTTGAATGTGGACATCGCTTTTGTACTGGTTGTTGGGGAGAGTACCTCACTACCAAGATTATGGAAGAAGGGGTGGGTCAAACAATTGCATGTGCAGCACATGCTTGTGACATTTTAGTAGATGATGCGAGCGTTATGCGTCTTGTAAAAGACTCTAAAGTTAAACTGAAATACCAACATTTAATAACAAATAGTTTTGTCGAAGTGAGTATTATCTCGTGAATTTTCATTAAAAAAATTATTATTAAAATATACTAATTATTATTTTGTTTTCAGTGTAATAGGTTACTAAGGTGGTGTCCATCTCCAGATTGTAACAATGCTATAAAAGTACAGTATATCGAAGCAAGACCTGTGACTTGCAAGTGCGGCCACACATTCTGTTTCCATTGCGGTGAAAATTGGCACGATCCCGTGAAATGTCATTTACTCCGTAAATGGCTAAAGAAATGCGACGATGATTCGGAAACATCAAATTGGATTGCTGCAAACACAAAAGAATGTCCCAAATGTAATGTCACCATCGAAAAGGATGGTGGATGTAATCATATGGTCTGTAAAAATCAGAATTGCAAAACTGATTTTTGTTGGGTATGCCTTGGACCGTGGGAACCGCACGGATCTAGTTGGTATAATTGTAATCGTTACGACGAAGAAGAGGCTAAAGCTGCCAGAGACGCTCAAGAAAAATCAAGATCCGCGTTACAAAGATACTTATTTTATTGCAATAGATATATGAATCATATGCAGTCATTGAAATTTGAAAGTAAACTTTATGCAAGTGTAAAAGAAAAAATGGAAGAAATGCAACAACATAACATGTCATGGATCGAGGTAAGATTAATTGAAATCAAACGAAAAGTGTATTTTACAAATGCGTTATTCGCGTTAAATTAAATCATAATGTCATTTTCAGGTACAATTCTTAAAAAAAGCAGTGGATATTTTGTGTTCTTGTAGACAGACTCTTATGTATACTTACGTTTTTGCTTATTACGTGCGAAAGAACAACCAGTCTGTGATTTTCGAAGATAACCAAAAAGATCTAGAGGGCACAACAGAACGTCTCTCGGAATATCTCGAAAGAGATATCACAAGTGAAAACCTTGCTGATATTAAACAAAAGGTTCAAGATAAATACAGGTAAGTTGTTGGGTATATTTACGAGAGGAGTCGTATTTTACCCGGCATTGTATTAAAAATATTTTTCTTACTTTTACAGATATTGCGATAGTCGGAGAAAAGTGCTTTTGGAACATGTACATGAAGGTTATGAAAAGGACTGGTGGGAGTATGTGGAATAGAAAGCTATACCAGCTTTATTTTTTAGGGGTGTGAGACAAGTTTTCCTTCTTGTCACTTTTGCCCCAGCTGTGATAAATCAAGAAAGATGACAAGAGACAAAAATAGAGCATGTCACCAAGTGATTTACGTGTTAGATATACTTTAAACACAATATGATCTGTGGCAACACATATATCGTTATGAATTTTGAATTAATTAAAATTGAATCCTATTACCATCGGGTTAAATGTAAAATACTTTTGTATTGATTACTGATGCTAATTTGCGCTTACTGTGTGCTATTCATCGTTGCATATTTCGATCCTTCATAATATGCCTTGCAATACGATATTTTTGAATCTCAAATGAACTTTCATGTGCAGACACATCAGACGATCACGAAAGTACGAACAAAATCGAACAGTGTGTCGCAATACTGAACAAAAGGTTATATCAAATTTGCTTAATATATTTTAATGCCATAGTGTAATAATACAGTGCACCTTTTCATAATAATATAAGATTCTCTAGAAAGGTATTTAATTGAACATTAAAGAAAAAAAACTTTTCAAGAGTTCTTTAAATAGTACGTGGAAAGGTTAATATAGAACTAGAATACTTTAATCTGTCTCTTATTATCAGTCCTGTTCATTCGATTTATGAAGGGATAATTGAACATGACAGACTATCGGTGCAAATAAGATTCATAAAATATCTTAACATTTTGCTCTATTTTGGACAGCAATACGTCCAGGCTATCATTGCCAATCTTTATAAAAATTGAATTAAAGTGATCATGTCGTCAGTATCGTGTGCGATTTGTCTATCGAGTTATACTTCTTTACCGTTTACTTTATTGTTATTATTATTATTCTTCTTTTGTACATGATAATATCAAAAGGCGCTATACTTGCAATCAGTGATTCATGTACATATAGGCACAACAAAGTCAAAATTGATGTAGAATTATGAAAAGAAAAATACTCAAAATGCCGATGAAGCACAGAAACTCCTTGGTAGGAATTCAGATTTTTTATCCTCGATACAAATTTCGGGATCATGTCCACTGTTTACGTTTATTCGGTGTAAGTGGCTTGACCACTCGCTTGATTGACGGCTGTGTAAATAAGAAAGGTCGATTCCTGGAATAAAAATGTCTCGCATAGTCGTTACAAATCCCCAATCACACCCGATTTTACGACGTTTATCGAGGAGTTTCTGTAGATCTCTAAATCGTTGGCTCGGGACAAATTATCAGAATCGAACTCGCATAATATAAAGGGGTCCAATATTTCTAGGAGTTTGTAGCATACACTATTTTACTTTTAGTATATTGTTTAACGAAAGATTCAATTTATTAGCATTATGTATTTATACGACAATTTTTACATATTCATTATATGTGATCATACATCATATCATGACTTTATTTGTTCGAAATTTAAAAGAAAAAAAATTAGCATTTCACATTTCATTCATGACAGTACTGTCGCTTGCGTTAAATTGTGTTTATTAAATGTGATATTCTCATAATGCTGACGATGTGTTTCATATATCATTAGCCAATTAATTCGAGGTTAATGACCATGATACAATGATCACTTATTGTTGTATAAGTGGGGAACGAAATAAGTGTTCCGTTTGTACAGTTATATAGTTATATATTCACACATAAATGCATAATACATACTTATATATAGTTGTAATATCAATATTAGCAAACTTAAAGTAGAAACATTTGAAGGTTTATTAAAAAAAAAAGTTGTTGATTCTTACTATTATCCACGTTAGGGAATAAAAAAGTAAAATGCAGTTGTTTTCTGTACAGTCACAAAATTCGAGTAGAAGTAAGAAGACTGTTAGATATATTCACATGAAATTATTCTCTAGTTTCGTGGTTTTGTATTGTATATTCATGTAATGCATAAAATTATAAATAATAATCAGGGAATCACCTTTTTTTATATTCAACAAATGTAAAAAATATTCAGAAAAGCTTAAAAAACTTACATGTAATCCGTGTAATAATTATTTGCCTTTAAAATCGTGTACGTTTATTAACAAAATAAACAGTACTAGAATCTTTCAATAACACCAAGAAATTGACATTTAAAAAAATGACAATAGTACTCGAGAAGGCGTTCTTAGATCGAACGTTTTTTGTATCCAATGATTTTCAATTATCGGCAATATGTACACAAAAGCTACGTAAAAGGATGTATTTAATTATGCAATCAAAAGATCAGTGCTGCACGCTGGTACTTTATTAATATTATTTCGTTTGTTCAAAGACTAAAATAATGCAAGTCATATAGTAGTACTCTCACTAATAATCGTGTAGTTTAGACATTTTTTGGTTTTTCAATACTTGCATTCTAGCATCGATAAATCAATATATTTTGAGTAGTACGTAGACTGTATTTATGTTTGAATAAGTATACTACTTTAAATAAAACTATATCAACATCTGCAAAATATATTTTTAATAATTCTAGTACTAAAATATTATATATCTTTTAAGAAGATACCTTTTCGAGATTCATTTGTTCGGTAGCAATAAAATTCTGCTTCCTAAATTATTTTTCCTTTTTACGTTCTTTAGGGGTTATGTTACGTATAACCTAGTGCGATTAAGAATACTTGTTTACGAAAATGTCAATGACCTTTGTTCTCCATTCATTTATTATCATTCCCTACTATTTTCAAATATATTAGAGTGATATTTTTTATTGTATCCAAAAACAATGGGGTTGATCCAACACATTTCGTAAAAATGAATTTTTTTTTGTTACAGGTATATAAAATAATTGATACCACTAAGAAAATTGATATTTTGTAGAAACGTTTATTATCTCCGAATACTTATATAAATTTTTTGCAATGTTATTAGAAGCTACCGCATATAATATTCAATGTTGTTTAAAGATGTTTACCATATATTTAACGAGCACTGTCACATGGATCGCTTTTTATAAATTCTAAGCGTCCACGATGGTCTTCGAACGACAAGGAAATTTATTATTTAATATATTTTCTACCTAAAATAAATTATAAATAAATATACTTAGATTGCTTCTACCTAAATTCAATATAATTTTGAGATTCTTGTTCGACATAAATATCTGAAACGTCAAATTTTGAGTATCGTATGAAAATTATTTTGATAAAATATCTAGATTAACGTTAAATAAGATTTTCTTTTACTAATTCAACTAGTCCAACGAGCTGCGATTATTACACAATACGAATATAATAGGGAACTTTCATCGTTATCCTTCGCTCGTTTAAATATTTCTTGCAATTATCATAAAAAAAAAGTACGATGTTTGTAATTCGTGTGATATTAGTACGATGATTGTACATACTGCATGGCCGACGCTGAATTTACACATCGCGCATTCATTAGGAATGCATACGAAAGATTCACTTTCGAATCACACGATTCCATTTTCGATGTTAATGGAAAAGCGTCGTACAAACTCTTGGAAATTGTTTTTAAGCGCATTTTGGTAGAATATAAGTACGCTAAAAGGTCTCGCGTAAAACGTACCCTGTGCGACTTGATCTGTGAGTGTGTATCAGGAGGTTACAGTTAAAATTGTTGCAACCAAGCCAAGTGTGGCACCAGTCATCAGAAGACTCCTCCAGATCGCTCCGCTAATCTCTTCTGCCACGGGATATTCTATACACAGCTGATCCTGAACAAGCATAAAGTTATTTTGGAATAAGTAGAACAAGAAAATACATTTATTAATACTATCTATCGATTGGTTGATCGACTGGTCACGTACCCATCCTCCGTATCCTTTGATAAAATGCGCAACTTTTTCGCCAATAAATCTGGAGACGTACAGCGGTAATTTCTTCTTCAGAGCGTGCATTCGTCTGTCCCGTGCCCAGAGAGCGAGTCTGCCCATAAATGCGTACAAACAAACGATTCTTGCCCATGTAACTCCACCGTGTAAAAAGAGCTCATCCGCGACTCCCATGAACGCTTCGTACGCCGTGTCCGGTACGACGTTCAAACGGTTCACCATACTCGCAAATAGGATACTGTGTTTGTTTAGCATCTGATACACATTGTGTCTCATACTCCTAGAGACCGGGTCCCGCGATATAAGATAAATATCTTCTTTCAACAGATATCGTATCACATCGTTCGCCAAACATTCCGCCGTGAATTCAATGGAGTCCTCGCAAAGGCTGTAGCGCTGAGAGGATGAAACTAATTGCGGGAAGAGATGTTGCAGACGAATCTAAAAGAGACGATCCTTTTTGTAACATCGAATAACATTTGCTCGCTGATAAATAAAAATAATATGTATTCGTAATCATCTTCCTGGTACGAACGGTACGATTCGTTTGAGATTTTTAATTCTAAAAGTTAATAATTCAAAGAGGACAGGTATCGAAAATGAAAATATTTATTCGAATAAATACGCTAAATCCTAAGGCTACGATTATGCGTTATTCTTGTAACAATGATGTATGATAAATGAAAATCTTATGAAATAAATCTGTAAGAGAAAGCGCGATGGTAATTGAACGATTAACGGTACTTCGTTCTCGTTGCATCAAAGATCAAATACGACGAATGATTTCTTAGAAACGATTGTTATCGAAACTTATTATAAATCCTCGAGTCAACGCGACCAAGAAAAAGATTATCATGGCAAAAGAACAACAAATGTTTTGTACCTGTTGTTTCGATTCTTCCTACAATAATAAAAGCTAGTAATGAATTGAGAAAGGTATATATTACATTAAATGCAACATGGAATGCGATGCATAGTATTGCAACCAAGCAATGGTAGCGAATATGTTAACCCATTCAAACCTTGTGTACGTTACATTAATTGTATTATGATTTATTTTAACCTATTATCAATGTAAAGTTTAACTGTTAGAATTTCAGATGATTAAAATGTATTATTGCACTATTGTATAGGTTAGGGTTTTCCAATATCAACACTTTGAGTATTGGTTGCCTAAGTAATAATTTTATGAGTAACCAATGATAGGATATAAAGAACTAAGGAACAATGGATTAAAAGGACCTATTCAAATTGATATTAATGTGTATTACACTGATTTGTAGCATTTTTGTTAACTTCAGCTTGATAGTGTAGAGCTAAAAGCACTATTACAACGCTTTATAAGGTAAACCCTACAGACCCTTTCATAAAAGTAATGTTATCGGTCATTGGACATAATCTACTTAAACTAATCATGGTTTACTAAAGTTTAGAGTAATGGAATATTCTTGTTTATACATGGAAAACAAAGACTTGGATTGTAACCTGGTAAAGTACTTTACGATTCTCTTTCCACAAGAAATGTACATGTTTCGGCTTGTCTCATCTTTGTGAAACATGTGTATACATAAGACCTTTAGAATGAAATTATCCTACTTAACACATGTTAATAAATGATAAACCTGATTATAATATACATTTGTCAAATAAGAATAAATGGAAGGAGAAAAATAATACAAAACCATTTCTAACTTGGGATTTATTTAGGAGCTAAGAGGAGGTAACAATTAATAATTTAATGTTTGCTTTGTGGTTTTAAGGCAAAATGGACAGTATCGATCTTCCCTTTGAAAAGCGGCTTTCTCACGTGAGCGGGACGAAGAGAGGGGAACGTAACGCGTGCAAGAGAGAAACCATGGAGAAGTGCCAAGGTTGGAGAGAGAGGAAAGTAGAGCTCATTGACAGCCAGCGGAGATTAAAGCACGTAAGACCGGCAATCGGCGCGGTATAGTTACCTGGCAAACTTCGATGAAAGACATAGCGGTATTGGCGGTGCCGATAGCATATCGGCACAGACCGCCGTTATCGTCGCCAATCACGGTTCCAACGGCTACGGCGCTGTTGTTACAATCGTCGTCGGCGATCACAGTTTCACCGCTTCCGTCGTCGCAGTCGTCGTGGTCGTTGCAGGCTCGCTCGCTCGGCGAATTCCTGTTACCGGGGGGATCGCATTCCAGGATGCCGCCCACTCTGGAATGTGGTTCCCCCCGCACTGACGCACCCTGCCCCTCTCCGACCGCGTCGAGGATCTCATTGTTCGGTGGTGCACCGTCGTCGCCGGCCATCCTCGTGTACAACCGCCCGCACTGATCTCTTCCAGGCACCGGCTGTCTGGCCACCGACTCTCGTCGACGAGATGCTCGCACACCTACGGAGGAATCCTCGTGGCCGTGTTAACGTACCCTTTAGAACATCGCCAGTGCGTTCGAGTGCCTTGGTGAAAATCGCCCGAAGCGCCGGGTTAACGAGGGCACACCGCGCACACCGAAAATCTTTGGCTCGCCTGCCCCGGACGACGTAACGCTCTCTACTTTCCCGCGGCCATTTCCGAACCACCGACCGCCAACCCGCACCCCACTTCTCTGGTTGCCGCGTATCCCCGCCATTCCTTTGACGTTTCCCACCGTTCCACACTGTTCAGTTCTCCTTCGTCGGTACACTGCTCTGTACGGGCCGACACACGCTCCTCGCCTGGACCACACAACCTTACGAACTTCTATGGATCATTCACGTTTTCTCCCCACCATTGACTGCCGGCGTATTCCGGCACGCGGTCCACACTATCTCGCTCCCGCGCAACACAAACGTATCGGCTGCACCTAGCAATGGGACTAACGTGATACGTAACAATGGTACCAAGCAATTGGATACCAAAGTGGTAACCAAATTGGCGATTAAGTTGCCGTCAGATTCGCTGTTACCTATAGCTCACGAGCTCACATCAAGTCTACCGCGCGACAAAGAGTGTCGAGAGCGAGTGATAATTTGGATGCTTTGCTTTTTTCTAATATGCTGCTTTTTTATATCTGCATATAAAGTTCCTGAAGTGGATCTGGTCTGCGTTAGTAGCCATCTCATCAATACTCGTGCGGGAGCATTTTGAAGTTTGATCATCTAAAGGTAGAAGAACTGTTAAAAAAAGCTATCTACCGCTAATTATCCATGATAAGTGTCAAAGCTCGAAGTGAGAAATCATCGAAACGGTGTTAGTCCCATCGCTAGCTATACCTACGGTTTTACCTGTGTGCGACGTGCCTGAACTATCTCCTTTCCACCTCCTTCTTCTTCGTTTGCGCCCTCTCTTCTCCTTTCTCTCTTTACTCTCCTTCTCTGCGAGGCGCCATCGATAACCTTCCCCCTTCACCCCGGAGGGCGCTCTCGCGCACGTGCACCGACAGCCACAAACGCGAACACTTACCTGTGTGCGCTCTGAGAACCGAACGAACGGAATTTTCGATGGAACGCGGAGTTCGCCTGGTATCGGGCACCGTTTCCCAGGCTATGTTCTCGCCGTTACATTATTTACGTGGAACGTTCGTTAAATGCTGACTGCGTGATTCGAGATGGAAAGTATCGTGATCTCGATCTGGGCTACCTCCGCAGAAATTCCGTTCGTCAACGAATTCGCGAGTCCTCTTTGCATCTGTAATGACCAGAGTGGTTAATATATTGAGAATTTTGATGACTGAAAAAGTTAAAGTCATGTATTCCTAAACAGCACAGTGTGCTTTCATTGTGATTATATCTTTAACACTGCCGGTTGTCCAGTTTTCTCTTGGAGAAGTCTTTGTTAGTATATTAATTAATGTATTCGCGTGAAGTATACAAAGGATATCGTGACGATAACGTTACCTTCATCTACAAGTTATTTTTAATCCCGTAACGAAAGCGGTTGATCGATTGCAAGAAATTGCGACACTTATGGCGATCAGCGTGCTCGGTGAAAGCCACGTCACGGTTGCTGACCCAAAGGTGACGTAGGACCGTCGGGGATGACGATAGTATTCCAGTCATTGGTAGTTTACCATTTCATTGATGCCGTGCTCCCTATCATTACGACTTCCTGCTGTACAAGTCGCATGATCCACAATTTCTTATCGCGTTACAGAGCAATGTAGTGAAACGCAGAACTGAATCACTAGTGATTACTTATATCATTGCTCAAGACAATACTCTTTCAACGAAATCTGAATAGCACAACTATAAAGTTGTTTTTAGAAGGTCATTGTATACACACGAAGAAACGCAAAATAGATGGAAACATTTTCTAAAATTATACATATATTCAACGACAAAAACAATGTTTTAAATTCTTAAAGAAACGATTATTCAAAAGAAAATTTAGAGGGAGAACGTCCAGTCGCGCAGCGACGGTTGATTGCGCGCAACGATATAATTAATTACGAGTCCAGCTCTGACGCTACGGCAGTGATAGTGCCATGGAAAAAGTCGAGCAAAATGGTATTGGAAGACGGCACAACAGCGTCCGCGGTTTGGTTCACACATAACAAATGCGATTTCCATCCCCGACGCTGCAAAGCGCAGTGGTACCATGGTATATTTCCAAGAAGGAATTATTATGTTGAAACTGGTCGGCGTGGATGGTGGATGCCGGCTGACTCTGATCGTCGGCGCGCGACCGTGTCCGCTCCTTTCTGCCTGTGCAACCTTCAAAGGCCACAGAATGCGTCGATGAATGAAGTAGGAAAGTTGCAGAGTGCCCGCCGACCGGATGTGTATACTAGGTGGCTAAGAAAACGAGAGGTCTCGACGTTAGTCGGTGACGAACTAGTTTTGAGCCCCCTCTCGCCAACGGAATGCTGCTAGACGTTGCGTCGGCAATTATCAATCCTTCTGTCTTCATTCAGACGACTTAGACGCATCCCAGTTGATCCTATGAAATACTTTCACTTCTGTTTGTTTACTCTAGCAAATCGCAGAATGCAACTTTTCTTTATATCTTGAATTTCTTTTGATAATACTCTGCAAGAACATGGAATGTAGGTTACGTTGCAGCGGCCAATATTTGGTACTTTATTCCAACTCAAGAAATGGGCCGTTCAGGCTGAGGAAAATAGTTGTGGAATTGTTTGGGACTCTTTGCTATATAGTATCGAATATCTTTGTATCGAATATTGTTAGGTTAGGAATTCGACAATCTTTTCCGAAATGTTTCCCGTAGCTGCGAGTCGATAGAATAGTGTCAACAGTTTCTGGGAAAATAGAATTCGCAGGTGCACACTACTCGAGGCGGTTTACCTTTCTATACCAAACACGGATAACCGTACACGTAAGGCATTAAAGCCTAGCAGCCGGACATGGATAAATTGGCAATATGACTCACGTGTAAATGACATCTAATTGGGTCATTATCTCACAGTGGCTTCTTAAAGTGGCGAGAGACGCAATAAGAAGCTTCGTTGATCGCGAACATTTAGCGCGACGAATTCCTTGATGTGAAGCGTTAAGAAAAATTCAATCAACGCCAAGTCTATCGCATTCCTGCATTCCAAGCTGAATGCTGTTTATCGGATCTTCCAGCTTTATATACCCACGCACAATTGACCAACTTGTGTTTCTTTCGTTACCATTTCGCACTATGGAGTCGCGCGTATCGTTCTTCTCCCTCGATAACCGATCACTACTCGAATTACCTTAGATTGGTAACAATTATCTTTACTTTGTTTCGGCTAGTTGACCCGTCAAGTTCCCTTACGATATGACAACTGTTTTCATCGATATTACATAAAGAAAAAATAGCGAAGTGTCATGGAAAATCATAGAGATCAATTGTAAGTATGCAAAAATCTCTGGAATTACTTTCTACTAAAAAATAATATCAAGATTCATTGTACATTACATCAGACCCGAAGAGGTTAGAATAGCGATTTGCTTTGGCTGGAGTTCGTAACCTTGTTCGTCCTTTTCGTCGATGTTTGATCATCTGATACTTTAGCCAAGTAAAAAAACGATAAAAACTGTATTCCGTCTCATTAGTGCGTCGAGCAAAACTGACAAACGTATCAACTGTCACGACATGTGACGAGACGGATCTTGTTTTGTCGTGTTAGACCGATTGAAAATATTGCTTCGTATTGTTTTCTCTTGACGAAGTGGACCGTGGGAATACAAGAGAGTGAGCGGCACATAGTATTTCAGGGGAACTTGTGGTAACCGGCTCTCGGTAGCTTTTCTTACCGTCATTCATGATACTATGGTACGGCAATAGGATGATTGCTTGACGGCCAGTGCCTAAAGTGGATAAAGTCTTCTATAGTAATTTAACTCGAGCCTGGGTACAGGGGTGCAGAGGCCTTTCGGTAATCTCTCTTTTTATTTTTTAACTTGCCAATATAAATCATAACGTAGAATTGTTTTTCCGCTTGGCCCTACTTACTGCTCGCAATTACCCAAGTTCCACGCTCGGGAAAATTAAATCAACGTTGCAATCGTTTCGCGTACAACGATCCGCTAATTGGATATCCTTTTGGCGGGCTTGACGCATTAGTGCTCCGCCATTTGCAATTTTTCGACAGACGCGAACAAGTGGCGAATAGATGCCGACGTGAAGAGCGTAAGTCTACGAATGTAAGTAAAGTAAAAAATATCACGGTTCCGCGATCGCGATTCATTTATCGTCCCTAATCGTTCGTAAATCGTAGATTTATTGTTAACGTAGCTAAAGTAGTAGAAATAAGTATTGAAACAGGCATGGATTCGAAAATGTTCTTCCGTTATTCTTTGCTTAGACGAGACCTCCAAACAACGAATCATTTTTATTGAACGATTATAAAATTATATAACTTTAGTATACGGTAGTTATTCTTAACTTGAGTTTTATTACTTCCGCGAAGCTGTCAATGATCGACCGTATTATACCCCTCGACGACGATATCATTTTTTCTACTATTGCAGGGCGGTAGAGCGGAAGGAGGGGTGAGAGGAGGGGTCCCACTGCCTGATTTCGCGGTCCCGTGCGACGTCCCTGAGATGGCAGTGGTACTAACAGATTGACAGACGTACTCGCCGCGAACTGACCCCTTCGTAGTGATTTAGTTATCTCTCTATCGACGCCTCGGCCAAGTCGTACACTTCGTTTGTATCAAGAGGGACGGTAAAAGACAAAAATAAAAGTGCTGCCGGAAGTGTTGTATCAGAAGGTAGCGTGCGCTCTTCGCTGAATGAGCTTCTGCCGGTTCGGGATCCTTTCGGGGCGAGATATTATGATTAGGTCAGTATGTTTACTTTGTGTCCGATTTATCGGTTTTTTTTCGTGAATGTTGCGCGTCCGCGACGTTCGATCCTTGAATTTCTGCTGACCTCTGTGACGAAAAAGGTAAGGCTCACAGAATTATAGTAAGCGTGGCGAAAATTCCTCTTAAGCAACAGGTTCTCTTTATCGATGGAGATCCGAAGATCGATCGAATTTGAGGTTATTTCGTGTTGAGATATTTGGTTCTCGAATAGATTGAGTGAAATATATCAAATAAATTTGTGTGAGCTGTCGTTCCAATGATTATTTAGACATTATGGAAGATATTGTATATCTAATATTGTACGTTAGTCGAACTGTTAGTAGAACTGTATCTAATGTAGACAGATTATTTTCTAGTTACTTTAATTCGAAGTACATTATTTTAAGGACACAATGGGGTTGAATTAACTGCCGTTGACTGTGCTTTCCAAGTCCAATAGGGTGCAGGAGATAAAACGAATTCGTCGTCAAATCAGCTTACAGAGTCAGTTAATAAGCCTAGTATGATTTCGAGCGGAAATAGATCATACCGGTCGTTCGTGACACGTACAGGCAATCAGGATAAATGTAATCGTGTTTAAAGTAGCAGTTTTTGATACTCGTTCAACTTAGTGTGTGTGCAAAGTGTGCTCAAGCAACGGAAGATCTACATTATTTCAAATTTGTATGGTTTCTAATACAAAATTTTGCGTCTAATCAAGCTATAGCTTAGTCGAGAAAATTGTCATGTAAAGAGCGTCAAACAAAGTTACAAAAATTCTGTTCATTTTTCTTCCGCTAAGTGTGAATGATTTAGTGCAATTAAAACACAATTTACCGAATAAACTGGTAATTACACACATCGTTGACGTTCCTTATAATTATAGTTAATAATAGTTCACTCTGGGTAATCAAAATTTCTTATATCACTACTATGTATTCATTTTTCGCGAATGTGCAAATTATGTCGTATGAGGTGTCCAAAAAATCACCATGTATTTTCAGAAGTAATAGGAATTTTAGAAAAACCATCCATAAAATGCACCAATGATAGATATAATGCAAATATTTGTTGCGTTTATAACGTTTAAATGATACCTACGATGTACGAATCCCCTCGTCATTTTCATGCAAATTAACCGTGTAACACAGACATTCGTCAGATTTCTTTTATACGAGCCAGACACGCGATACAAAAATTAATCTCGTTTCGGTTACACGGGATCGGATGCATACGTATTATGTAATGCTATTAATTAGCGGCAGTTAATGATTGTGTAATGTTGTATGGAGTAATTAGAACGCGGAGCACGTTGCTCCATGCGTTTCGAACGAAATGTGTAACTTTCCATGGCGTTAATTTGATTTACCGTATTGCAGTCGAGCGATAAGAAAAAAGAAATGTTTGGCCATCGTTGGAATGTCGCTTACTCCAGCGAATTTGAAATCGCGACTTTATTATCGTATTGGGAATGTGTTCAGTCTCGCGTTTAGTTTCGATCGCAATGATTCATCGTGATTTTTATTCGTTACTGTATGGAGTACTGTATTACTCATTTTTGTATTCTCATAAATATTTACGTATTCTATACAGATTTGTTTTGGCAGAAAAGCTGTGTTACTCACATGTGGATCAACGTGTTAAATATATCGTATCATTCTTTTTGCAGGGAAAACGAGAAACAGTAAACGGATAATCGATTTTATCGTTATTGATCCTCGAAGAGGAAAGCCACGAAGTGAGACTTCGTGTGTTTTGTTTACATAATTTCCCCCGGAAGTTGTCACTGTCAACGTTATTCAAGTTATCAAAGGAACGTCTGCGATCTGATTCCTCTCTTCTTATGTGTCACCGAGTAATGCATAATAATAACGCATTCCTTTCTGATTTACGAAGATTTTCTCGGAACGAGAAAGAAGAACATGCTTTCAAATAACCGTACCAAAATCTTTTTACGAAATCTCGCTTTCGAACAATTACAGTATGGGAGTTGTTTACGAGATCTTTTATCTCTCGATAAAATACGCCATCATCTCTGTCCCAAAATGGAGAACAAAAATATATCTCTGGATTGTTTAGAAAAAAAAAAAAAAAATGAAAGACTTGATTTACGTCAATAAATTAATAATAGAAAATGAAACGGTCACATGGTAAATTGATTCAAGGTTTTCAACGATATAGTTGACAAGGAAACATACGTACATATACCGAAGACACGGAGATCTGACACACCAACGAGTTCGTGATTTACAATCTGATTTTGAAATCCTGTTTGTAACTGGATTCGCTAACAGGCAGATTTATTACGGAACGCATACGACTGATCTACTTAAAACTTTCTGCGTAACCGGATGCTACGTCGAGGAATCAGGGGTATAAATATTAATTCATACACATAGTTGTATCCCGTACGATAGAACAGACATTGTCACTTGTTATTCTTATCGTAATTTGAGTTCGTAGAATTCTTCGCGTGAGATACTACTCGCGCCTTGCAAATTTTTCCCACCGCGTGTTTTGCTTCCTTCGCTCATTTTATTTACAAAACAGTTGATTCCTGCTCGTAATACGTACGATTCTTACATCACTTAATCCTGATAAGAGTGACGCAACTCGAACGGTATAAATTTTCCGGGGGAGGTGCTTTATGCTTGCCTTTCTTCTAATTATATCGTCGAAGAAAACTCGAACTCTGACTATTTACAACTAATCTGTTCAAATTTTGCTTATCTCAGCCTATCTTTGTCTACTCTATTTCAACACTCTCTTGTTCGATATACGACCCCCCCAGATTCCTATAGTTAGTTTAACTTTCACGACTCTAACTCAGCGTCCAACTTCGTTCTAGAACTTTTCTTTTAACAGCGTTGGCGGTTCAAAACAATGAGAACGAACACGTCCAACACGTTCCACGCGTGTGCATTCGGTGTTCGCAGAGAGCACCGTACGTCAGGACATAAAAGCGTAATGCGAATCACGCGCGTGTACTATCATGCGTGATCACTATAGCGTCCTCGGGTTGCCGTAGTGATTCATAAAACGTACTGACGTCACCAACGTGCTCGGTGGGACAATCAACCGGCAAGCAACGTAAAAATGTTGCGGATCGCGCGTCACGTAGTGCACGGTCGCACTATCGCGTGGGTGGGTGCTCGAAGCTGAATGGAGGTCGGATACACGTATCATTTCCATGAAATCGGGAAACTCGGCTGCACCGTTACCTTACAGGGTATTTGCAATTGAAATTTTCTGATCACTTCGATCTTTTAACGTGGGTTTTCAATTTCAAAAACAGGGTATGCAAGTAATATAAAAGTTGCATTTGAAATTAGAGTTTGTCTAGTTTTCTGTTGAACACTATCCGACCAACGACAGATTTTTGTCAATATTTGAATTGATCGCTGCGAGTACATTCGAGTATCTCGAATACAGCGAGGTATCGATCCACCAACTTGGTCGGTATCGTAGGGAGCTGGATCAATCTGGACTCGGTGGATAATAAACTGCACTGGAGCTTGAGATTAGCAAACATTTATTTGAATACTCGATCGCGATTTTTAGATGGTGCCCTTCGGATAGTAATTTATTTATTTTCTTTCCCTTTTCCACTCGAAGAATAATTTTACTAAACTCATGTACACATACTTCTCTTACTCAGGCATATATCTTTGCCGTGAAAATCCTCGAATATACTTAAACGATAAATGACGATCCGTATCCAAATATAGAGTATCAACGAGAGATCCACAAGAGTACACTAATGAATCGTGCTTCGTAAATTTAACCAGCTGATGCATCGGCGCACGTCTCACAAATTCAACAAAGTTTCGATAACGTCATCTTTGGTTAGAATGCCGAAGACCAGAGTCCGTGGCAATATTTACGGTGCGCGCAAACCCTTGGTGCATTAATCTCGCGTTACTGAATCATCGGTAACATTATTCGGAAGCATGGAATCAGCATGCAACGACTCGATGGTAGCTGTCTCGTTTTACCGTACTTATCCGCAATTTTTTATTCCGATTCGTGCAACAAATAGTTATTTAATAATTATTATAGATTATAATAAGATCGAGTCATTCAAGTTTCTTGGCGTATTTTCTTACTAAAAAAATAAAATCCCAAAGCACTTTTCGAATATAGTTTTGAACTTTTCGCAATGGTGAGAGAAACGTTGAATCATTTTATCTCACAATCAGCGAGAATGAGAAAAGGCATGTCGACGAGCAAAACAGAGGCGAATGGAGACAATCATTGCGCGGCGAGACAATCGATTACATGATAGTCGTATATCATTGCCTATATTAATGCAGAGCGTTGCAAGACAATGCAGCCGTGTTTCTTGTATGCTGCGTATATAAACGCGTATGTCAAGGCGTCTGGATACACGCCATATTTAATTCATTCGCAAAGGTTCGTCTTGATAACAACGTGATCTCGCTGATGAGTTTGGGCAATGAGTTTGTTCGGAAAAACAAGGATAGAACGGAACCGTAAGACTGAACAAGAAGATCTTGAAGGGGATTTTCGAAAAGAGAGTTTAGCGTTATATTAACAAAAAAATTCTAAAGCCTCTGTTGGAAAATTCTTTTAGCGTTTGATCGAAAGGGAAAAAGAAGTTCTGTTTGGAAATGATTAATTAGCAGTGATTCAGATCAATTCGTCGATGTATATCATTCAGAAATCCTTTGTGGCTACGCATAATATCAACTGGAGATCGTACCAATCGATATTAATATTAATTCTCTCTTCTCGATCGACGATAACGCTTTAAACTTTGATTTGATCTCGCTTATTTTATCTTATTTTTGGGTACGAAAACAATTTTACAGATTACTCGATAGCAGATTCGTGGAAACGAATTTGGACGCTTGGAATACCTAATATTTGATTTGGTCAAGCTGAAAAACCCGCTATCGATCAATATGTCTACATAAATAGAAGTACAGAAAATTCTAACAGTGTGCTACGTATTTTCGTCCAGCGTCATTTCTCTACCAGGAATTTGCTTAAATTTTAGCACACAGCAATCGTTTAACCCTAGAAACAAATATGTACAGAAAAACAACATTTTACGTGCAATCAACACTTCTCCATTCAAGTATCTTAACGCTGTATGTTTCACAAGAAATAAACAGAACTTCGAAAAGAATGAATTCCAAGGAAAACGTACGTTCGAACCTACGATGAATTTTTTCATTGTAAATTTCGTTTGCAATCTAAGCCAAGATAACGTACAAGTAACACCTGTAAGCAAATTGGTATTATGTCAAAACAAAACAAAGAAAGTGATGACATGGCATCGTGTCACGTTGTAAACATCGGATCCCTACCGTGACACTTTATATTACTTTCTGCAACAAAAAAACGCTCAAGTTGTTTGGCAGGTCTGGTTCGAATATAGTCTAATTAAGTTCGCGCGCGTGAGCTCCTTTAGAGGCGGGCAAACAAGACGAATGCAAAGATGCCGCGGAGTTTCCGTGTCTGAATACCGGAACGAAATAATGGACAATGTAAACATTGAATTTATCGGTAGTTTTCGTAGCATTTCCTATTTTAATGAGGCGCGATTGCGCAACGCGCGCTCGGAGCTCTGGTTCCACTTTGGCGCTGGTTAAGCCGCCTTTAAGATTTTCTGCAAACACTCTCTCCATTATCACACTTCCTTCGAAATGTGTCGACAAACCTCTTTGAACTTTACAAATTTGCACGATTGGCGCTCGCTACCAACCGATCGGCAATGTATACTCGTTCAGATTCGACCGAGATCGTTGCTTCGTAGGATATTTATTTGTCTAAATGTAAATATGTAAGTCGCAGGATCAGAAAGTATTTCTTCCTTAAGGAGGCATATTTTTTGAGTTTTTTTATAGAGTAATCACAAATATAATTTAAATTCGGGGGATTTGGTTAGTGTTGCCTCTGGAGCACAGGCTTGTGGACACGTTTATTTGTTTCGGAACGTTTGCATTATTAACCCTTTACAGTCAAATATGTAGGGAGTATAAAGAAAAAAGAACAAGTAAATTATAATACTCGTTAAAAACCACGTTGCTTTGAAAATCGACTATATTTTCCGAAAATCATGTTCGGGAGAACCCAATAAATCAGTCCGTTTGTTTGCGTAGATTCGCCATGGTACAACACTAAACGCCGCGTAGTGAACGCCGAGGAATTCGAAACGGCGGTCCCCTCGGCTATCTGAATTAATTACGTCAATCGGGTGACTCTTTCGTTTAAATTTCACGCGTAGGCTCGTGGCCATAAAAACATTTCGCGTTACAATACGAATTCTGTTCGTAGACTTCAATGAAATCCGCGAAACGCTCGAATATCTCCCCGTTTTTGATGTATCAAGTTGTGTCATTTTACATCAACATTTCTTTTGTTTAAATGCCGATCGAAAAACTGATTGCAGATGATAAAACAAAAGTTTTCGTACGTGATATTTCGAATGTGACTCCTTCAAGTAGAATGTGGACGTCCGACCCAGTACGCGGTCTTTTCTTTTCCGCAGATGAACCAACGTTATAATTATACGAAATTTACGAAATATTTAGTACCATAGTATCGAAATTCCTATATGAAAGATCAACTTTACTTCATGTTGACCTCTTCATACACAAAACTTAAAGGTACCTCAAGCTCGACTGTACCTTCGTTGAAACCTTTCGAATTTGTATCGTTATACCATTAGAATCGTTCTTATAAAATGTACCTTATTGAAATTTACATACAAAGAACCTACACGATAAAAAACGTGTCCGCAGTCGGTGCTCGACGAACGCCTCGACCGATACCGATGCTGCTGCGGTTCTCGCGCGAGCAGCTCGCGTGACATTGCGTAATCGCTGTTAGTATCGCGAAATTCTGCGTCCCCCGTGCGCGCACATTCGCATAGTAAACACGTGCTTGCCGTGTTCCTCGTATTTCTCCACCGGGAACAGAATACAGGATAAAATTC
Source organism: Hylaeus volcanicus (assembly GCF_026283585.1). Taxonomy (NCBI): domain Eukaryota; kingdom Metazoa; phylum Arthropoda; class Insecta; order Hymenoptera; family Colletidae; genus Hylaeus; species Hylaeus volcanicus. Next base: position 2,077,557 of record NC_071976.1, on the reverse strand, counting down.
GCGACAAACGCGATGTTCGCAAATCATTTCCGTTTTTGAGTGATCCCACGGCTCATCGATGATGTTTCGTCGACGTTGCATCCGTGTGTCAAGATGAGAACGTGTCTGTCAAGATGAAGACGCGATTGTGTGCGTGTTGTCAGAGTGGGGGATATTGGTGCCTCGTGGCCTCCCCTATATAAGGTTTGCGCTCATCCGTCGAACCTCGGTTGTTCCCCCAATTCGGGCAACTTCTCAGGACTTGGCAAGCCGAACACCGTAAGTCGCACACATGCTTCTTTTTATACTTATATATTCCGATGCGAACAACAAACGTGGAATGAGAACTCGTGAAAAAATTTGTTAAACGCTTGCGATCAAAATCTTGTCCATTTGCTTCGTGATACCATAAATCACTTTGAGTTATGGGGTTCGTCGTGTACGTCGATGTAATAGTGCCAGTAGAGTGCGAAGCAAATTTTATTCGAAGCTTTCGAGTTGTTAACATTTCAAAAGCTTCGCTTCTACGATAGAACTTATCGCCAAGCACTTTAGAAACTTCGCACCGTTGGAACGAACAAATTCAGACGACCTCAGACAATTCCTGGGATACGTGTATGTTAATAATCGCGAAAGGGTTCAACAAAGAACTTTATTTTATCGTTTTCGTTTAGTATCAATAGTTCGATGTCGTTGGAATTCCCGTGTTGCCTCTCGCGTAGAATCGCGCGAAGTTAAAGCACTTCTTGCCGAGAGCAGTTGATTTTTCTTCTTATCGCGTGCAAGGAGCATGAATTTTCGATTTCGAGAAGGAGCTGTTTGTACAACGTGTTTATACTTTGTGTCGTGCGAAGTCGCTGAAATTCTTGCGCAGTTTCTTGTAAATAACGTGACCGAACCTTCACGAATTGAAAGATTTATTCTCCTCTTGTTGCGTGTTATCATGTTTGAGGAGCAAAAATCTGCGACCACGATTCGTTTAATTTACTCGTGGCTTACGTCGAAACCGCGTGGAATTCTTACGCGAATAATTGAATATTCCGCGGGACACAGAATCTATTCTATTTTTCTATGCTTCCGTACTGAAATTCTTATTAAAATTTTAGAAGGAAACGTAACAGATTTAATTCTCTGTGCATACTCCGCGGTTTTCATCTTATTGCGTTGTTTTAAGGGCTGAAGGCAGAGAGGACACGCTGTTCTTGCTTGCCAGATCAATTCGCAATTGTCGATCGAAGGCCGCGGGTACGCCTTCGTGAACGCCCTGATGGCAGTTGTGCGTTATCGTTTACGCTCTGTTCTACTACAAATGTAATCGATGTCTTCGAGAATTAAAACCCTTAAACTAGCGCGAAATTGGAGGAGAAATCGGTTAGGAGTCCATTGGCGAGTCCATTGAACTCGCTTACGAAAACTAATGGCTCGCGCGAGCTATCGATACGCGTCCTTCTCGCAACTTAAAGGAGCCTCGAGCCCGCCGCAAAGCCGATTATTCGCGTCATCCATAACGGCCTTAGAGACCAGTGGAGAATGCGCGCGAACACCATGCGATAGACGTGCAACCACGTTTATTGTGCGCTATTTAATCGTCTCGGTTGATTTAGTTCCTTGGCTCTTTGCCGCGTCAATATCGCGCTCGAATTGAGTTCCATCGAACGGCTTGCCTGCGCCGCCACGTTGCTACCGGCTTTTCAGCGACTTTTCCACTTTCCACTTTTCGAAGGATTGTTCGTCGCGAATAATACCGATTACCAGGTCTCACCACGTGGAGGTTGCTGCGTCTGAAGACCCGGAGATAGAAGAAATCAAAGTTCCTTCGATCTTCCTCTATATAGGGTATACATACGTAGATGCATACTCTACATAGAGTCAACGAGCTTAATACTAATTACGAAACCGTGGAAATCAAAGAAGACAAACTGCCTTTAATTTCCAAAGTCTAAGTCTGACTCTGCCAAATAATTATTCGAACTAAGAGGGGTGAAGCTAAATCGCGACACGTCGCGACCATGAAACTGGACCTACTGAGTCAGTCCCGATTCCTCCTGTTCGATCTGGACTCGAGAGGAAGACGACCGATGCCTCCGAATCAGTCCTCCACACCCCACGCCAGGAGCCAACCCAACTCACGATCCGTTTCACTGCGCTTTGGACTTACTGCACTGCGCCGGGAGCCTGGACTACACCAGCCGGGATACAGGGAGTAAAGAACCGATCCGGAGGCGCCGATTGTCTTCCTCTCGAATACATATCCACCAGGAAGGACGGCAACCGACCTTTCCGAAGCAAGGCAATTGCTTGTCGTATCCATCGTTCCTCGTTACAAGTAGCGTAATTGAACCATCGCGAATTGAAGAGTTTAACGCTATCCGCAGCTTATTGTTTCGTTACATTGATATCTAAAAAAAAAACGATCACTTGTAAGTTGACGCGGTAAACCTCGCAGAAGGATTACTCGTCTGCGTCCTGGGTCATCCAGCGTGTCGACGTTAATCTTTCGGCGCATCAGGCTGTCCGCGCGAATTTGCAGTAATTAAAGATCCAGGATCGCCACGCGTGGACATTGGAAACTGGAGCATTGTATTATTCTCAGAGACGCAACTGGTTAAAACCACTTTTAAAGGTCTCGACGATGAACACGTGTTACGCAGGGTTGTAAGAAGCTGGACATAATTCGTTCGATTGCAGAGATGGGCAAAACTTGGCTCGAACAGACGATCAGTTTCATAGCAATTTATTCGTGACGTTCATTCGATCAGGGGAATTTTTGTTTGCTCATTGGCATTCTACTAAAACGATTTAACTATACATTCTTCTTATCGTGTTGCAATAAGCATGTAACAAGCAATAAGTATTTCGCTTTTTAGACACTCCAATCGATTAAACCGAAACTTTCTTTCGTGATATTGTTTCCTCGGTTGAATTGTTACTAATGAAATTTGTTCAGCAGCGATTGTGTTTACAAGGAGAAGATGGCGCAAGAAATTGCCACAGTCCTTCGAGCACAGATGGAATAAGCCTTGCTCTAGTGACGCCGAGGTCGACATATATGTATTTCCATTTTTCATATTACCTTACACGAGGAATCACAGTTTCCCGCCATCATCAACCATACTTTGTCTCGCAAATTAATAGGTCAAGAAATGACGAATTCGCTGCGGGACATCTGCCTTAATACATCGATGTACATAGCGTCAGTGAAACATACAACTCTTGTTTTCATTGACGAGTGCTTTGTATAAATTACACCACTGTTATTCAGCTTGTGCATATATACAGCGAAGTACTAATGCCTTTATTTCTTATTATCTTTTTCCATTGGATTTTATTGGCATATAGTCTCTTCGGTGCATATTTGTTTATATTGAAATTTGTTCATGTATCCACAAACAATGGAAGTATTCGAGTCTTCTTAAATATATTTAAGCAGTCCAAGTACTCGTCGCTGTTCGTCTGGTCGAATGGAACTCCTCACCGATAAAATTAATCCGCACGAGGAAACAATTTCATCTCTGATTAACTAACCGCAACTTCATTAATTCTTAACTGGTCAAATACGATCACAATTATAGGATCGTAAATCTGCCCCAGGCTCGCGTAGAACGAGCTAGAAGCGTAACTCATTTCTGCTCGGCCATCAAAAGGAAGAGAGTTGGTAGTTGGTAAGAAACGCCGATTTAGCACTTTGAACAGGGACGATTATGATATTACTACGCCATTTAAATCGTCTGACTGCTGCCAGTGGTAACTGGTAACACGGGTACTACAGAACGCGTCTCAGTAAAGTATGGCGTGGCAAGATGAAGTAAAAAACATCGTTTCGCTATGAAAGGAACCAAAGAAATTTCTACAATTATTATTTTGTATTTTCTGAATCAATTCTATGTGATTTTCAGCTGAAAGTAATCGATGTATCCATCGAGTATCTAAGCGTTCTCGTTTAAACAGCCCAAGCTGTGTACTTGTCGTTCATCTGGTTGAATGAAAACTTAACATCTGTTCTGGCATGGAAGTCAATTTCTGCCTGTATCGTTACGTAACTCTCTTCCATTTAGCAGCGACTTAAGAATGGTTCTTCTGTCCTAGTACCGTGAAAATATGAAATGATTTCAGCATCAGGTTTAATCACTCGCATCTTTCCATTGGTAAACAGTACGTTTTTTCCACTTTCCTCTTTCTTCTAACAATTTAAATGGGCTTGTACCACCGGCACAACAAACGACTGGTACTGGTACCACGATATTCGTATTAGTATAAATTATGGCATATTAGCATTTGTTATGTCGCAAGATACATAAAATCACTCATATCATTTATTAACTGCGCATACGTGAATGTTAATGATCAAGAAATTACGCCATTCACAGGTTAACGTACACGGTTCTTCGCTAGATGTTATAATTATAAATTATTCTTACTTTCTTTCGATCCTAGAAGGACGTTTCGAGTCTTGCTACACGCATTTCTAAATTATTTACAACTTATCGTTGTTTACACGTTCGCGTACGAATACCAACTAACCGACGAAACAAGGTCAATAATTCGTGGCGCATCATCAGCGTAAATTGAGACGTTTGTTTACCAGTTGCCGCAAGATCGTTCTTGAAAATATATTGTTTAAAGATTAAAGCCACTCTTCGGGATAATTTAGTCGGGGTTTAAGAAAACTTTCAAAAATATAGAACAAGAAAACCTCGATGTTTAGGCTCGCGTAGAAGTCCTTTAGGACAAATTCTCTGGTTTAGGTGATCTTAATCTGTCCAGAGGCCACCGCTGCGTACCTAGAACTTTTTCTCCCCTTGATTATAAGAAACACGGAAGAATGTTAGGTGCGCCATCACGTTCTGGCCGCGTTGTGCCACGATGTTTACATTATCATAATAAACGTGGCGCTGCAATTCAAATAACACCGGTCTGAAAAGTGTCAAAGGATCGACGTGTCCTTAAAGGCGACTCGAGCGGAGCAACCAGGGCATACCCCTTCATGGTCGTCGTCGTCGTCGTCTTGTTACTGGAAAGACTAGGAAACGCACTGGAACGTTTACAGCCGACGAACCACTACCGTGATAGTTAGTGGGAGGTGGCAGGTAGCTTTTAGCGCTTCAATGCTCCGACACTCATTTCATTTCCACGCACCGTCTCTCGCGGGTCAAACCATTAAATGTTGACTCTCGGCGTACCATCGACCGATTCCAACGAGAACCACGCGTCGAAAGCCAAACGAAACGACCACTTGTGACCATCGAGATCAACTCCCTTTCAACGTTCGCTCGCCAAGGGACGGTTGCTGCCAAAGGAATCCTCTCCAAGCGTTCAGAGGTTGTCGACTTTGTCATCGGGTTCTTTTCTTGGGGCTCTCCAAGTCGAAGGAAAGTTCAAAGATAAAGGAAGCCTGAGAGAAATCCAAGTCCAACTTGAAGAGAAGATCAAGGCCAGGAAGAAGAAAAAGTCCAATTTCAAAGCCAAGGGAGGTCTAGATTCAAATAAAGTCGAAATCCAACTCGAAGAGAGTTCTACATCCACGAGAAGTCTAAATTCAGGACACCTCCAACCCTAAGGAGCTTCATCGAGTCCAAGTTTGCTACCAGAGGAAGTCGATGAGTCTGAGAATTGGCAGCGAGAGTGTCGATAGCCTTGGTGTCGAGAATCGTGGCAGAGGCTTCTGACAAAGGAAAAGTTTGATCGACGGAGGATTATCGCCTTATCGAGCGTCGCTTTCACTCTCTTTCCCATGATTTTCTCGTGCAAACAAACCGGCAGCTACGAAAATGCGCTTGCGCTGAAGGAGTTCGTTCATTGATAACTTCTATCATAGTTTGCCACGTTCTTGTGAAGTACGTGCTGGCTCTATGACATTCGCGATCTCCGCGTGTTCACCAAGTGCGATCGATCTATCGAAACCCGAGGAAGAGTCGACCAAGGTGATCCTATCGTTGTGGCCCAGAAGTGAGTAAGATAATTTTCCGCAATCCTTATAAAACACTCTGGACTTTGGATCGATAGAACATTTCATTATTATTAATAATTAAGAATATATTAACTTCAATCTTCAATACCTACGCAATAGTATACTCGCTCGTAGCAAAAACTATGTAAAAAGACGCTTGGACATTGGTTCGGCCATAGTTCGTTAAAATATTAATCGAAGATACGTATCTGCTGACATGACAAATCCGTACATTGGTATAGTAAAAATTGTTCGTTGATATTTATTATTTATTATTTGTTCTTGCTACTAATTTTCGGTATATTACTAATGCAAACAAAATACAGTTTATCGATCGCTTTAATTACTCTGTGTAAAGTCGTTCATTGATAAATATCGTACATTATCGAACTATTACAATTACTATCTAACACTGTACAAGCACGATTTTCTCGCGGGAGGAATTTCTCGTTTTAAAAAGTCGCGTATCTATTCCCCTTCGTTGATTTATTGAATTGCAAAATCATTTATGCCGTTACGCTTTACTTTCCTACTCCAACTCGCGCAGTTTTTATAAAAACGCGCAGGTATGCAGTCGCGGAATATTCAAAGGCACACAACCAGTTACTATTTACAAACATACATTTATTAATATTTTATTTTTAGCGATGTTTCGTCTTTCTTTTAACAGCAATATATCAGCCATTACTTTCGGAACTTGCGTTTCAATTATCGTTGGAACTCACAAGTTTGGATACTAATTGTTTTACTAGTAACATGTTTCTAATAAACCTCTACATTGATACTAAGATCATTTCTTAAACAAGATTGTAAACACTGCTCTCGTTTTCTCAGGGGGGGGGGGTAGCATTTACAATTATGAATAATGCAGTACACGTATGTGTTTATCAACTGAAAATACACAAGTTGTGGTCAGAAGTTGATGTCCTTCAAATTCATGTCTCGCTTAATCGGACAATCTGTCGATTAAATTAGTTCTTAGACACAACACGGTAACTGCACCATTGCGCTAAACATTATCGATGGATCATTGTCGCGAATGATAATGGCAGAGGTGGAGTATTTGTCGACATTGTTTCGAGAACACAAGGGCAGCAACTTTTATAAAAATGCCTGCGTACGCAATTTGTATACATTTTAATGTCTTCCGTGCTCATTTCTGCCGAACTTCAAATAGATATCCTAACCATAACCAGTTGGCTCCATTTTTAAATTTGGACAGTTAGAATAAAACGCAACGCTGCCTCGCAGGGTACGTCGCGGAGTTGGATCGTACAGAGTTAAAAGGATCCGTCCAGGACACGTGCCACGATCGTGGTAACTAAGTAATCGGTGAAACATTTGTCGAAAACGCGTCAATTAGTCGCGGTGCTCGTGGTGCGAACCAATCTTAACGAGTGTGATGACACCGCTTTTCAGCGATGGCACCGCCGCCTCCCCTTCCCCCCGTTCTCTTTGGTAAATTTGTCGGCAACGAGACTGATTATTATGTCCTTGCGAGACTGATGATAATTACACAAACCGCTTTACTTTCAGTGCCACACGCTTGACACGCCGATTAGAGCTTTCGAGAGCAGCTTGACCTCGTTTCCTCTTTGCTACCGTTCGATCCGCGATCGCGAACGATACTCGACGCTCGATCGAAAACCTCCGCCAGCGATTGTCGAGCTCCCGTGTCCTGGCGAACGATCCAGCGATCGACGAAGCTCAGCTGAGACCTTTCAGCCTAACGAACCTCGTTCAAATTTCTATTCCTTCGAATTTATTTATTTTAGAGATAAGACAAAGCTGTAGAGGTTGCAAAGAAATTCGAAATAATTAAAAAATAATTTTTAGTGGCAACGTCATTCATGGGCTGAGGTTTCCTCTCTGTTTTCTATTTTCGTACCCATTTCATGCAATTTCTTAGCTGTTTCTTTAAACGTCCAAGTGAAATCGATAGGTCATGTTTTGCAATATTATTGGCTCCTTCTTTAGCCTCTAGGTCAGCTTTTTCGTTCTCTGGGATACCTTGGTGTTCTTTCAAGGTCTCGAAGTTTCTCCAACCTTTAGGTTTCGCTTATCATTTTCGCCATTTCGTTGTGCTCTTGCTTACTTTTTCCTTGCTTTAGAACTGGCTCCGTGGGAGAGTTATATTCCCTTCGTCGTTGCTGATTACGACTGGTCCCGCTTCGTCTGTGATTTTGGAAACGTCGGTGTGCATGTGAGTGTGGCTTATTTAAATTTATTTCCTGGCGTGTAAATCACTTCAAGTACTTTAACACTAAACCATCACAACCTTTGCATCCTTTTATAGTTATAGGAAGAACGCGAAGGCTGTCCAATCAGATCCAACGTTCTTAGATCGACCTTTACCATTTTCAGAACGAGTACTTCCACATTTTCATTAAGTTCAGGTCCTAATAAGTAGTTCCGCTTAAATCGGTGGTTCTCAGGTGTCGTTTAAACCCGAGGTAGAAATAAATTCAACTTAAATTTTTCCAAGTTAAATAGCTACCGCTAACAATTGTTCATAATCCATTATATGCCTTTTTTTTTTATCTTAGTAGTACTTTCTTTGAAATAATAGCTGTTGCTTATCTCGCTCCATTATTAGTGCAAAGACCGTTACAAAAGCAAGGAAAACACATTAGGACACAACGGTGGTAACACAAGACGTCAGTCGCGACTGATAAGGATATTTGTAACTCGTCATCTGTATAAATATTGATCAACCTCGTCAATTCATTTCCTGTTAAACACACGTTAAAGTGGATTTTTACCAGTTGTTCCTAAAAAAATTTTGTCAAGTGCCTCTTTATGAAGAAAAAAACTTTACTTCAAACGAACGGTCATTTTAAAGAAAAATGTTTTGGAAAACGCCGAGAACGATCTGCATCTCCAAAATGCTTGTTACAGTTTAATACTAGGACTTTTGAACTTTTCATAGTTAAGAAAAATGACTGCAGAGGGAAAAGCCTGCCGGAGCAAAGTTGTTTGCATTCGAGTGCAACGATGCACGCGTTGCACCTGCGCTAGCGCATCGTTGGAGATCGCGATTACATTGGACGGATCGTTGAACTCAATTTCACAACGGATAATTGACAATTTAACCGATGTAGTTAATTACACCGTGCCGTGCAACGACCTCAATGCGCCATCGCAAACTATTTATACCTTTTAAAAGGTGCTGCAATTGCACGCATTATTATTGTATCGTGACCGATTTTTCATGGAAATCCACAACTGCTATTCTGGATTTGGCTTGCTGCTAACAACAAATAGTGAAGAAGCCTATATCGCACTTTCTTAAAATTGTGTTTTATCATCATGTTCATTTTTTTTTTTTAATGTGCTTTGTTAACTTTATCATTTCACCTTCGTAATTAACGTATTTAAAACGCTTCCCTAGCGAACGAGGATGTCAGTTCGCGAATAAATGTTTCGCACGATCGTGATTCGCGTAACCCGTGGAAAGTTTTGAAGAGACAAGCGTGATGTCGTCTATTTAGCGAGTATTTGGTACAGGAAGTCCGTCAATGTCTGCTAATATTCAGTCGTTTTCTAGAACGGCATTAAGCCACGACACGCCTGCCTTGCAATTACGTCGTTGAGCCTTCAGGGTCTCCAACATAACTGGTCAAGGTATTGAATCAATCTTTTTGCGCAAAATTTCTCACTTCCACAAATAAAATAATATTTCAAGTGGTAATGCGGTGAAGTGAGGAAAGTGGCATGATAATAAATACTATGCAAATCAAGCAGTATTTGCATAAAAATAAATAAGTATCGTTAAACTAATAAAATATTGTGAAACACGATCAAAATTTATGATCTTCATATTGCTTAATCGCTACGAACGAAACTAAGTAGCAATGACGATAATGTTTTTTAAGTGTCAAGGTATCCTCATGAATTAATATTTGGACGATAAGCTCATTTTGCAAGAAATGGTATGGAGGGTGATTAATTGTACAACTATGAAATACCAATTTCAAAAAACTACCCTTCAACGACCGTGTGGCCTAACGGATAAGGCGTCGGACTTCGGATCCGAAGATTGCAGGTTCGAGTCCTGTCACGGTCGATGATTCATTTTTTTTCCTCCCAAATTTTCTTTTGTATGCTCGACTCCCTTTAGATGCTATTTCGTATGAAAACAATTGTTTTTTTCAATTGTATCGACCCGGTAAAGTATTCGACCGCGAGGAAACTTCTGTATACCAACTGAACATAGATTTTAACATAGCAGAGTTAAAACTGAAAGCAAAGGGTGCAATGATATTTCTCAACAAAGTAAAGATTATGTTTTTATGATTGAAAACATATATATTCTCTGTTACTATCGAAAGAATCTTTTTCTAACTTATCGAGTCCGATCGTTTCTCGAATATAAACATAACTTGATCTCTCATCATCCATGACAATGCTCTTCTCGAGGTTTACGAGATTTTGTTCAGCCAAAGGTAGCGAGAAACCTGTGCGCAACATCAACTGTTACGTATGACGGCTCGTTCCGTCGAACATAATAGAATTGTGGGAACACGTAATAATTAAAGTGATCATACCATGGTTCGTTTATGTGTTAAACGGGCGCAGTCAGCTGTGAATCAAGGTCGCGTATTTGTAATTTCACGCGGAATCGACATTTTTACTACGTCCACGTGCAGAATAGAGAGAATGCAGTAATCGTTTTCCAAGCAAGATTTTCTCAATTGAATGGCCGTCGTGCCAAGATCATCTAGTTATAATTGCTCGCCATAAACCAGAGATGTTTATCTCGTCAGAAATTTCTTGAATGGTTAAATTACGACCAAGGATTTCTTCATAAACTTGAACAACTGTTTCTGCGTTGAGAATCGTAGAAGGTCGAACTAGGAGCGGATCATCTTCGAAGGATTCTGTATCCCCTTATTATACATTCATAGTTGATACTAACAAAATCGAGCGATACACTGATATTCGCTATGCTGGGTCTTTTTAAGGTACGTGTACTCGTGTCACGGTTCATTGGCTATCAATCACCGACCTCGTGGCACGGTTCACCGAACACCGATAGAAGTTACTACGATTGTTCGGCTGAACGATCAAAAACTGGCCCGAGCGTGTCCCAGATAGGGTTCAAATTGTATCCTGTGTCCCTTCAACGCATTGGCTGCGAGACTAAAGTTCGTGAAAATTTCTACAAAGTTAACATTTTCTCCCGAGACTGTTGAAGATTCGCATCTTGCAGATCGCGCGTTGCTTGGACACTCAATTGCATTAAACGATCCTCTACGAGGCATACGAATGATCGATCGTGGTTCAGAACAGGCGTTAATCTCGGGCGAAGGAGGATCGAGGGAGCGTTTGTCTGTTTTTACATGGAAACGTACGATCCTATAACGGGACGGGATCACGTGTTTGAAATCAATATCGAGGGGTTAAGTAGGGCCAATTCATAATTGCACTGATAATGGGCGTGGGTCGTAGCGATCTGAAAGGCAACGATTTGGAAGCATCCCGACGAAGGAGACGACAATAGAGTCTGCTTACAAAGCGATTTGCAAACGGGACGTGATTCGCATCATAGAGAATTATATCTTGGTCCTCGAGTTAATGAGACTGTTATTGCAACATCGTGGGTATGAAGGGCGCCTAGCAAACAGCGAATAACTTAATTTTTTGTTTTCAAAATACATCCACGTCTATCGTTGTTCCAACGGTTGACTGCCATTAATTGAGGATTTTCGCGATCGACGTATACTTCTATGAAAAAAAGGGTTATAACCATAAATCTGTTTTTACGGCGTGTTTTAGTTCGCAAGTGAGCGCAGAACCTAGCCCCGCCGACGAGCAGCAGCAGATCAGCGCAGATTCAGCAGGAAGAGTTCGCCGAGATCCAGCAATCCACAAGAACAAGATCAATTTAATATCGATTGAAGCCCATCGTCGAGCACGAAGATTTCTCATCTGACCCTATCACCAAGCCAGATTCACCCAACTGCGCCGATATCGTAGAATGGTAGAGAGTGAACCTGGCTCAAAGCACAATCATAGTACGTATATGTCTTTTCATTCTTGTTTCTAACTGCTACGAAATATATCAGATCTTGTATATTAAGCTAAACTATACACGATTAATTCCTGCCTCGCGCGAAGCCAGTGAATCCCTGCCATACTCGAACTCTTTCTATTTCAGAGTGTGATGTAAAAGACGAGCGGCTAAACGGCTGTGGCTCCAAGGATCTCGAACTTGCCCGTAAGCGAATGCATGAACATTATATTCAGGAAAGATTATTATTAAATACGTGATTTTTAATTTCTTGACGTTGTAATTTCGCAGGTATTGGAACTAAGGGCAAGACCCTAGATCCCGAGAAAGGATCCTGCGTTAAAGCTGACTTTGAGAAGGCCATTGAACTTACCGGTAATTATGGACCTCTAGCAAACGCTGTCTATCGTCTATAAACTAATTCCACCAAACTTCGAAGTCTGTACTCAGAGTCTACCTACTGTTTTCGTTTTCGTTTCAGACTATGGCAAATTCCACTACTTCCTCCTCACGGTATGCGGGTTCGTCAGCACCAGCGAGGAGATGGACGTGATCTCCATGTCCTTCATCCTCCCGAGTGCACAATGTGATCTGAAACTCGATACCCAAGCCAAGGGATGGCTCAATTCGATCATCTTCATTGGCATGATGGCCGGCGCGTACGCTTGGGGCTCCGTCGCGGATGCCCTAGGTCGTCGCAAGGTCCTCATCGCCATCTCGTTCACGAACGCTCTGTGCATCGTGGCCTCCAGCTTCAGCCAGTCCTATGAACTCTTCATGTTCTTCCGTTTTCTCAACGGCGCTGCGTAAGAAAATCATTTCCACTCGAATGTCCTCATTGAATAGACACCATAGATCTAGCGAACAGCTTAAATATCTTCTCTGATGGTATTTCTTTTAATCAGATCTCTGTACTTCCTCCTGTTTTAGTCTTGGAGGCAGTGGACCTGTCATCTGGTCATACTTTGCTGAGTTCCAGCCAAAGTCTAAGCGAGGTTCGATGCTGTCTTTCATGGCTGCCTTCTGGACGCTTGGGAACCTCTTCGTTGCTGGTCGGTTTCCTAAATATAATAACAAGTCTACCAGGAGTTTACTGTATGCGGTAAAGGATTAATAAAACCTTGCGTCGTCCTTCATTTCGCAGGTTTGGCATGGACGATCATCCCTAACGACATTGGTATCGTGAGCGAGGCGTTCACATACAATTCTTGGCGAATCTTCCTGCTGATCTGCGCTGCTCCGTCGTTTATCGTCGCGGGGCTGCTCCTGCTGCTCCCTGAATCCCCCAAATACCTCTTATCCTGCGGAAAATACGAGGAGGCCCTCGACATCTTTCGCGGGATATATGCCATTAACACTGGCAAACCGCGTGACAGTTACACGGTAAATACATGATTCTTACATGTGTATATATATATATACTTCATAGATACCTACTAATCGAGGCTTGAAAGCGTCAACCACGTTTTCCGACGTTTCACCCGCATTGCAGCTAGCTTCTTCGCCAGCAAAAGAAGAGAATCAAATTTTAAGTTTCTTCCACAGGTTAAAGAATTGATTCTCGATGACTTTCAAGTGCCCGAACCGGCAAAGATTGGCGTCGAGAAGAATAAATGCAAAACAATGCTCAGCGACATCGTATATAACAGTAAACAACTCTTCATCTCGCCGATTCTTCGCTTCACCATCATCTCCATCATTATCAACTTCACCTTTCACATCGGTTATTACGGTCTGATGATGTGGTTCCCCGAATTGTTCAATCGTTTCGACGAGTTTCATCGCGATCATCCTGGTGAGGTCGCTTCTATATGCCAGGTCACCGATTACGTCGTTCAAAAGGGTTCTCAGAATGTGGAGACTCTTTGTTCGGACAAGATCGGTGCCTCCGTCTTCTTGGAATCGCTGATCACGGTTGCATCCGCCATTCCTGCAAATATCGTCGCCGTTTTGGGAATGGATCGTCTTGGTCGCAAATTCTTCCTTGGTACGTAACGTGTTCGAAGACCCTTAAAGATTCGAAGCTGTATTTTATCTGTATAAGCGTTGAAAGATGATAGCGCAATTATACTTGTTATGTTCCGAATTTCATGAGAAATTTGTTTGCAGTGTTTAGTACGCTTTCATCGGGACTGTGTTCGATAGGGTTGTACTTCGTGTATAATAAGCACCACAACCTGATTGTTTCGGCTTTCTTCAGCGGTGTGATAAGCTGTGGAAATGCGGCATTGGACTGTCTGATAACCGAGGTTTTCCCAACACATCTTCGGGCGACCGGAATAGCTATTTCTATGGTCGCGGCACGTTTAGGTGGAATTATTGGAAACATCGTTATAGCTCAACTTCTGGACATGTATTGTCCAGCACCAACTTTCATAGTTGCTGCTCTCCTAATTGGTTGGTTCCGTTATCTTCGATCATGTTTCGAAGTGAACGAAATATAATTTCTTTTATTTTTTAGGGGGAGGATTACTGTGCTTATTCTTACCAAATACAACGCGGGAACCACTTTCTTGACACCGGTGGAAAATTACATCAGACCTAAATCGATGTACAGTTATATACTCATTTTTTAAGGAAACTTTCGCCGTTTTAAAGTAGCACATCTACGCGCGTACATCTGCCCATATTCCAGTAATCGAGCTCCACATTCCCATTTTGCATATCAAGTTCAAACGGCCAATAAAGAAATAATATTAGACTTCACAACAAATAGCAGGGTAAATTAAAAAAAAAAAAAAAAAGAATAATAAAATACGAATGTAAAGTTTCGTTATGTACTTTTTTTATGTCGTTCTTCGATCGCATTCCCGCACAATCGTTATTGTCGTATGTTGTGTGTCCTCGTATACTCATAATTGAAAGTGCAACAGTTGCGAGATAATCAAAATATTAAAAACAAAAACTCTAACTACGGAAGACGATACAATTTTCTCAAGAATACTCGTTCTTCGAAATTTTATTATAATGAGATTTACTGTATATCTCTCAAAATAAATCTTTTTTAAAGTTGTTGTAACCATACTTTAATGTTTGATACTTCGATAAAACTTAACCCAAATAAATGACTCCATTTTTATTTTTGTGGAAAACGGTACAGGGTAAGGAAAAAGGAGAGAAATAAAATAGAAAACTTAGAGAACAGTGTAATCTTCATTTTCCATGGTACATTCAATATCCAGCTAGTATGTAAAATTATTCCCTCATCATTTTTTCCTTTTGTCTTGCAAGCTTCTTCTTACTCAGTTTCTTTTTCGAAGGTTCCTCTTCTGGGCTCTTTATCACGAAATCTTCTTTCTCGGTTAAAATTACTTCAATGTGACATGGGGAACTCATGTAAGCTATGAGGATAAATAAACGTAATTAAATTACAAGTATATGGAGGATTGAAGCATCAGAAGATATTAATAACAAATACTAACGGTTGATGCGACCATGAGCTCTGTATGTCCTTCTACGCAAACACGGCGCGTGATTTACTTGAATGTGATTTATTACGAGACGGTCGATTTCTAATCCCTTCACATCAGCATTACTTTCCGCATTTTTTAAAAGTTGTAGCAAAAATTCTGCCGACTTCTTGGGCCAACGTCCTGAGTTCAAACGCGAAGAATTTATTAACCGCGAATGCAAGTATTAAACTTCGAGAACGATATATGGAACATACCTTGAGTGGTACCAAATTGTTTTGCTTGAGCACATCTACCGACACCACCGTTAAATCTACGGAATGGAACGCACTCCTTGTATTCGATGACATTTTTCAAATATTTCAGCGCCCTTCGCAGAGGCATATTCTTGATGGCACGTGCTGTTTCATGTGTGTTCTAAAAGACAACCCAACAGTGGTCAATGACTACAGTTTCAAGAATGGAGACTGCAGATGTTACACTCATCGATTAATGGGACAAATTGTGAATGACTACTGCAGAAGTAAACGAAAATTAATTACAAAGCTATCACTCTTCAACTCTTCGCTGAACAAAGCGTACCATCACCACGTTGCACTTTGTAAACACAACTGTCTCATTAATTTGAGGTTAGATTTGGCAAGGCACAACTATTTCTTCATTTACCTTGAAATGCACTCGTAGGTTTGAACCTCGTGCTTTGCACGATTTGGTCGCGTTTACCGGCTCGTGAGAGTAACGTCCCATTGCGTTCTGTAATCAGAAAAATTCATTGACAGTTTTCTTCGTATCGGTGTCTTGCAACGAAGGTGTTGCAGACCAACCTGCCGTCACGCGATTTGGAATTCGAGAATCATCGTTTAAAGTATCTTCTACCCCGCACTTTTCAAGCGAAACAACTGTTTGGGATCGCATATTTACGAATCGTACAGTATCAATGCAATTATCGATGCAAAATCGCAGATGCAAGTAGATTCAAAAATTGTTATAGATCTGGCTATACGTACCTCCTAACAGCACGATTTTAAAGGAAAGACGTCACGTGAGCAACTAGACAAAGACTTCCTGTACACTCAGTGTTGCCAATATTAAAATATTCCCACCGAATAACATGAAAATAGTATCAGTAAACGTGGAAACGGCACTACTATCCCTGACCAGAGATGCAGTGGACCAATGAGATTCTTTTACAAGGAAAAAGGTATGTTAGCAGAATTTATCTTTTCGTTGTAAGAACCATCATTTTATATCGTTTATATTCGTCAGAAATTCATTAGACTTCGTCATTGAACCGCGAATGTGCGGAAATTACGACAACTCGATCATATGTGGCCTAGGGACATTTTAAGCGGACACCTTGTATATGAGTTTGACGTGTCTGACGTTGTTCCCGGGAAGATTCGTATAACCTCTTTTTAATCTTGTAATATTTGTAAAAAATATGCATGTTTGCGCGATTTCGTGGTCGTTGCTGATAAATTAACGATTCTTCTAAACAAAGTATACGTTTCTCTGTAATTTATCGAAAGCTGTCTCTTAGCACGGAACTCGATAGTTCGAAGCTTGACAGATCAGTTCCAACGACATTCTGAATTAAGGCTCACTACTTGTATTTTCGAACGAATCTTGCGATGAGAACGGTTTCGATAGCCACGCGTCTACTGTGATTTAAACGAATACAATTGGAAACATAATTCGTGTTCATCCGAATAAATTCTCGATCGATTAATACATGTACCTCAATTTCCACAAGCACAATTGACAAGTGAGATTTTTGTGCAGAATTGTGTATTAGTGGTGCTCATTTGACTTTACATACCAAATGTCAAAAAACAAATTAAATTTGACGCTACCTCCTGGCTCAATAGAACCAGCTCCAGCTGTATCACCATCACCACCGGTACCACCATTGCCTATTTATTCAGAGCCACCAGTAATTCCAGAGTAATTCAATTTTATTAACAAATATGAGCTTTTATTACAGAAAATACGTATTACCTACATTTACATTTGTCTTTTGATTTGTACTTGTTCCAATTATAGCGGAGTTATGGGTAAAATGAGTATAGATGCTATTCAAGAAAGGTTAGAGGAATTAGAAATGGACGAGGAACAAAGGAAGAGGCTGGAAAGCTTCTTAGGCCAAAAGGAAAAGGTTGGAGAATTATGCGCTGATGACTTTGAAAAACTTGGGGAACTTGGTGCTGGCAATGGTGGTGTAGTTATGAAAGTGAGGCACAAAAAGTATGGACTAATAATGGCAAGGAAGGTATGGTTCTTGTTCATTGGATTTATTTAGACTAATCATATAAATAAAATATTTATAACAAATGTAACATTTCAGCTAATACATTTAGAAGTTAAACCTGCTATAAAGAAACAGATAATTAGAGAACTGAAAGTGCTCCATGAATGTAATTTTGCACATATAGTTGGTTTCTATGGTGCTTTTTATAGGTAAATTTGTATGCTTTACTTAACTGCTAAACCATGTTTTTGTTTTACATCAAATACAAAATGTTTCATTTGTTACAGTGATGGAGAAATTAGTATATGCATGGAATACATGGATGGTGGGTCTTTAGATTTAATACTAAAAAAAGCTGGAAGAATTCCAGAACCAATACTAAGTACAATCACTTCCGCGGTAAGTAGACAACATCTGTACTCACAATATATATTAATTCATTGTATTTAAAAAGTGCAACTTATTCCCGTATAAACTATAAACTACAAAGAACAATACGAAATTAACAAATTAAAGCTACAGTATTATCGATTAAGGGCGATTAAATGCCATTCAGTAATACGTTTCGCGTTCTATGATTCCGCCAGGAAATTTACGAATGCATAGCCTTCTTAATTCATCCCATGTCCACAAAAACAAGCCGAGAGGTAAACTCGGCCAATACCAATACGCGCTTAGAGGCATAATCTTTAATACTTTTTCAGTTCCCGGCACGTACAATAAAATTCCGGTTAAAACAATTTCAAAAATGAAAGAAAAATTTAAAAACCAATTATCCATTCCTTGTTGAAAGATCGAGTTAACTCTCGTTTTACACATCACTAAATCTATAAGCTGCGTTATAACTATAGATAAAAAATATCCCGTTCGCGCTTCGTTCAATAAATCCATTCTTGTATCGTACGTCCATGTTTGACCATAAGAATCCCGTAAATCGTTAATAGATTTGTCGTCCCAATCGTATCTTATTCCCAGTAAACGATCAGGTAGAAACCCGTTTAGCATAAGAATCATAAAGTAGGTGTAAAAGGCAGCTAGAGACTGGGTCATTCCGATTTGACCATAGGCGACAGATATTAATCGTTTGTTCACGAGTTTATCGTATTGTGGATTTCTGGGCGCGCGATGCATTATATCGGACTCTGCTTTTTCGTACGCCAGCGCTATGGCTGGTAGTAAATCTGTTCCGATGTCCACGCAAAGAATCATTTCAAGAATGAATGGCAAAGGAATAGCAAATATGATGCTACTTAGCATGGGTAACATCTCGGGGATGCTAGAGGTTAACGTGTACACTATCGATTTTTTAAGATTATCGAATATTAATCTACCTTCTTCGATGCCTGTTACGATCGATGCAAAATTATCGTCCATGAGGATCATGTCTGCAGCATTTTTCGTTACGTCTGAACCAGTGATTCCCATAGCTACTCCGATGTCCGCTTTTCTCAACGCAGGTGAATCATTTACACCGTCGCCGGTTACAGCAACAATTTCGCCCAGTCTTTGACAACTTTCCACGATAAGCAGCTTCTGTTGCGGAGACGTTCTCGCGAAAACGATCTCTTCGTAGTTCCGTATAATCTCATCTAATTCTGTGTTGTCCATACTCCTCAGTTCGGAACCAGTAACGATTATCGCGTGTGTATCGCTCTCAGTTATTTGCGAGTACGATTTATTTTGTAATATCGCTCTCTCGTACCTGGTTTCGTGTCCCTCGCTTATGATACCAACTTTCTTTGCAATGGCCATCGCTGTTACAGGATGATCGCCTGTTACCATTATTACTTTGATGCCAGCTGTGCGACATTTTCTTACAGCTTCCGGTACAGCTGGTCTCGGAGGATCTAATAGACTCACCAGTCCAACGAATCTGTATCCTGTTGTTGGAAAGTTGTACAGGTTTGGAGAATCGGTGTTGAACTTGTACTCTGGACCATACAAATCATCGGGTAGATAAAGATCGCAATATGCCAACACGCGTTCTCCTAAATATCCTAACTCTCCACAGGCTCGTCGAGATATCGCGTGATCCTCTTGTGTCATTTCTGCTGTTTCTCCTTCTGTAGTTAGTATCTGGGTGCAGTTCTCCAGTATCACTTCCGGTGCACCTTTAAAGATCATTATGTATCCGTTCTCTTCTCTGTGTATCGACATTTGATATTTTGTTATAGAACTAAACGGTATTTCCGCAACCTTTGGGTACGCCTGCCGGAATTCATTCGTCGAATGGATGTGCTCGCAGAATCTGAGGATACCCGTTTCAGAGGCGTCGCCAACTATCTCTCGTTCGTCGATTGGCTTCAGTAGAGTGGACTCCGTGACAAACTCAGCGCGCAAACAAAGAGTAGCGTACTTGATCATGATATTAAAGCCTGGTCTCTCCATTAATAAATCCTGTTCGACGCCTAACCTTTCGCCCGGTGGAAAATTGTATCTCGTGTGGCCAAACCATAAATTAGATACGTTCATCTTGTTCTGCGTGAGAGTTCCCGTCTTGTCGGAGCAGATTGTCGAAGTGGAACCGAGCGTCTCGACAGCCTCTAGATTCTTCACCAGGCAGTTTTTTGTGGCCATCTTTTGAGCCGTTAGCGTCAAACTCGTTGTAACGGTTACCAGTATAACGCTGGGCACGTTTGCTATCACGATGCCAAGTAGATAAGTGAAGGCTTTCAGTATATTCGGATCGATTGTCAAAGATAATATAAAAAATAGTAATCCAAACAGTACGGAAACGATGACGATTATCTGAACGAAGTGTTTGATCTCTTTGGCTATCGGTGTTTCGGTTTTGACAAGTTGCGACGTAAGACCAGCGAGTCGCCCTATCATCGTTCGATCACCCGTTGCTATTACTATACCTTTACCTTTGCCATCCACTGCGAAAGACGAGAAAAAAGCGACATTGGAGGATTCCAAAGGATTGGCATCGGTTGGGTAATTCGTTCTAGCTACCGGTTCACTTTCACCGGTGATACTAGAATTTTCAACTCTTAGTCCAGTACATTCGATGATCCTGATGTCGGCTGGTATTTTGTCGCCATATTTAATGTATACCAAATCGCCTATGACCAAGTCTTCGGTTGCCACTCGCAATTTAACCCCGTCACGAATCACCGTTGCGAAAGTGGGTACCATTTTTTTGAAAGATTCCATGACCTGTACGTGTTACAAAGGAAATCTGTCTTAAATGCCTCACCTAGTACGTCCTGTATTTGTAGAACGTCGCTAAACATCTGGACAGCATAGCTGGACTGCAAAGGGCTCAAACTAAATATATCCTACCTTTGTATTCTTACTCTCTTGTATGTAAGCAAACACACCGGAGATTATGCAGATCGCGGCAATGATAAATCCTAACCATTCGTTGCCACCGCCTGTACCTTCAATCAGCATACTAATGCCATATAAAAGAAAGCACAATGCTGAGCATGCCCAAAGCAGAGTAGCGAATCCGTGAAACATGCATTTTATAAATTTGATATATTCTGGAGTTACTTTAGGAGGAGTTAGGGCATTTGGTCCGTCTCTGAGGAGAGCGTCGTTTGCTTCTTGTTCGGTCAAACCCGTAATCAAATTGGTGTTCAATTTTTCGCATAACTGTTTCAATGGAATCAAATGATCCCTGGTACTCAGCTCTTGATGAAGATCGTTTATTTCATCTTCCGTAAGCTTTTTCTTAACGACTTGACTAGAAGGTGCTTGGGTCACTGTTGGCATTTTAGATGTTAATCGGATTGCGTTTAATGCAAATTTAACATCTCACGATCTCGCGCAAATTACGTATAACGTGGACAGATTAGAAAATCGATTGCTGTCAAGAAGATTCAATTATTTAATCGTTTAAGTCATGGCCCACCTGCTCGATTACATCAAATCCAGAAATCACGTGGAATTTTTGCGAATGTTTGCTCGACCTCGTTATAGGTTTTGAAGGGTTTGAGCTATTTACGAGATAAACATGCAATTATGCATCGAGACGTAAAGCCAAGCAACATCCTGGTGAATAGCGCCGGGGAGATCAAGATTTGTGATTTCGGTGTTTCTGGACAACTGATCGATTCCATGGCCAATTCATTCGTCGGAACAAGAAGTTACATGTCGGTAAGAAAAGTGGAAGACCTTCGTAAGTTGCATCGTTAGCAAGTCCAATTTATTCAGATTGGTCTTCTCGTTTTCAGCCAGAGAGGCTCCAGGGTACACATTATTCCGTACAAAGCGATATTTGGTCTCTAGGATTGTCACTTGTCGAGATGGCCATTGGGATGTACCCAATTCCACCGCCAGATGAGAAAACTTTAGCTGCGATATTTAACACTCCGCCGGGTCAACCACCAGCAGAGAGTGCTACTACGAATAATGCTTCTACTCCAACAACACAGTCGCCTGGACATAGTTAGTTTCTCCTTTCTTCACATTCAGATTTAATATTGTATCTTGTTGAAAAACGAATGTATTTTTCAGATACGGGTAGTCCACGACCAATGGCTATATTCGAACTATTAGATTACATTGTTAACGAGCCTCCTCCAAAACTGCCAGCTGGAATGTTTAGCGATGCTTTCACAGATTTCGTTGATCGTTGTCTGAAGAAGAATCCCGCTGAGAGGGCTGATTTAAAGACATTGATGGTACGTATTTTATTCGCGCAACTAATATGTACAGAAACAATTATCATACTTCGTTCTCAGAACCACGAATGGATCAAAAAAGCTGAATCCGAAAACGTGGATATCGCTGGTTGGGTATGTCGCACAATGGATCTACAACCGACTACTCCAACCCGTTTAGCTAACGTACAATCCTGAATAAATGTCACTCTTACATACTTGACTACCTACATACGCGTTCAGTACTCTTAAGTGGGTCTCGGTTTCTTTTCGTTTGATTGGTATAAACAGTGGCGTTTGTAAATTCTCTTTATACCTATTATAATCCCCGAAACGAAAGTTCCTCGCGATTTTGAAAGTGGACTTCGTATACCAGAATTTGCCATTGTTTATCCAGTATATTTTATTTAATATTGCTCGGTAATACGTTAGCGTTAGAGCAAAAGCATTTATCGTGTAGAATTTTAAGTATATTTAGATATTCGTTTTACGGATTTTTTAAATAACGAAATTCGATTATTTAACGATATCAGCTGTTAGTTCTTAATTTTACCCCGGTATTATATTTTCATCGATCGTAGAATTCATTTGTAGGGCATTATATTATTTTAACGATTCGCCAAGGGTCTGATTTCAAAGTCGCGACAACAACCATGTAGAATTTATTATACATGATCGAAATACAAGTACATTCGGTGTACAGGCGATATTATAAAGTATGGAAAATCTACTTTTGTCATAGCTGCATGAAATACGTCACTGTGCTTGAATTTTATTTCATTTCACGTATTTTGTACTCTTTGTCTTCTACTTCTGTTGAAAGTATGTAAGATAAACTATTATCGTTATAAGTTTAACGTTATTGTACACTCATGGGCAAATTGTGTTCCCTGTGATGACACTAGGATACATAAATGGGCATCGGATATATGAGAACATAATTCGATGAAAAGAAGTGTTAACTAGAGATCAAGTTACTAGTATAACATTTGTACCTGACATTCGTAGAGCATTATTTACACCATTGAAAAAAGACTTTTGTTCGATCATTGCTAGAATGCCATACTATTTTTTACAAGTTATTGGTCCGCAATTGAACACGACTTGACGCTGTAGCTGAATAATACAGTATATTTCAAGTAGCGGACGTAAGTGTTTTACGGAATGCGTATTTCGTATAATCGCAGTAGTGCTGTTCATAATATTACTGAATAAAGTTGTTCTATCAACAGTATTGCTTAATGTAACGGATATGAAATAATGTTATGAACAGTACTTTATTCATAATCTACGTAATCGAACAATGATCCCTGAAGTACTATTTTATTTAGCATCGGATAATACGAAACTTCCACATCATAGATAAAGATATTTTAAAACAGTAAAGAATACTATCTAAGTAATCAACCTTTTTTTTTTAAATACATATTAAAATAGTATAATGTCTTTGCAAATATATCGATTTATCATATTACATCATACGTTACAATCAAAATCACGATACTTCATAGGTGCAATTGACAACATGATTTTGATGAGTGTTCATATGTTCACATGACATTGAATACAATATTGTATGTATTGTATAGCTAGCTATGCATCAAATCTTTCTTGTGCAATTTTTGTGAACTATATTTAGAAAATAAGTCATTGATTTGACTACCATCGTATTTACACGTACTTCAGTAAATAAGTGTAAGTAGAAGATGTTAATAATTTTTATTGTAACCACAAGTAAAAAAAAAAAATAGATCGATAAGGTTTAAATTTCTTAAATCTTTATTGAAAAAACGTTCAATCAAAACATTACAAATGTAGAAATTGATGATTTCGTTGCTGCAATTCAGCGGTTGCTGCTCTTGTGTTTTTTATTCAAACATTGGTCTGTATTAATAGCGAGGTGTTTAATATTGTACAATCTAGTAGGCATAGTTGCTTATCATCGTAACGTTCGGACAAAGTATGTCTATATGTATATAGTATATCTTTAATCTAAACATCCTTATTCCATTGTACGCAAACATTGTAGTTTCCGTTTTTTTTTCATTTCAAAAAATGCCGCAATGGAATTATCAATTGAGAATAGTAGGGAAGATTCATCATTATACATACATATATATGACGTTATAGTAAATCTTACCCCGAGTTATACTTACTCGTGTTTGCTTAGCCAATACTTTTTTGTAGAAGCGATTACAGTTGTAATTATTAGCCCTTTCCGATTTGGCTAAAAAAAAAATATCGGATTATACTACGAGCATATTGTGATGTTTGCAAGCACAGTGAGAACACTCACTTATGTGCCTCAGCGTAAGACGCCCAAGAACTGACCTTTCGTATTATGTTTATATATCTAATAACGATGTGCGTAACGCTATTTACTATAACATGACATTCATGGTACATATTGTAAACTAAGAACATTTTCAATAGTAAAGTTCTGTTACGCAAAAAGATGTAAGATATGATAACGTACAATTAAAAATTCTATTCACAGACCAGTGAATCTCAGCTGTCGAACGAATGATTACTTCTGGCACTTATTAAAAATATATGAATATTTCTTGTTGCAAATTTGTGCATAATAATTGCCGTTGTATCGATTCACTGTCTAAATGTTGTAATTATTCAAAGAATAAATTTATCGTACATTAAAATACGATGTCTGTATTTTGAAACCCGAGTGATAAAGGATAGGGTCCATAAAGATATTTCTAAAAATACAGATTTTTTTCGTTAAATGCGACACGTAATAGTCGAGCCTCGTTAACAACTTTTCGAGTGTATCGATGTAGTCGAAATACATATTTCGATGGGAGTTCGACATTTCTTAAACTGTTTCGTAAAAATTTTATATATTATGTGTTTTATTGTAATACAAACGTGTACAAAGTACATTGTGACTACTAGGATGTCTCAGAAAATATTGCGCATTTTTGTCACTATGTTTCTTGTTATTTTTATATCAAATATCAAAATAAGGTATTTGTATTAACATGTTTTTTTTTTAGTTTGTTGTATAAAGGAGGTTATATTTAGAAAAAAAAATCAAGAGATGCACAAGGCTTTAGTAAATGATAATACTAATAATAATAATTGGCGAATGTTAGTCCTATTATTAGCTACTACAATTCTTCTTAATATTAACATTTGTTTTATTGTGGTAACTAGATAAATCTAATATTTCCGTTTGAAAATAATACTAAAAAAGCTTGAAGTTTGAAGTAGCGAAACATTTTCTAGAACAACATATGGAAAAGTAAGTAATTATACAGAAAAGGGTGCTCAACACCGATTTCGAGAATTTTGAAATATGTTGTCAAATTCATTATTCTAAATAACTTTTTCCTATATATAATATCACCGCTGGAGACGCTTAATTTTTGAAATATTCAAAAGAACTTTCGATAGGAAAAAGTTGTTAAGAATAATGAATTTGATAACATATTTCAAAATCATAGAAATATGAGTCCTAAACAATTACCGAAAATTTACATTAACTATATGCAAAAGCGGCGAAACTTCGTTAAACTCTTCAATGTTCACAGCAGTTCCTCCAACAAATATTTTCAATATTATATTGTTAGTTCGATTAAGAGTAACTGCAGCAGCTTTTTTTAATGTAATATTCGTGACACCGCGGCACCCTGACAAATCCAATAATTGTAATCGAGGTGCAGATGCAATGAGCTCAGTGAACATTTTATCTGTAAAAGCACATGCACGACATTTTAATCTTTTTAAATTCCACGTATCCCGCATACTAATGTCAGTTAGTTGAATCATGTAATTCAATATCAATGTTTCTAAATTTGGTAAGGTTGCTATAGCGGTCACGCCAATATTTGTGACACAGTGACATTCTGTAACACATAAGTGATTATTTATAACACGAAATATTTTGTTTAAATATTCAACTTACCGGTAACATCTATATAAGTTATCTTTTGACATTTCGATGCCAAATTGCAAATCAACTCGTCTGTAACGACTTTGTTGTTGTTGATTTTTAAAACTTCAAGATTAGTTAATTGTGTAATGGGTAACATAGCGTTTGGTTGTATTACGAACGAAATATTGCAAAGTTCCAATGTTTTTAAACTTGTACAGTATGTACCAATTGCATTGATGACTTTATCAGTTATGTAGAAACAATCGCATATCGTAAGACTTTTCAAATTGTGTAATTGTTCGACTGCCTACAGAAGTACAAGTTATATATTTTAAACAAGATTTTCAAAAGTTTGAAACGAAAACGAATGTTTTGTTTACCTGAGATAAATAGTTTTCTTGAAGGCAACAACAATGTCTTAAAACAATTTCTTCAATTGCTTTCAATGGTAAATGTAGTAAACATTTTCCACATATGTTACTGTAGTGTACTTCAAAATACCGTAGTTTTGGATTTACTTGAAATAACTTTTGTAAGTCTCTATCGCAAATGGAACTGGTATACCCTAGACTAAATTTTGTAATATTATGACAATTATTTGTTAACGAATTTATACCAGCTGCCGAAACACCAAGACCATTAAGATTGATTCTTTGTAAATTGGGACATAATTTCGCGACAATGGTCACTGTACTTTGATCTAACGAACCAGCTACTTGATTTAAATCTATTTCATGTAAAAATCGCCCGCATCGTAACAATATTTTGCGAAGAATATTTGTAGTGATTATCGGTTTCATAGTCCAAGAGCACCACTGTGCTCCATACGAGACATCGAGCTTTTTTACATTGCGCCACGATTCTTGGCTTATTGCTCTCCATCTTTTACACACTATAATCATTTAAAAATAATTTGTTATAAATTTGCTCCTTCCTAAAAATAATTTTATATCCCTACCTCTTTCTATCCTAATTCTGTCAACAATTGGTAATTGAAGAAAAATATGTGTCAAACAGTCGTCATTTAATATTTGGATACTAGTATCTGTAACATCGCTTTGTACAAAATCTTGAGTGCATTGTTCAACGGATTGGTTCTTTTCAGATTTTTGCCAATCCTTATTATAATACTGATTTTCTATACTATCTGGTTGATGCCAAGGATCAGCTGGTACAATTCTCAAATATCTGTTGTGCAGTACTATGTCTCTGCGTCTAGCTCTATGGATTATCATATTCTATCATTACCACAGTCCCCTGTGTGTAACTTCATTTTCATTCTTATGCTATATTTACCTTACAGCTGATTCAACACTATCAAAGGTAACAAACCCATAGTTACTTTTTACTCCATTTCTTCGTAAATAGCAACGCTCCACATATCCATATTTAGAAAACAATTTAGTTAAATCTTTATATGTGGTCTAGGAAGAAACATTATTCTATGTAGTATATATAAATAATATTTTTCAGAATATCAAATCATAATACAAATGAAAAAATACAAACCCTTTCTGCTAAATTACTAATAAATAATTTTCGAATTGGTACACCATCTTCTGTTACAGTAGAACAGTCTAGACACATAAGCCGTTCTACAACAAACAAAAACCAAGTACTGATGACACTTAAAATTGTGTGATAATTATATGAATTAAGTAAGTAATTTATAGTTTTAATAACCATCATTAAGGAAGTAACTGCGATGCAAACAATCAATTGTTGGCATTAATGGTGTTTTTTCCTCACAAGTCATTTGTTATTCGTTTTATTCCTGATTCATCACCTATGAAATGATATTACGATATTAATAATTAATATAATAATACGATAATAAATTCGATTTAGTATGATAACATAACCCCATTAAATGTACGCTAGACGTAACACAAATAACAAAAAAATATTTTTAGTATTATTAGAGATAAATATTATTTTATTTAAATATCTTGTTTACATTTTCTTTACTTCGCAAATAAGAATTGAAAAGCAATATTAAAGGGACTGCCTAACTAAGGGGTTTCAACTTTAAAGTTTAAAAGCCGTGCAACACGCGTATACCTGAATACCTTTAATTCTTATCGACCCAACAGATTGGAAGGGGTGAACGTCCCTTATTGTTAGACAAGGCGACGGTCAAGGTAAAAACACAGACGAGATCGCCTTGTCTGCGATGACTATAGCTGACTATAGCAGAAATTTACCATATCATGGCAGTAATCTCATACGAACTGAAGTACCGACGGAAATATGAAATTACAACGCATTCGGTTTACGCATGACGTCTGTTTATTTCAAAATGTTCTCTGTACATATAGAAAATATCTTTAAAACTTACGAGCTGTTTGTACTTATAAAATATAAAAAATCGATTAATTAAGAAACGAACTTGGACGGAAATTAAATATTCGTTTGTATCGCAAATCTCGGTCAATTATTCTTAAGAATGGTGATATATCGGTAAACGTTTCGAGATCTACAGCAGTTCCTCCGATAAATAAATTTAAAGTGATGTTGTTAGTTCTACAGCTAGTAGCTGCTACTGCTCTTGCCAATGTGGCATTTGTTATATTGTGACATCCTGATAAATCTAGTATTTCCATTTGATAAGAACACTGAAGAAACTTGGATATTGTTATATCGAAAAAATTGCATTCTTGACACACCAATTGCTTTAAGTTACATAGATATAATAAACCTTTGCTTGTCACTTGGTACAAATCACGTGTTATCAATATTTCTAGTTTCGTAAATTTGTCTATAGCTGCCAAAGTATAGTCTCTGATAAAATGTCCTGGAATATCTGAAAATTATATATTCTAAAGTTTTTACATAGTCTGGAAATGCATAGTTTATTTAATTAAACTTACCACTGAGATCTAGACAAGTAAGGTGTTGACAGTGTAGACTCAATTTATGAAGAGTGGAATTGCAAATGAACCAATTTGCACTTGCTTTTAAATTTTTAAGATTGATCAATGGTGTTATATGCGATATACCATTGAACTGAAAAATGCTGGACTTGCCAGTGATTTCCAATGTTGTTAAATTTATGCAGTATTTACCAACAGCTTCTGTGGTCTTTCTCCAAATATCAAAACACTCTTTTATTATAAGACTCTTCAAATTCTTTAACCTTGCAATTGCCTAAATGCATTATACATAGAATATATTATTGAACAGCAAATGCAAGATATTAAACATTAAAGATTTCAAACATACCTCTACTATATCGTTGTCGCGGAGATAGTCACATCTTTCTATAATAATTTCCTCTATTGTTTCTGATGGCAAACCTAACAAACACTTGCCAGATATTTTATTATCAACTAATTTGAGACATTGTAATTTTTGATTTGCTTTAAATAATTTTTCCAAATCTGTGTCGAAAAGACATATACAATCTAAACTGAGTTTTTTAATATTATGGCAATTAGTTATTAATGATGTTATCCCTGCTGAAGATACCTGAAGGCAACTAACATCAATGATTTCTAAATTGGGACATAAGTTACCAATAATGGACAATGCATTTTCTCTACCCTCACAAAATGTTTTTGATAAATATATCTCTCTTAAAAATGTGCCACATCGTGAAAGTACTTTATGAAGAATAACTGAATCGATTTGCTTCAGTCTAACGTCAGTTGAAAATCCCCAAGTAAAATTCTGTAAGTCCAATTTTTTAATATTATACCAAGATTTTTGGCTTACTTCCTTCCACTGTTTGCACACTACAAATTTTAAATATCATTTTAAATGAATATATTTGCATATTTACAAATGTTATCACATACCTTATAAAATTAAAGTATACATACCGCTTTCTATCCTAATTCTATCTATGATTGGCAAGTAAAGGAAAATAAGTATTAGACAGTCATTGTTTAATTTATGGATACTAGTGTCTGTAATATAAGTTGATGTGTGATTTTGATTACAGTCTTCGCGTAATCGTTTCTTTTTGTGTCTGCACCAGTCTTTTAATGTATGAGATTGTTTTATCGTATCTGTATTATGGCATATTTTAACTGACATAACTTAAGTTTTTATTCTATGAATTTGTCTTAGATTTTATAATTTTGAAGAAAAACAATTATTTCGTAAATTAGTAAAATTTGATCGTCATTTTGTGAAGGAAGGGTTAAGATCCATGTTATTAAATTTAACTTTTGAGTTAGTATTACGTTCTATTAATTCTCGGAAAATTTCATATGTTTATTCTTTCTTTTTTCTTCACTCAATTCAAAAATTGACACTTTGAAGAATGCAGAAAAGCGTATACTTTCTCGTCTTTGTTTGGTTAAGGTTCACTGGCTTGATTAAGACTTAACAATAAGCAATGATTTTAAACTATAAAATTAATCGAATTCGAGGTAAATACAATTATGGTACGCATTTTCATAAAATATATTCATTTATTTAACTCTTAAATATTACATCTGATATATTTTTTCTCGTTTCTTTTTTATTTCTACACAAACTCTGTTCCATGATCCATAATGAAAATTCGTAAGTTCTTCTAGCTGGTCCAGATATTTATGTGTTCTTCCCAATAGAGTTCTATAATATGAAAACATAGCCTTCTTAAATCTTATTTAACTTCAATTTTAAACAAACTCAAATAGAAAATAATAGATTTACTTGTATGTGTCCGTTGTAGTATCTAATTCTTTTTGTAAATACATAATACACAGGTCTGTAAGTTTATTTAATTCGTTCAGTAGCTCTATACTGTTAGATCCAAATCTTTCTATAGTTGCAATAATTGTATTTTCTAAGCATTCTATACTATTCACCCATTGATCTAAAGGTAAATTTGTTAAGTTATACAAAATTATTTAAATACCATTTAATCTGTTTATACAAACCCAGTGTAGTATAAATTGTTTCCATCAGATTCAAAGTAGCTATAATATCAACATTATATTTATATAATAGTGTCTTTCTAATATATAAACATTTTTTTAATTCGCCTAATGCTTCTTCCATTTTTCCTAAATCAATTAAATCTTGTGCATTTTTAAACATTTTGTCAGCCTGTTTTAGTTTATTTTTTTGATGAATTCTTGATCTATCACCACAATCTAAACAACATAAAGAATTCTCTATGTTGCATAATGCACCATTGCATCTTAAACACTTCATGGCATTAAATCTTTCCTGTAATTGGAATGTTACAAAATATTTGTACACTTAATAATCTAAGAACCATTGCTTTAAATCATTTTTCTAATTACCACAAAATATTGTAGACTTGGGAGAGTGCAATGTTCACATTTACAAGTAAAGCAATATTGACTTTTTAAAATTTTCTGTCTCTGTTCTCTTGACATATGTTTATAATTTGGACCTATTAATAATATAAAGATTAGAACTGTTTTTTAAATGATAGACACAAATGTTACTTCACCATAACAATTGAAAATTTCTTCATTTTTTGCAATGTTTTTTGAAGCCCTCACAATTAAGTATTGATCCATAAAGCTGAAATACAATAACAATAATATACAAGATATTATAGAAGTATATTATCAAAATATATTATATGTATTTAAAATTTACATGTTAATTATATTAGGATCGCAAGAGTGGTTCATCATACTTGCAGAAGGATAAATCCCTGTGGCCACAATATCTTGGTCCATGAAAGAGTCATTTTTATTCAACAATGTGTTTGATGTTACAATTGCATGTCCATTACAAATAAGTTGAAGAATATATCGCAAAAGTAATGAACTTACATAAAGTCGTTTGTCATTATTTGTTAAAATATTAAAGTTAGAGTTGAAAGATCTATCTGAAAATTTCTTTACCAGACAGTCATTAAGATTATTTGTTTCAAAAAAATCGGTATATTCTGATAAATATATCGTAAGCATAATAGCTGTCTGCAAAAATGATAATTCTAAATTAGATCCGAAGTTTTGTTTTTTATATGTACACTATTTAGTTATATACATACAATTCCATATACTGTCAAATCTTCTATAAGTAATTTATCAAAATTAGTTACTAAATTTTGCATTTCATTAAATTGAATCATGTCTGTTGTAGTTGTACATGTTAATAGAACTTTAAGTGCTAAATGTCCTATTCCAATTTCTTTCCATAGACTCATTTGGTTTCCTGGACATTCCCAAGTATGATAAGAAAACCATGCTTGGTCCGAACAATTTACATCACAGTAGAAAGTATTTAAGCATTTTGTGCATCTAAAATAACGTATAGTTAAAAAATATCTACTTCAAAGGAAATATTTGGTACTTAAATAAGTATTACTTACGGAATGGGAATATCTGTATTTAAACAATTACAGTGCTGGCAAAGACTATTTAATGCATCATAATTTAATAATACAAAACTTACAGGTTTCTCCAAAAAAAGTATTTCACCTTTTTTTATAAATCTATTTGCTACAACATATCTCCCTAACTCTTGATTGTATTTTCTATCTATACTTGCAGATGCATGTAGAAAATCAACATTCTCATCAAATGTAATTTCAGACTTCAATTTTAATAAATTACTCATATCTTTTGTATCATTTTGTGTGCATGACACATTGAATGTTATTTCAGAAATTCTTTTCTCTATGTCATCTGAAAGTTAACAAGATATTTGTAAAGAACAATATTACAACTTTAGTACTTTATGATTTTAATAATATATTATGTACCTTTTATTGAAAGTGTAATATAATCTGGATTATTTACAATTTCATGTAATGTGGAAAGTGTTTGTTCAGCTAACTTTTGTTTGCCTAATTTTAAATAACACTGCACTGCACGCAAATATAATTTATAATGTAAATTCTTGGGATAATTTAACTTAATAGCCAAGTTAATATCTTTCACACATTCCTTATCATCATCAAATGGTATTCATTATACATAAAATACAGATACTGTTGAAATATAAATTTCTAAACATTAAACATTATATGTTTATACATTATTACTTACGTCGTATCTATTTAAATAAAATAAGGCAGCTGATCTATTTGCAATTGCAACTGATAACTCATTACTGTTTATAGGAGCGTATAATGCACATTTCGTATACGATTGTATACTTAGTAAATAATTTTTTTTTTTAAATTCCTGGTTCCCCATTGTGTTAAAAACTTGTGCCCTTTCGATAGATTTACATTCTTTTTTATCATAACGGTGTTTCAACCATAAAGATACAAGTTTTCTAAACAAATAAAAAATACATAGTTTAAAATACTAATCATTTTCACGTAAAAATGTTTGCTGTTCACCTTATGCTTTGATCAGCCCATAAATAAGACATTAATTCATGTTCGTGCTTTGTTTTTTTTTGTTGGACATTCGTCGTTTTAAATTTATACATAATAGACTCTAATACGTTCTGCCACTCCATTTTATTGTAAATTTATATAAATTTAATAGAATACGCGGTAAAATTTTGAGGTTATCTTGTGTCGCAAATATTAAAGTAAGATAGTTGGAATATTTTCGTCAATGGTATTACATTAACCCGTTACAAGTTTAGTTTACGATTCATATTATATAAATAAAATATTTAATATGTATAATGTTATATTGTTTGCATCGATGTTCTTAAGAACAGTGTTATAGTTACGAATAATAGCTATCAGGTCACGAATTAGACAGGGATATTGTTAGGTATAAATAATTTATAAATGATCGATACAAGTGGAATTAATTATTATTGTAATAAACACAATATACATTGTACCTGTAAATGTCATAATACAAATCATACATCGTGGTTAATGATAACGTCCTGATAAAGATGCCCCTCCGCAGTGCCATCTAACGCAAACAGCTGTTTAAAAAATGTTTAAACATTTACATTACGGAAAGAGTATTTGAGGACACAGAACAACGATTTAAACATAAATTTTATTGTACAACGTGCTACTTTGAAAGTCTTGTCCTCAGCAACAATGTTATTTACAAGTGGGGAATTAATACACTATCTATCGCTAATAATAATTGACGAAGAATCTTCGTCTGATTTGTACAGAAATTATAATAAATAACGGTGTAGAAAGGTACCTACTTCGCAAGTCCTCATTGCGTACACATTTTAGGACGAATCAGTATTGAATGCAAAAACGATTCGAATCGATAACGCTCATTGGCATTCTTGAACGATTTGTCACCGTTCACTGCTGGCACTAACGCCACAAAAATACAATTAAAATGCATGATCGAACGCGACGTAAATATGAATGACACGCTAATTAATGTATCGTTTAGAATTATTTCGTTAATTCACACAAAAAAACGAGAAGGAAAGATTCGATATCCAACTGTTACAACCGATCACGCCGCGCGTTTTTTATGGTTTAAATAAAATGATGCTTAAAGTAATTACAGGTTCAAGATCTAAAACAAATCAGATACAAAATCGTCGTCGCCGTAATCGTAATCATCCGCTCCAGGTGGTACGAAGATCCCTCCAAGTATTCCTGAAAGATTTTCGCCGAGACCCATGGCCGATGCGAATCCAAAAACGAGTCTAAGCATGAGGAGTCTCATGAAGTTCACCACGTTGGTTTCTTTACTTTGTAGAGATAATTGCGTTGGTTTCTTCGCTCTGCCTTCGACGCATTGAAACTGTAAATTATTACGAACATTCGTTACGTTATATTCTTGTACACTAAATATAAGGAAGAAAAATAATTTGTTTGTAACGAATTTAGAAACAAATTGACCCATGCAGGTATCACTTTCATGCGCGACGCTCGATGTTTCTACGCTTTTTGTCCTGGATCCAATATCTGATCCCATTAGCCAGGCGTATCTACATAATCCTACTTAGAACTAACTTTTTTGAACGTATAAACGATTCCCTTTTACTTGGTAGTTTATTTGTAAAAAATTAAATCGAATTATAAGAACGTCCCGCCTAAAATCGCCTTATCGATGAATCCAACGAGCAGATTCCAATACTATTCCTTGTATGCAAAATTTAATTTACTATTAAATATTAAAATCCTATAATAAAAGCATAAAAGGTTCGTAATAACTGACACAATATTAATGGACACAAATTTCGCTCATCTATGTTTGGCGCTTCCGTTTAGAATGACTTAAATGTCCGCGATATTCTGACCGCGATTTTTAGCGACACTTATTAGATATAAGTAATCAATTAATAGGAAGTTAATCGTCTCCAGAAATACCCTAGTTAGTTCTTAAACTATACTACTTTCGCTCGATTCGAACTTACGTTGACGCAGGCAAGAATAACCGCCGCCAAAGCGAGCGTAATTTTCATCTTGCGTTTCCGTCGCGTTAATCACTTCCGGTGGATACCAGGGAATCCTTTCGCGACGGTTGATCGCCCTTTTCTCGTTGCGCTTATGTTCGTTTCCTGCGACCAATTCGTTCGCATCGATGCAGCTCTTAATCGACCGTGCACGCGGAGCGAGCAACGAGAACTGAATGAACCACGTTGTTTTCACGAAGGAGGCTCACCAGGTTCCTCGTCTCGTTACACTTTGCCACTAATAGAGCACGGATCGCGACGTTCGATCGAACAGGTGAACGATAAAGACAACGTGAAATAAGTGGCGGTGCCATGATCGCGGTACCTATTCTACAGTAACGGTATACGACGAAAAAAGGCATCCAGGCCATCTCTCCAGGTTATATGCGATACGTGCTCGGACGCGATACAACTTCACGGATGGCGGAGGATCTCTATCTTTATCGGAATCAAGCGCGTTAAAAGAGGCGCGTCTACTTGTGAAAGTGTCAACATATCGACGACCGAATTTCATGATTAGTTAGCATTAGCACCCGACAGAAGACCGAAAGCACTCGTGGCTTTCTCTGAAATACTAATAGAGAGCTTAATTAAATCTTGTACCGTTCTTGTTTGAAGATTCGATAAACTCCTAGATCGGGGAGAAGAAAGTAGCGTAAGAGACATGGACGCAGCTATCGTACAGCTTAAGTAGGTAAAGATTGGAAGT
Organism: Hylaeus volcanicus; assembly: GCF_026283585.1. Taxonomy (NCBI): domain Eukaryota; kingdom Metazoa; phylum Arthropoda; class Insecta; order Hymenoptera; family Colletidae; genus Hylaeus; species Hylaeus volcanicus. The sequence continues at coordinate 2,041,482 of NC_071976.1, read as the reverse complement.
GTTGAATATTTAATTAGGGGCTTTCGTTCCTTGATACCCAAAATACCAGGTCTCCGCCATAGGGCTTTCCACTGATCCATAGATCTCCATCTTTTCGCCCTTCGGCTTGCTATATGATACTCTCAGTACCTACACATATATTTACAATACGATATTTATGAATATTAAAATTCTATATAACTTGATCGATCAAGTTTGCATGCATTAAAATTGAGTTCTTTGCGGTAAACGCCATCAGGAGATTGTACCCCGTTAACGGTAGGACATTAGCCTAAATACATGCGTTGCAACAATGACGACACGGATCGGTGCTATTTAGCTATTCGCTACCGGCATCGAGCTTATGGTTTACGTTACGAAATTCATGAATTTTTATGAAGTTTTAAAGATAAATACCGCTATGAATGTTTGATTATATAGTCTTTAATAGTCTGCAAAGAAAATTGAATCCCAGGAGAAATTCTCCAGAGTACTAGTCGACCGAAAAAGGTCGATCACCGTAGAATGACCCATTCTAACGATCGAATGGAAATGAAAGTCGTTCAGAAGGATTCCGACAATGACCGTGGCATGATCACCGACCGCGAATGACGCTGTCAATGGACGCGACGTCTCGATTAGTGGCTTAAGTCGAAGGACAATCGAGGATTCACCTGCTACGGAGGTTTCCTATGGAATCGGCGATCGAGCGAACACGAGGTGCCTCGAATGAAAGGCAGGATGCGCCCGGGACCGGACGTGGCGTTCTTCGCATACAGAAACAGTTCCAGAAACGAAGGAAACACCGTCGCTAGACTATGACGATTAAACCCCTCCATCGAGATAACCGTGCCCTAAGTATGGCATGGCGCGAAGACGTCACCGGATAAGTTTTTACGCCTTGGCAATAGTTTGCGTACGACACTCATCATGCCACACTGATTTCGTTTTCGTTTAGTGGGAATTACCATCCATCCTCTTTTTTCCACTTCATTGAGATTCTTCTCGACTATTAGGATATCACTTCTCAATCACTTCTGCGACCAATGTATTGGGTTGTCCAGAAAGTTCGTGCCAATTTTTAAGAAAAATTCAAAGGTATATTTGAATTTTTATATATATATATATTTATTGAATTATGTAACTATCATTTTGTTCCACAATTTGTCCACCTTCTAAGGGATGTCCACATGTTATTTGTTTTCAACCATTCCGATATATTCAGACCTGTACCGCCTACCAAAAATCGCCCATGAACTTTCCAAACAACCCAATAACTTATAATAATAAATACTGGACACGCCAGTAAAATAAGGTAGTAACAATTTGTAGGAAGAAAACCGACGGAATCTCGCTTAGTAGACCTCGAGAGAGATTTTCACCGTGAAAAGCGATTGAGTAAAACGAAACGATCAATACCCATCAATGGGAGTTTCTGTTGCAACCGGAGGTAGCCATCGAGCGAAGTAAGCGTGCGTCGAGAGTTCATAGACCCACTCAGGCTATTATTTAAGTTGGTGCATTTGAATGCGCGTACCATCGAATGTATTTGCGCAGTCCACAGAGCAAACCTAAGTTCCTCGATGCACCTTTAGGAATTTTACGACGTCGTTAATCGATCTTTTTGTATTGCAAATAGGTAACGACAATGGGTCACGAATTGCATTCGCGATCTGTGATTAATAATGTTTAGCGGTACATGGATCAACAGAAGCGAAATTTTCATTTAGAAGAAGAATAGAAAATTATGAATAATTTTGCGGAGCTACTATACAATAACTAATAGCATTAATTTATAATTAATTTATGTACCGTCGTAAGTCTTCTCGCATTTCTTCTTCGTTTCATTTTTGTTCAATATTACTTTAGAAACTCGTGTAATCGTGTAAGAACCTTGTAAACCAGCGGCTGGGTGTATTTAATAAAATGTCGCTGTGGTGGTATGTGACTTGAAAGTAACACGGGCCCATAGAGGGTTAAAAATCGATTATCATTGACAGAAGATCGTTTTCCCGTGACGTGCGTGCGTTAATGGGATACGTGTCGCCAAGCGTGAAACAATAGCACGTGTTCCTGTCCTCGTTCGATCCAACGCCGCTAGGAATCGGCTCCTTCTGCAGTGCTATATCCTTCGAGAGAGAGAGGACTCTCCTCTCTGTCAGTGCTTGCTTCACCCTCACGGATGACACTTTGTTCAGGCTCCCTGCGACCACTTTTACTTACTTTTTCAATTTACATTCGCGCGCCACGTTTCGGAGCGAGATGCTCCAAACGAGCATCCTCTAACGAGTCTTTCCATTTCGACGAAAACGATAATATTCTTCTCTCTTTTTTTTTTTTTTTTTTTTAAACGCGAGTTTTCAAATAGTATCTTTAAACACAAATGGATGAGCCGGTGACAGTGAGTTCGGAGTTCTCAAGTCGTTTCTTTCGATCGCTGGATGGATTCTCAATCTGATAACGGCGAATCGTTCAGTCGCTATCGATCACACGTGATTTAGTGACAAAAGAGTGAAGATCGCGCGCAACTATCGCAAGAAATGAACGCCGAAGAGATCAAAGTCGGCTGCTTCCAAGTGGTCATCGCGGTGCTGCTGGCCATCAATTATGTCATAGTGGCTATGAGCCATGCGTTACCAGTCTTCCATAATTACACGCCGAAATTTTATTGCCAGGTAAGACCTATCGATTCCTAAACGTTGAGTGGACCGATTATTACTGTACATCTTGTATTTATATTTTATATATACAAGGACAGCAAATTTTTAACGGTGTAGTTCAGTCAATTATTGCTTGGATAAAACTTACTTTTATTTCAAGCATCGAATGCGTATAGGAAAGGCTTGATTTTCCTATTACAGGAAAAAAATGGAACGAGACGAACGCACGGTTGTCGAGAGCTCGTCAACGCGAGCGTCGCGATCAATTACACTTCCGGTCTCGAGGAATCCGCGGATTCGAACTTGTGCTTCGGCGATTATCAATTCGCAACGGAGTTTGGCGAGAACAGCGTGGTGACGGAGTGGGGTTTAATTTGCGAGAAACGATATTTGACGTTTCTTGGCCCGGCTGTCTATTACGTGGGACTTTTAATGGGCGCTTGGATCGCTGGTCTTCTGTCCGATCGAATAGGAAGACTTCCGGTTCAGGCGATCTGCCTTTATACTCAGGGTACGATGGCTGTTGCAATGTACGTCGTGCAGGTAAATTAATCCTGTTGAATTTCCACCTTGAGAACGAAGAACAGTTTAGTTCGTTTAAACAATCGACTAGTATGATAAGGTCTTTCGATCGATGTGAAACTAATTGTTCGAGGAATTATAAAAAGACTCGATGTTACGAATGAAACCTCTCTATATTTAGTTCGTGTACAGCCATTGGTTTGATTAGAATGATTAGAAAATATACAGAGAGAGAGAAACTATTAAATATTTTGTCCAGTACAGAACTTAAATGAGAATTCAAATTTTAGAATTACCCGACGTTCCTGGCCCTTCGTGGGCTGCAGGGAGTCTTCGTGCAGGGTCTACAAAATTCCACGTACATTCTTTCCCTGGAGTTGTTCCCAGCGAAAGCACGGACTTTCGTCGCATTAGTTATGCAAATCGCATGGGCGATCGGTTTGATGCTTCTGGCTGGGCTCAGCTATGCCATACCTGACTGGAGAATTTTACAGCTGGCTGTTTCGGTTCCTACCGCGATAACCGTGCTTTATATTTGGTGATTAACTTGTATATTATTATACTATATAATTATTACATGTATCAAACGAGGTTGGAAAGAAAATCTAGACGAACAACAACATCATCGATTTTTGTGCCAGGATTCTACCAGAATCGCCGCGATGGCTGCTGGCAAAGGGCAAAACGACGGAGGCGGATATGGCGGTGGAACGTATCGCGAAGTACAACGTCTGCTGCACCAGATCTCGAAAGGAAAACAAGGCTAAACCGGAAACGAACGCACCTGAGAACACGACACCTGTTAAACCAGAAAGGAAGTCGCGCGTTTCGTGCGCGGATTTGAAGAAGTCGAAAACCGATAGCGAGGAGAAGGAGGAGGCCATTAATTTGTTGACCAAAGTCGCGGACGCTGCTCAACAAAAAGTTCAAAGTAAGATGAATGCATGACTGTTTATAAAATGAATAAAAATACGCGTACAACAGATTCACAGCAGCGATAATAAAGATATTTAATAAAATAAATACAATTTCCCGTGTATTTTCCAGAAACGAGTCTGAGAGGAATTTCAGAGAACCTAGAAAACAAGATCCCCAAAACGGAACCGACACCGAAACCGACTCAATGCGAAAACGAAGAAAAAGAACAAGAAAAAGAAAAAGGAAAAGAAAAGGAAAAAGGAAGCGCTCCTTCGAGCTCGAAAAGCCATCGAAAGTCAAAGTCGATATCACAGCCGGCTGGCAATCAACGACTATCCACGAAAAATACTTACGACATTGTAGAACTGAGAACTCCCGCGAAAAAGGAGATGTTGAACAACGACGAAGAGAAGGCGACCGTCAAAATCGAAGAAAAGTCTAACGCACAAACGGATCAGGAACTCGCGCAACTGTTCAAGTCGAAACTAATGAGGAAACATAGCGTTATAATGATTATTCAATGGTAAGAATGGTGTATACTACCAAAGAAAATGATCGCGAACGATATATGACTTTGTGTTCGTTTTCTTTGTTCAAGGTTGACTTCCTCCATGGCGTTCTGCGTTTTTATGGCACTTATACCGAACTTTCCTGCCAATAGACACGTTACCTTCGCCCTGGGAGGAATATTAGAAATAGCAACCTACGTGTTCCTATATTTTGTATTATCCCGATACGGTAGACGAGTGCCAATATCCGCTTATCAATCTGTAAGTGGCGTCATTTGCATCGCGATAGCCGCTATTATCATTCTGACAGAACCGACGTTTGGAATCGGTACGTAACTCTTACAATTAAACGCTAATATATATATAAAAAAAAAAAAAAAGTTCTCAACAACTATTGCTCATTTAAACCTTTTCTTTATTTTCAGATCTCGCGAAGACCATCCTGTTAATACTCGGCAGGGAAGTCGTAATGAGCGTGACTTTCATAGTCTACCTGTACACGATAGAGATATATCCAACAGTCGTACGGGGCACCTGTCTAGGCTTGTGCACTGTTTTCGCGAAAATCGGCAGTTTGTGTACACCGCACGTAATATCGTCGGTAAGATTCAACTATAATTCGCATCCCACTGTTCCCGGATCTCATTTAACGGAATACGTAGCCGTACCGTTTCAAAATTCATGCCGAACATGATACGAATTTTTTGTTTATTTCAGGAGAAATACTTTCCAGTCACCGTTGCATTAATAATCGTTGGAATATTTAGCTTGGTCTCGGGGGCACTGGCTCTACTTTTGCCTGAAACGGCAGACAACGTATTACCAGATGCAGTAAAGGACTGCGAGCTAGCCGCGAAGAGAAGAGATAAGAAGAGTAACGAGAATTTAAATAACGAAGACACCCACGCGGATGAGGATCTCTCGGAGAGGGAAGTACTGAGGGCGAGACTCTTTTCGGAGGATTGGGTGGACGCTGGAAACGGCATATTAGTAAATTTTACGGAGAATAAGAGCTCGGAGTAAAGGACGAGCAGTGGAGAACGTGAAGGAAGTACGTAGATCCCTACTTTAAATCGATGGTAGATAAAACAATCTAATTCCATAGCACTGTATCAACGCCGGTGAATGTTATAGAACGAGATCGCGCTATTTCACCGTTTTCTTAACACTAGTTTTGTCGTAAAGATTCGCTTTTTATAGTAGCTTTTCTACCGAATGAAACTACGAGTATCTGACTGAACAATCACGGTATTTTAACGTTCTTTGTATTTACTTAGCGTTTTAAGATACGCGATTGTGATTTACACATTGCGCCATTTTCAATTGTTACGATCGAATCAAAAGTAGACTATACGAACGAAGTAATTATCGTAAGCATCTATCATTGTGTACTATATTCTCCATACGAACGCACTTATTGTTTTCGATATTTATTATTTATTACAAAATGTTAAATATAAAAATAATTATAGTTAAACAATCAGTTGTCACTGCCTTAAATCAAGCATAAGTTTCACTACGAAAGTAAACGATTAGTTAGAGTAGCAAAGAGATTTAAAAGTATTTTCATTTTAGCTGTTGAAATAATGTTACACGATTTTTTATTAACTTTTTTTTTTATATATAGTGTTCATACATTTTTTTTGTATATCTTCGAATAAATACATTGTATATAAAATGACAAAATATAAGTACATGTATGATTGTATGTATGATTATTCTAAAAATTATAAAAAAAAAAATATCCATGTAAAAAAAATACAAAAACTTATCCGATAAATTAGAAAATAACGTGTCAATAATATTATTTGCGAAATAACATGTAATGAAAAGTTTTTGATTTTGTAACAAAATAAATCGAGCGGACTTACTAAGGCTGCCAAACTCCACATCTTCTAGTTGTATCTTCATTGATGACCTTCCCAACTTATCCATTGTTTCGAAGCATAAATAGTCATAAATATTTACGAACAGCTATTCAGGTTTCAGCATCACTCGTCCAAAATCAGATTCTACAATTGGAGTGGCTTTATTTCAATTTCATACTAATAGTTCGATTTTTCTAATGGTTTAATTATTCAAATTATTTTTTTTTTGTAATTATGAAAGAATAGCCTTGTAATTTTTCCGAATTTATAGTATATACATCTAGTGTTTATTATTATATATCAGCTTCTTTTAAAGAATTCAATTTTAAATGCAATTAATGTATAAATAATAGATAGAAGGAAAGAGGGGGAAGTGTAGTCACAGGTGTATAATGAATATAGAAAAGTACTTTATTTGTGATTTATCACAGTCAAAAACATAACTGTTAAAACAATTCTGATAAGGAACTATAATATAGAAATAATCTTATGTAGTGTCGTAGGTTTTATGGACCCATTTAATACTGTTTTTCACACATATTACTCAAGGAACTTTAGGTTGTACAATACCATTGTTTTGAGGATTTACGTGCTGCGTTTGCTCGGCAGCAGTTTGTAACAGTCTTGTCCTACGTCTGGTATAATGTTGCCATAATAATATTTGTTGATCATCTATAAATTTCGTACACTGAGAGTTTACCACTTCTCTTCTAAAGTGTTCGTATTGTAATAAGTCTAGGAAGTACAAGCACATGGGATATTTCAAATATTTTGCATAATCAGGTTCCTTCCAATACAACAGGTACTTAAGATAATTTATGAATGTCGAATCCTTAAAGTATCCACGTTGTGCTAGAACTGTAATAGTGATTATTAATATCTTGAAGGAAAACAAAAAAGGATAAAATAAAGTTAATAAACATACAATTCAAATAGTTTGGATTGGCAAGACATTGAACAAATTCTAGTTCAACTTGAAATCTTAACCGTTGCTGCTCGTCTGTTTCTGGACCCCCTGAAAAATAAATTAAATTTTTTAATATAAAATAATATTAATCTTATTATAATTTTTACAGAAAGGTAGCTCATTTACTGATATGTGAGAGTAAAAATTATAAAAATCATGTATGAGTGTATCGTGTACTTCTGACAGTTTCTTATCCTTATACTATCATATTATTTAACTTGCAATACTTACATGTAGGCAACACCCATTCATTCTTGTATATATTTTTTTCCTTTTAGTTAAGAATAATATGTATATACCTGAAGGAAGCTCCATGAAATAGGACAGAAATGTCCTCTACTAAAGTATACGATACACCTCTGTAAGATTTCTGTAAATTTTGCTCTTCCATATCAATTAAGATGGAATAATTACCTTCTCCTAAAAATTATAATTATATTTATTGAAATGATACTTCTCCTTCATTGAATAATATAAACCATATAATTTTAATGAATGTTTCTTTGTTTATTCAACGAATAAACAAGCAGCGAAGCAATGAGAACGACATACGAATCCTAACAAGTTAACAATTAGCTCATACAGAAGATATAATTAAGAAAATATTAAGAATTGTAAGAATTCGATTGAGAAATACCGTTCATTCCAATGAAGGATGGTTTTCTGCCTTTCATGAGACCCGGAGGATCATCCAAACGGTTCATAGTACTTTAACTCTTAACAATCAATTATTGAGACACGCTTATTTTGTCACAATAAACAATAAATACTTGGAACTAACGTTTAGAAAGTCTTCTAACGTTTATAAAGTTCACTTGCTACTTTTTCAGAGGAAAAACTTTGATGTATTTTCAGGTTTGTACTCTGAATGCGCATGCGTTTTCCAAGAAGAATCACCCTAGAGGTGTTTTACATGTAATTCTTGTTGGAACGTTCGATATTAATATTTTTTCATTAAGTTAGGTTCTAAGTAAACTAATAATACTCTGTACAAATGAATTATTCGAAAATAACAATGATATTTTGAGTTTTTGTTATTTGGTCAATTTATGGACCCCGGAACACTATAACCACCTAGCGATAAGAAGGTAGAACTACAATTATCGACATTACAGAAAAATTAAAAAATACGTATATAATCTATTTTATTCCGTTTAATAATAAACATGTAGTCATAAAACAAACACTGGGACATTATAATTCATTAGTAGAAGTTAAAATAAGTAATTAATTAAAATGCCGGTAATTAGTTGACAGTGGCGCCATCGGCGGCAAAATGCCAAAGTTTGTCCCCGAACAGTTTTAGACTTCAACCGATAGATGGGGCCATTTTTTTTTAAATTTAAAAAAATAAATAATTTAAGAGTTAAAAAAATGGTTTTCATTCAAATTTTAATATCACACTGCTGGCTCACTCATTTGTTAATAATAAAAAAAATATTTTTATAAACATACAAATGGCGCCATCTAGCACTAAACAAAGGAACTATTCGAGGACAAACTTGAGCGTTTTCCCGAGAGAGGCGCTGACCAAACTCCGACATTAGTTCCACTTCTGACTGCTAGTTGGCGCCACTTGCATGTTAAAATTTTTTTATCATTATATGCAATAACAAATAAGTGAACCAGCAATGTGATATTAAAATTTGAATGAAAACCATTTTTTTAACCCTTAAATTACTTGTTTTTTTAAATAAAAAAAAACCAATAGCGCCATCTATCCGTTGAAGTTTGGAACTATTCGAGGACAAACTTTGGCGTTTTGCCACCGATGGCGCCACTATCAATCAATTACCGACATTTTAATTATTTGCTTATTTTAACTTCTACTAATGAATTTTAATCCCCCAGTGTTTGTTTTATGACTACAAGTTTAATATTAAACGAAATAAAATAGATTGTGTAAGTATTTTTTAATTTTTTCTGTAATGTCGATAATTTTAGTTCCATCTTCTCACCGCTAGATAGTTATAGCGTCGCGTGACACGTTTTTGACCTATCCAACTGGATCTACGTTGAGACAACTAATTACTTTGATGTACTTTTTGCAATGAATTATCAACGGTTTCGTATCAACAATGGTCTCTAAATGTTGCTAGAGGTCTTGGCTAGCTTCTACAAGTGCCAACGTTAATGAATTATGCCCAGAAAGTTAATAAATTATCCATGGCGATAGCATTTTCGATCCTATGAAACGCTCTTATTTAATTATTGTTAATTACTTCGCTACTAATAATCTGATGGCACTATCAATTACATATCGAGCAATATCAGCTAATACCAGATTTACAGACTGATATGCACACACTAATTGTGGAATGGTGTAAACAGATAAGAGTTTGACGAATAGCTTGTATGAAAAACATATGCTTTATTCACAACATGATAAATATAAATACAGATCTTGTTTGCATTCAAATTCTTCGTTTCTTTCGAGTATCATATACATGTATACGTAATAATAATACATAATTATTTTATATATAATATATATACATATAAAAATTTTGATCAAGCAGATTCTCACAAAAGCCTGTATAGTGATAGCGGCAGTTCGATAATCTTGCATTAATATTGCTTTGAATCTAGTTCCTATCTACGAATACTCGTAGAAAAATATACATATTAATAAAAAAAATTGTTATATCAATATACAATTGTAGGCTTTGCTCATTTACATGAAATATTTTGAGCTGTGCGTCTTAATTGACCAAATTCATTTGTTTACTTGAGGCACATAAATTTCCCAGAACAAATTCAAGCTCGACTAGTCGTAAAATATCTTTATAGTTAAAAAGCCATTTAAAAAACCATATTAAAAAATGATTAAAATTGTTACATATTCACGTTTTACGTGAAAATCTTTTCGAGTATTTTACATAGCATTGGTTTCGAAATACCTAACAATTTCCTACTCTAAACGAATTTAATAAAAAAATGTTATAGTAAAAACTGAGACTGTCAGCTTGAATAATGTCCACGGTTAACGTGAATTTTCAACTTCGTTATCGTTATAAAGCCCCTAAACAGTGCTTTGCTGGCTGCGTCGTGAAACAAACGACTTTTCGTTTACAAATGAAACCTTGGAAAGCTTCGTTTCGTTGTTCATTGAACAGGTGCGAAATTGTAGACAGGATATTTGGGCGCGAAACGATTCGATAAACCGAATACGTGGTCGGATTCACCACGTTCCCAAAGACTTCTGGCACCATTCGTCGACTCCTCGTACGATGGTGGAGCTAAACAAATGATATTCAAATTAGTTCTCTCCTAAGGTATACAAAGAAAGATTAATTTATCAATCGTATACTTTTACAAAAGTCATTGCTAATTTTATATACTTTTTCCCTCGATTCTTAATTCGTTATGATTATCTGAGTCGAGAGTTGATAAAGTAAAATAAAATGAAGTAATGTAAAAAGTAAATGGAATACACTAAAAGGTAATTCGTTTTTAATAAAGGTTGTATTATATTCTTACGTAAATCAGGATACAAATTCGATGTTGGACCATCGGGAGCCGTCCACCCAACTTCCGGTTTCATTGCTTCCGCAGGAGGAGCGCTTGGGGTCTGATAATTTACCAATGGCACCGTGCCCACAAAAATTAACGTGTTCTTTGACAAATTTCGATAGTACCTGAAACAAAGTTATTTATTCGCATAGCAGGTAATTTTTCTCTGCACTACTCTTCGAGTCAGTGAATCATTTTTCTTCAAGGATCTCATTTAATAGATCCATGAGTCACAGTGTCAGAGGTGAATAGCGAATCTCGAACCAATTCTTTTGACCTCAGGATGCGTTTAAGATTAATTGTAAGTCAGATTAAAATCAACTGGCAACTGCACGCGAGAGGTTTCTATTTTGTATCGCTTGAAAATCGCTTAAAATCTTGAAGTGTAATATGTTACTAACCATCCTGAGACACACGCCACGACCTTAAGATTGTATTCCAAGTCGATGATCCCACAGTTCGCGAGATTGGACGGAGGTAATGGCGGAATATCAAGATTCTGTTCGTAATCAGCGCTGCCTCCTCCTTCGACAGGTCCCTTGCCCACTTCGGAGACCACGATCTCTTCTGTTCTCGTGTCAGTACTCGGTGTGGTTGCACGGAAAGTTACGATCTAGACTTCACGATTCATCGTTATCTTCAAATGGTCTGCGCCACGTAAACGCTTATCGTACAGGAAGGTGAAATTTCTCGAGAAAATCAAGCTTAAAGCTCTCAAGTGGAATTCCAATTATTTTATAAATAGAAATAGAAAGAGAAATCTCACCTTACTTTAAATCAACATACGTAATATCCGCATACCTTACAAAGGATGAGTTTCACAGTGTCCACTGTTACACTCGATGCATTTTCGACGTTGAGTTTGATTGGCATCGTCTGGCCTGGCACGTAGCCTCTGACGGGTAACGAATAATTCACTGTTAAAGGTGCAGTCGCGCAGCATAAACAGCAAAATGTTTTAGTCATCTCCTCCTGGACTCTTTCCTGAAAGAAAACAAATTTTAATAAAACACAGAAACATGTTATTAGAAATATTTAAAATTTATTGTCCCAAAAATAAAATTCAAGCTTATCTTTTACCAAAAGCTTGACGAAACCTACCGAAGCCCTCGATTCGAGATTAAGGTCAAGGGGTAGCACCACCGTGAAGGGACTCTTCACTTCATGATCGAACTTCCAGGGACGATCCAATATCGCTTTGACAGTGTATCGAACATGCCCAAAATCGGACTCGAAACTGCTCGGCAAATTGGTTGGTAAAACACACTGAAACGGGAACTTATGCTCGCCGCTTTGTATCTCGATCTCACCTCCTGGAAAACAGAAAGAAATTCATTGAAACCTTCGGTACAATTCGTTCGATAATCAATCAATTACTTTTTCTGGCAATTCCATTCTATCTGCGACAGATAAGATCGATGTATACTTAAAAAAAAACAAAAAAATAGTATTTTTTATTATTACACACTAGCGAAGGCACAGAAGGGGTTGTTAAGTACAGTTTGACGAATGCATAGTTTTTTTATGCGAGAAATACTAATAGACGCATATGTTCATTTGGAATTTTACCAGAAGCCGATCCAACCAGATAATACTTTGTCTCAAAATATTCTTCGTGACCCGTGACCGTCTGAGTTCCTTCTCTATACTGGCCCCTGTCATCCATTTCCTGTTTGTCGGTTGTCCAGCATGTGTCCGCGACACCCTTTACTTTTACGCATATTCCTGTAAAATAAAAAAAGTCAACTTACAAAATCGAACGATTTAATAGTCTTTATCCATTCATTTTATTTAATATTTCGATGCCAGAAATGCTTCGAATTATTAGCCAGAGCAGTGGGAAGCTGCTCGACCGGAAACAGAGAATTGAATCAAGACGGATAATACGAAGGGGACAAAGATTACCATTACTAATGCGAAACAATGGCGCAACACTACACGCAGACGAATATTAACGGATGCGGGACGTTATATCGATAATAAATGTACATTAAAAACATTTATTCAAAAATAAAAAGCGTCCGAAACATTTTATTTAATGTTTTATTGTGTTTATCTCTTAAAAAACAACATACATATTTACGATACTAATCAGAGACGCGTGTACCACATGTATGCTTAGCATTTTTAATCGTAAAAAAATTGAAATACGTACATCTATCTGTTTTTCCTTATTTTATCAAATTTATATTATTGTACCCTCCTTCCGCGTTTCCTTCTATCGATATCATATATTATTTCTGGAGAGGACCAAAATAAATTGACCGAAGAAATTGAAAAAAATACGCTCATGAAATGGTAAGCTCAGGGGAATGTTCACAAACATCCAGAGGAATGAAACAGAAAAATATCGTTAAGTAGAACAAATATTCCACGAGATGTAATTGCAAGGACAACATGTATACATAACGCGTTACGAGAACGATACAGCGTGACGAAAACAAAAGTTCCACGGCTGATCGTTGCTGTCCGTTTCCACAGTGCGGGTGCCGTACACGGTCGCGCTATTATTAAACTACACCTTGCAGGATGGAAAAAGTCGCCGCGAGAATGCGGCGACAACAATTCCGAGATGTACACCAGATTTACGAATTAGAACAAAACTCGAAATAGAAAGATCCACGAAATTCCTCTCTAGGTAGATACCATACTCTTCAGAACCTTCAAGGTGAACCAAAAGTTTCTTTCGTTTTATTAATAAGTAGCACGTACACAATATTTTATGTTTTATGTTACGTTACCGAGTAACAAGGCAAGGATGTTTTTGTTCGCGAAAGTGAAATGACCTTTTCAAAAATTCGTGTCGTGGAATCGTAAATTTGATCCAGGAGCAACCACTCGCATAACTCGTCGAACTATGGCATTTTCGAAGCAGTATTTTCCCTGTTTTCCTTTCCTAGCTTTTTATGCGTCCTTGTCCAGATGAAAATATCTCAATGACGAACCCGACAGCGCGAAACATTATTGTACTAATTAACTTGCACAATTAGAAGCACTTCTCTGTCAGATTGGTATCTTTGTTAGGCTTGATAGGCGAACGCATTTTCGACCCTTCGAGTTAGGGTCCCCCTTGAATTTAAAATATAAAATATCGACAAAAGAAACATTTCCCAAGGAAGTGAAACCAAGGAGATAATTTTTCACCCCGTTCGTTAACTAAAATGGCCCCGGGAGAAAATATAAAATATATCCAGAATGAAACATGCAACTATCGACGCGTGTTTCCTATGATCACGGAATGCAGCACATTCTCCTTACGCTCGAGTGGGTACATCGCGATCTGGCACGAGAGATCCCCGCGAAATACGCTTGGATCAATAATATTATGTGACACCTGTCGATCGTTGAATTTTGCCAGCGTGCAAATTACAGCCACTAATCAAATGAGTCATTCCCACGAGGAAAAATCGTGATTACAGGTACAACGTACCGCGAATCTTCTTCGTACTGTCTAACACGACGATGATATTTCCGCTGACCGTTTGTCCTGGCGAGTAGGTGCTCCAAGGATTGTCGAAGGTTATCCGAAAATCTTTGAGGCCCATGTTCGAAGAAAATACACTCGCGTAGATGCCTCGCGCGGTATTCGATTAATTATTCCACTCGCGTCGGACCCGTCGAGCGGAATAGCTGCCTTTTCGCGTTCCACGACAGGCGCACACACCGTCTGGCTATATCGAGCCGCTCGTAAAGCCGGTCTGATACTCTGCTGATCGTTCCTACCAGTCCACGCTACAAACCACTCGATATCTGTCTTCTGCGCAGACACCAGCTGACGCAGACCTCGTAGCACTCAGACTTACAGACTCTTTCAAGTTTTTCATAATGTTTAATTTCTACTAAAAATATCCCTCATAAAGTTTGCTCATTTTTGTATTTCGACTAAGTAAATGAAACAGAACCTCGTTGCATAATTAGTATTCTAAATTCATAATATCTTAAACGAATAATATTCTATATTTAAAATCGTGTCCATCACTTTTGAAATGTCCTCTATGAATGGTGTACCGGTAATGACGTAACAAGGTTCCCGTAGTGCCATTGGTTGATCACAGGTAAACATGCGCTCAGGAAAACCATGCTTTCGGATGGATCCGCGGTGATATCAGAAACCGAAACGCGCATACTCCGTTCATGTCGCATGACGTCATGGACGAATAACGGATAAGATAGCGATGATGCAATGGACAAAAGGCGAGCGATGATAACTCTTTGGCTATGCTTAACGCGTAACCGCGAAAGTAGGGTCAGAGTCACTCCGTTTGCTGAACAGACTCTATTCGCACAGCTAACGCCATTATCGTTCGTTTACTTTTATTACGATTGTCACTGAAGTGCATTCACTTATCATTCAATTATGTTAAATCGTTTAGATCGTGTTAAAGTTTAGAAAATCGAGGATCCACTGTATCAATATTTATGGTTTATTATCTCAATATTCCTAGTGCACACGTGTGCTTACTTTGGTCTACGAACGTCCATCACACCAGAAACCAATCACGAAGACGTTCGTTTCGAATCGATTGATGCTACATCTCCGAGAAACAATTTTCTCTTGATCGATACAATCACGACGTGGATTTGTTTTGTTTCAATCTTTCTCGTTTACCTAAGCTTCGTTTCTAATGTTAGACAACTAATTTTCTTTTAGAATTCATTGCTTCGACGACTATTTCGTTGAAAGCTTCGGAACTGTACTCGTCATTTTTCATTTCGGCGATGTCAACTCGTTTGAAAAGTACAAGTGGATGTTGCATGCACGCGCTGCATCTTTCACAGAAGTATACCTCTTCTTCGAACATCGTCGTACATATTTTCCAGGAACAAAATACGAGCCTGTCCGGATAAACGAGAAAGTTAATAACGTGTCACGGTATATACCAGGTGTACTAACACGTATTCGATATCTTTTACCAGCGTTTCAATTTGGACGTAAATGTCGTTCGAACGGGAGTCCATATTTGAAACTCATTAATCATTCGAAGCTGGAGAATTCGCGAAAGGTGACCGATTTAGAATTTCCTGTTGAAAGACATGAAGTTCGATAGCTTCGATACGAATAGAATTGTAACGAAAATACCTAATTTTCGACGAATTGCGATGGTTTCGTCGTGATCGATGAATAAAGGATTTTTAATTGGGAATGCAATCTCGATCTATTCTTGATTGAACTTGTTTCGCGTACCTTTTCGTCATACGTATGCTAACTTGTCCACCCAATTAGATGCTTCAGGGTAACAGATGACTCATGGATGAATTATCTTCCGCGCATTGCCTTTAATGTAGATCGATAATTCAAAACAGAACTCGGGTTCGCGTCCACTCCGAAGGGGATTGAAGTAACAACTTTTGGCTTTGACGCCCTCGTAAACTTTCCCCTCTTAAATAACATGTTACAGTAGACAGTATACTTAAAAAAATATTATGATTAAGAACACCAAGGGGTTAATGAGTTCTAGGTCATTTTAACGAGGGGCTTCAGGATTTCATTTTTTTATATAACACAAATGGTATGAATTATACGGTATATATTAAATGATTATTATATCATTTTTGTCCGACATTCGATTAGATTTTACGTTAGGGGATTATTACACGACACGTTTCCAACAATGTTATTCTTGTTTACAGTTTATTCGACAAAATCGACATCTACTCAACTAGACAAGTCGATTTCACGTAGAAGGGTCCATTGCACCGTAGTCCACGCCCAAATATAAATATAGATTGATTATCTACTACCCGTCCGACAAAAATTATTTTTTGACAATTTGTTCCGTTGCGAATTCAGCTATGTAAATAAACACAATTTATTTATCGCAATCACACTTGTAATTGAGAGCTGTATTGCGATTCTATAACTACAAGTGTATCGTTTCCGTACAATTATATTTTAAAATATCACCATCAACGTTTCATAGAATTTTCATAGAATTTCTCTGTTAGCCACCCACATCATGCGAAAAAATGTCGGGTTATTTATTTATGGGACCAGTTTTGGCACGCGAGACTAGCTTCGCCTCGATAGCGCATCGATTCGTCCAGAGATGCACCTTCCATGGGTGCATTGTCACCTACCCTGGGATCCACGTACCTGCGAACACCCCTTTTCCCTCGACGATTCGAGGGATTCGAAATATTCTCCTTTTGCCCTGAAATTCTTTATTGTGTTCTTATACTTGTTGATCTATTAGATACGCTCATGATTCGCGTCTTTGCATATAATTTACAATACAAAATTTGCAAATCTCCATAAATAGTAAGATTCGTGAAATTTTTTAGTTTTATCCTATACATTGTATCTATGATCTAGAATGCTCTTGTTTGCAAAGTCTCATAGTGAACGAATGTTACTTAATTCATCACTATTTGTACCAAACGTACGATAAGTTAAAGAAAAGCATAAAATAATAATAATTAAAAAGAAAATTCTTAAAAAAATTCTTAGAAAAATTCCAGCGCAGAAGATTGATCTCTAATCCTAGTTACCTGCGGGTGCACCCCTTCCCCCAACCGTTCACCGACGTACAACATCGTCTCCAGCGTCGTCGTTGTCGTCGTCGCCGTCGTCGTCGTCGTCGTCGTCGTTGGTTCCTCTCCAGAAGCGCGTATTCCGCGCAAGCTCACGCCGTTACTATTGATCGAGCATTTCGTCCGATGGTCGCCACGGAATACCACCAACGGTCCGCACACCGTAAATATTCGTTCAGTGCGCCGTGGCCGTGTGACATACGCGGATAAAAGCGTCCAAATAACGTGAGCGAAACGTGGCCAAACATGGTCGGAGGAGTGACGGAGGACGGACCTCTTATTCGACCCGTCGGCGTCGATTCGGGTGAGTGTAGTTCGTCATCGCGATATCCTCATTTTTCACACAGCCGAGCCCCCGCGAAGCCGATCGAGGAGCAACATCGACCCCCGCGTGGACGATTCCAGTTCACGACGATTGCACCATGGTGCAATCGCTGGAACGTCATTCACGGTTGCGTTTAACCGGTTTTGTTCGATGATAGCGATCGGTTCCTCGATCCAGGCGATCGTTGGCCCTATGATCCCAGTGGACAGCTGTTACGGTGGTCCTGCAGGACGACTGAGGATCGTTCAGGGTTTCTTCATTTCTACACTTTCTTTAGCTAGCTTTGTTAATTTTCAACGTTTAGAAATTGGTTGTCTCAATTACCTCGAATCCTCAGGGTCTCTTCCAGCGGTTCAGATCGGTTTCCCTCGAGTCTCTTCATTTCTGCGCTTTCTGCTGCTCGCTTTCTTGATTTTCTACGTTTAGAAATTGGTTGCCTCGTAGGCAAACCAAATCCTCCGAACCTAAATAAAATCAGGAGGACGGTGGTTCGGTGCCAGAAGGGTGTAACTACGTAATTTCGAGATTTGGAAGTGAATTTTGGAAGTGAAGCACTTCCTGAGTGCTTTCGTTGGTGTTGGAATTCCAACAGTTGTGAAATTACGAGCCTGTGGCTGAATATCACGAACCGATGCACCCTTCCGTCACTTGGTGCAACTATACGACGAGACCATCTTGTAAACGATCCCCCAAGAGGTCAAACTTGCCAACTCCGTGAAATAAACAGTAAAGAAGGCGTGTTTCAAGCTTTGTTTCGATATTGCTTCGCGAAGCTTTTTTCCAATCGAGTGATTTAAAAAGGGTTGATCGGTTTGGCTTCCTATGGGCTCGAATGTCATGAGGGTCCCCTGATCTGCTTTGTTTATGGATGCATCGATCCGACACTAACGAAAGCACTTCAGGGCTTAGCCAACATCGCTCTTAACCCTTGCTGGACGTCAATGCTTCGGACCTAACCGTCCCTTTTGCATGAAAAATGTTGCACCAACAGTATTTGATATTAAAGAACATTACGTTTTCTTTTTTCTGACTATTAAGAAGG
This sequence comes from Hylaeus volcanicus, assembly GCF_026283585.1. Classification (NCBI taxonomy): domain Eukaryota; kingdom Metazoa; phylum Arthropoda; class Insecta; order Hymenoptera; family Colletidae; genus Hylaeus; species Hylaeus volcanicus. The sequence goes on along the minus strand of NC_071976.1, from coordinate 2,022,648 downwards.
TACTGGAACTACTTTCCCTACACCAAAAGCTCGTATGAAAGTTTCTTTTACATGGAGTCGACGTATGTCCGTTGGCACTTTAAGCGCCACGTCAGTTATCGGTGACTTACAGTATTAAATACTAAATAATTTACAGATCATAGAAATGTAATTATCTCTGTGACATTTTGTTAGAAAAATTCATTTCACTCGAACCACTTCTATGAGTGTCGTTAATGTTGTCACTGTTATGGCTAAAAGAAAATTTGTTTCGACTGCACAGAAGCATGAACCAGGCCGAGGAAAAAGTATACAGACTGCGATAAGATACGTACGAAATTTAAGTAAAAGTATGCAATTATGCAGATCCACCTTAACGAGACCCAGCCACCGAGACTTAGCGTCATTCGGGTAATTCCAACGAACGATGATTCCCTTCCACGGTTATGTGTCGAGGCCCCAGACCATGTGGTGGTTTTTGGCATTCGACCCGTGACTCATCCAACCCCTAATTGCTCGACACTCGAGCGTCCACACTCTGTCGAGTAAACAGACCAATCATTTTCTATATTTATGCTAATATGTCAGCTATGACAACGCTGACAGGCATATTTTGTTATTGCAAAAACAGAATCCATCCATTCAAACAGAGTCCATCTTTTATTCTTCGTTTGAAATTTGTATGCAAATAAGAACATTGGCCACTTTTGAGACGATGTTAAAACAGAATAGCCAAGTTAGAATTTTCTCGACGTTCCATTTCAACGTTACACCGTCGCTTAATACCCCACTGTGTGCCCATTACCATATCACATCGTGTTCTCTGATAGTCCGAGCTGGCATTTTCGCGACTATTCAGGTAAAACAGCATCGAGCAATACCTAGAATTGCAAATTTGCTCTGCGAAAGGTTCTCGAGTCTCTTTTCAAGCATCCGTCGTTTACTTTCAAGAAGAAAATTCCTTTCTCCAAGGTAAACGATTTGAATGTGTAATTAACCGAGTCGTTTCTTGCGCGCTCATGAAACGAATACATAAATAGAATATCCTTTTCATAGTCGCGAGCAACAATGGCACTGGCCACAGGGAAATTGACGTGCAGAATATTTGGCAAATATGTTCGTAAATTAATTTCAATGATATTTATCTAAATTATTCGAATTTATCAAGGGAAAAGGATAAAATTATCGTACGAATCGCAATCGCGACGTTTCCAACGGGTAATCGCGTGGAAACTCGTAGTCCTCGACGAGAGTAAATGGATCTGAAGAGAAAAAAAAATAATACGCGCAATTCCAGTGTCGACGACAACGGTAGTGGTGCTATGCATCGGCGCCGCTTGTCTACTTTGCGCCGTCGCGATGACCTGGTGGCTCTGTCGACGACGTCGCGAGCACACCAAGCTGAATTCCGACAAGTCCTTGGCGTTCAGACCTCCCCACAGAAAACCAAAGGCGGTTAAGAGTCCTGGCAGCACCAGCCACTATCTGAAGAAGAGTCCAAGTCCCACGGGACCAGCCAAGAGCCCCCCAGGCTCCGGGGGGCAGACGCCAAGTCCTACTGGGTCGCAATCGTCGAATCCCTACTCGCAGCCAAGGACTCCTCAGGGCTCAGGTGAGAACCTCTTGCACCTTTCTGATAATTATCATTTTCAGGAATTTTATTAACTATTTAACGTGACTTTTCATGACCGAAGAGTGTCCTCGACGTTTGAATTAAAATGAGTAAAATGGAAATATTCGTATACTTATTCCTTTACTGCGTTTTAAACGTAACGTATGCAGAAGCTTAGAAGTGTCAGGAATAATTAGTCACGAGAGTTTCGGAAGGATGTGGATGAGTGGTCACCGCCATGACAATCAATGCGTCAACATTCTATTATTATAGTTCTATACTTCATCTGCCGAAGGCAACCATATCACAAATTCATTTCCCCCAATTAAACCGCTCTTCGATCACCAGTTTAAAAATATATATCCTCGATACAATTCCTCACAAACACCAGCATCCCAGACACCTAGAAACCTATACAAGAGCCTCGTTTCCTCAAATATCGTCCACCATGTGCCTCCCCAGTAATAATTTCCCAGAATAACCTCCTCCATTTTCGGTACCCATCGTCCAAACGATCCTCAATGTTTCCAAAACGGTTCATCGATAACGAACTTATTCAATTTCCCGATGATTGGACGTGGTTTGTTTGTTCGTCAATTGCAGGCACACCGGCTCAAACGCCTTCGGGTGATGTCACCCTGACCATCGCGAATGAACGCGACAAGGCAGAAATCGAGAATAACGAGAAGGTAGAACGCGAGAAGAACCACACCTCGGAAAACAACAAGGACAACCTGGGCCAGCTGGTGTTCAAGTTGCGGTGCATAAGCGAGAAGAATCACACGTCGGAGAACAACAAGGACAACTTGGGCCAGCTGATGTTCAAGCTGCGGTACATAAGCGAGCAGAACGCACTTGGAGTGACCGTGGTTAATTGCAAAGGGCTGCCAGCTAGGGAGCAGAACGCCACCAGCGATCCTTATGTTAAATTGAAGCTGCTGCCCGATAAAAAGCACCAAGTGAAGACGAGGGTCCTGAGAAACACCAGGGACCCTGTCTACGACGAGGACTTTACGTTCTTCGGGATATCCAAGGATCAGCTACAGGTACCCAGATAGACGAACCATGATTAATAGGGCAGACACTTGGACAAGTTTCCTGCGAAAATATAAAACTGTAAATTACACATTTTAAATTAAAAATGAAAATATGCATAGAATGCTCTCATAAAAGTATTCTTCTTACGAAAAAGTATTATAAATTGAGATACAGATCTTAAGATTAATCCAAATCTGTTCTCGGAAGTAAATTAGAAGAGCTTACGCACGAGTGCTGGTGGAATGATTCATAAAGCAAACTTTTTCATTATCGTTCGCAGAAAATCAGCCTGCACTTCATAGTACTCAGCTTCGATAGATATTCCCGGGACGATGTTATCGGCGAATTGACGTGTGCACTCTCGTCGGTGCCCGGTTTGGACAACGTTGATAACCAGGAGATATCGTTGTGTCGAAAAATTTGTCCTAGAAGCTTGAAGGTAAGAAACAAACGACTAGCAAACAAATATAACATCGATAACAATTTTCTTATTATTCCTCGGCAACCTTCAATCGAAGAATGCTAATTAAGGGACACGTATGAGGAATCTGTGGGAAAGTATGAGGCATCCACTTGCATTTTTCGTTGCAGATTCAATCTCAAGGCAGAGGAGAGCTGCTGGTCTCCCTCTGTTGGCAACCGAACAACAGCCGACTGACAGTGGTCGTGCTGAAAGCACAGAATTTGCCAAAGATGGACGTGACAGGCTTGGCAGATCCATACGTAAAGATCTATCTTCTCTACAACAATCAGCGCATCGACAAGAAGAAGACGCGCGTGAAGAAACGCACCCTCAGCCCGGTATTCAACGAGTCCTTCGTTTTCGACATACCAAATGGAGCCGATGGTCTTAACAACGTCAGTCTTGAATTCATGTTGCTCGATTGGGATCGCGTTACAAAGAACGAGGTATAAAAAACACATTTTTAATCCTTTCTGAGCAATAATAATCCTCCCCCACTTGAAATCCTATCTTATCCATGCCATAAATATGAGAAGGATTCGTGAATTTTGAATATGCAAACAAAACGATAAGATCTCTAAAAATACGATTTCAGTTCAAAGCAGCGTTCGTCGCCGAAAATGTGCATGATTGACCGACCCATTAAGTCGTGTAACATGCTCACATATCGCATTATGCGGCCGTATCGGTGTAGAGTGTAGCGTGACAGGGCCGAGAGTCGTACAGCCACCCCCATAGCGTGATTTTTCACAATTTTCTTGGATAACTTGATGCAAAACGTCGAGGAAAAATAGTCCAAGTCGCGAAATCAATTCAGGAACTTGCAATTTTTAGAACTCCGCTTCTTATTTCTCGATGTCCAGCAGAACTGGGACAAGTTTTATCTTTGACACGGGAGTAGATACGAGAAGAATGATTGCGTACGCAGAAACGATACATTAATGTATAAAATTCTACGGCACCATAAATCATTCACTCGTTTGCGCACAGTTCTAAAGTTGTATCCCTTTTCCGATATGCTAAGGGGGTGCAAGTTCTACGGGAACTTTTATATTTTTAGCGTAACGGGCTCGAAGGCTCGAGCAACGTCTTCGAATAAAATTCGTTTAACATTGCGTTCCGATCGATTGGTTTCGATTTACTTTAATTTTAATTTAATTATTTCTTTTCCAATGTAACTAGAGTAAGCCACAGCGACGCGCATAGCTAGTTCAATTATTAAAACGAACGACGTGCGTTTTAGGTGATCGGACGGCTGGAGTTCGGCGGTCCAGATTGTCAAGATTCAGCGTCGAATCATTGGAGAGAAGTCTGCAGCTCCCCGCAGAGGCAGATAGCTGATTGGCACAAATTAAGGGAGTAACTACCATTTCCCAGCCCTTATCGATTCTCCTGAAATCCCGTCTCCAAACTATCCTGAAAGCCCCCCTCCCCCCCTCCCCAAACATTCTTACCCCCCTCATTGTAAAACCACCGATCCAACCCCTTGAAACCCTACGATGAAGTGGGGTATCTGTTTTGTAAACCTAATACTCGATGTATATTAGGCTTGAAGCGAGTGGCGACACGTCCACCCGCGATCGATGCGACTGCGTATGCACACCGAAAGGATCTAGTCGCTTTACGCGTGGGCCTCAAGCGTGAAACGTTTCCGAGCGGAGACGATCATCGATTCGCTAACGAACACCCACGCGATTCATGCTACGAACTAGAACGTTTCTATTTTCACGTTCGTTCGGGGTGCTTTATTATCGTCGAGAATTATCATCCGTTTCGACAAATGGGGAAATTTCGCGGGGGTGAAATAGCGCACTCTGCCTAATCGACACCCCGATTTCGAGAAGTTTGAGACACTCGTTTGAGAAATTACGAGGCATCCAGCAAACAGGTACGAGAACCGAAGTAAACACCGGGGGAAACCTTTTCCGATTCTGTGGACATAGCTGAACGGAGTACAGCTCGCGAAGAGTTTGCATCCGAAGTCGAGGCGTAAGAGATCCCAAAAAATCTCGTAAGGAAATTATTCCGAGTTCTAGCAACTGTCGTGTTCGTAACAGCTTCTGGACGAACGGAATCCCCCTCGACACCCCAAAATGCAAACTTCTTGCTCGCGAGTAGTACTCGTCAGCCGACTTGTTCCAATCGATCGCAGTGGCAGACGATCGCGGGCAAAACGCATACAAAATGCTTTACGATATAAATATAGTTGTTAAGATTTCCGACCAGATGGCAAAGAGAGGAGGAAGACGAAGCAGTTAACTATGAAACGATCGAGCGCATCTGCCGATCGTCGGATACTACTGTCGCGAGCACAGGGTTACGTGCTTCCGAGGGATCGTTGCTTTTCGAGCGAGAATTTCAAGACATGGTCCTTGATGTTCGCGTCGCACTGTCGTGTTGCACACATTAGACCGTCGAGGCTGAATTCGTCGTTTTTAAGATTTTAAATGATACGCGCGTACGCACTCGAGTCGAGTAGGTCTTAAACACGTAACAATTCCATCGGGAGTAATCGATTTATCTAGCAAGCGATGATAGAACGCGAATGTAAACGCGTTGAATTTCGCGTGTAAGTTCGTCGTTGAAGCGAAAAGATTCCTGACGAGGAATACGACAAATGATCTCAATGACAGAAATTCAAGGCTAGTAACTGAATACGTTTATGTAAGCAATTGTATACCGATCAGTGGTTCTCAATTGGAATAATAAACCGTGTAACTAACTGCATACGAGAATTTTCTTATCGAGGGGAACGAACAATTACGGACATCGCTGTGAAGAATTAGGCAATCGTATCGTTTGGTGAACGCAAGTGGAGACGTTCTGTTTGATATCGAAATATCATTTTAATTTCAAGGGAAATTAATATTACGACGAAATTTCTACTCGACCCCATCTGCTTTGATAAATGGTTAATTTTGTTAGGCAGCTGTGAACGAGAATCCCTCCTTTGACTGTAACGTAAACGATATAATATTTGGGAAAGAATTTTAAACAAATATTTTCATTTCACAGTGAAAATTCCAAATGGCTCGAAAGTTCAGCGTGTAGAGCGCACACTCTACGATAATCGTGTTTATTTTCGCACCCAGCGGGACACCTTGCTCGCAAACCCGCGGAACGGGGTCGAGGAATTGTGACGTTGTTTTCAAGTGCCAACGGAAACCGCTTCGCGTTTGTAAATATGTAATTTACGTTTTAATGGAAAAGAAAATGTGAAGCAGCGCGTTTCGTTGCGAGGCATTCGCGGTTCCCATTGCTGTTAACCCTTTGCCATGGGAATAAGAAGATGCAGGATATCGGAACGAAGAAGTAGTATCCACGTTGGAATAATTAGAACTGCAACCGTGTGACGATAAGAAGAACCACTTCCTGGCGTGAATCAAGTATCAACTCCGATTTACATGAATAAATTGAACCACGGTCGTTTGAACGCGCAAATGATCGATTCTGTGTGAAAACTTGCTATCGAACAGCGTATCGATGGAGCATCGTAAATTCTAATTGTCTGAGACGAACCTATCATGAAATTAACGAAGCTTCAGCTTCCAACTCGCGAGCTCCCTTTTTGGTCTACTTCTAACTCAACTTCTGTGTGTTTCTGTGGGTTGTCATTCATTTCCACGTGAGCTAAATATAACAGAAACGGAGGAAATATGATCTAGGCTGTCGGAACGCATGTATCCTATATAAAAAAAATACTGCTGGGACATATACGTCCCACTCCTAATTTTTTGAAAAGAATTCTTTCTACAAAGAATTCTCTCAGTCACTTCGAAATTTACAAAAGAAAGAAATTACGCACAAAACGTATAAACAATAATTGAGAATCGAACAATAAACCTCGTTGTTAAGCACTACGAAGTACATAATAAAGTTAAATAAACGAAATAAATAATTGCCTCGCCACTTATCGTTAGTAAAAATTAAATAGAAGTTGAACACAGTTGATGTCATTTGCCTGCAGGATAAACGTGACAAATAAGATGTATACACACATGCGCGCTCGCGTAAAAGTCGCCAACCGATCACACGTTTTTTTTATAGCAACTGTACGCTCCATCGTCCTTTCTTTGCACACAAAAAAAAAAAGGAGAAAAATAGAAACGAAAAGACCAGGGGGGACCGGCCGAAGCAAAGAGGAAGACCGATTCTTTGCGAGAAAACGAAGAAGCAACGACGAAAGTGGTACGAATCAGCACCAAGTAACGAAAGTAATGACAGACACGTCGCAATATATCACACAAAGACTCGAGAGATACACCGAATACATAAAATTTACATACTAAGTACAGTAGGGGGAAGAAAAGATAAGAAACCATACGATCTGTATCGCTGCGCGCGAGATCGCGGCGGACAACACAAAACGGCATTACACGATCAAGAGTTTCAGAATATTTATTTAATTGCTATACAATTACAGATACAAGTATATAAGAAACGACTATAATAAGTAGTACGTAGCAAGTGCATCTCGTAAATATCCTCTGCCGTTCTCGTCGAGCTTGGTTTACTTTCTCGTCGATTCCCACATTGCTCGATCATCTTCGAACAAGATGCGCGATCTGTGAAACGTTGAAAAGAGCTTCTCGAGATCGGCAGATACACTGTAACATATTGAACGTCGACACGGAATGCTGGAAAATCACCGGTCTTGTTTCCCCTTCTCTTACTTTTCTTTTTTTCATTTTATCTTCGCAATCGCGAATTCGTTTTCTTTCGACCAGGTCTTCTTCTAACGAAACTCACGTGCACGTGAGATACAAGAAGAAGAATCGATCATGCGCGTCGAACACTTTTCCTCTTTTCCACCGAAACGCTATTTACGCAGGAAATTAAAATATTCCCAATTGTAGAGATTTTGTAAACTCGTGCAGAGATTGAGAGGGGCGAAGGATTAAATGATTCTTATCTTAACGATTCGAACCTTAGAAACCTTAAAACTTATTTCTTCCTCTTTCGTACAATTCGCTATCTTTAAGTGGAAAAGTCGATTGGCAATTATATAAAATGTATTTTTAGAAATAAAAATGCCTAACAGCACCATCGATAAATAACGAAAAAATATAGCCATACATATAACAATTTCACGAGTATACATATACAAAATATCGAGCATCCACAGTAATTATCACGTGAATAATGTTTACAGATGTCGTTTAGAGACAAGTACAAGTGAATTAATCGCGAAGAAAAATGTTAATAAAGAAAGTATATAATTGCATATCAGTTTGTATGAATCTACAAATTGTTCGTGAAATTGAATGATTTTTAGATGCATATTTCGCGTACGAAATACTGTGTCGCTAAAAACAATGAATTTTGATTCAAGTATGATTTGGGTGACATTCGTTAATCGTAATACACATTATTTTAAAGAAGGAAAGTACTGACATTTTTCTTAGCGAAAACTTGGCACAATCGTCATAACAACCTAATTAACAAGCAATCGGTGCTTTTCACGCATTCCGCGATTTGATGTACGCGTATGGACACGGCGTATGATGACATGCTGTGTACGGTCAGATTTTAAGGCTGTGTGGTCAATAAAATATTGGAATGAAATTAATCGATAGAGTTTTTTCTCAAAATCACCCTCTATGTTTAAGTCATTCAGTCTTCTTCCTGATAAAAGGGAGGACAATAAACACCAACACGTACACAGTTATAAAAATATTTTATTAATAAAAGTAAATTTCGTTCACAGTTTCATTCGGGCGGAATATAAAAATGCGTCGATAGGAATGAATAAAGTATGCGTTACAAAGTATCAAATTACGTGTGTAAGTGTAACGTTACAGGCACACAGTCATCTTTTCTACACAAATTGTATACAGTAGCGAATTAGGTAATTACGTAAAAAATTATGAATAATTGAGACTTTTTTTTTTACACATAACTCTGATTTTTTTCTAAACAAATGAGCTATGTTTGGCTTACGCGGGCATAATCGCAGCGCTATTTATGTACAAATATGAACACTTTTGCATAGATACTAATTAACACATCTCGTAACAGTGGTCATTATGTTAATAATTTTCTCTCCTACTTGTTTGAAACCTAAAACAACAACCTAAAATTTTGTTTAGTATATGTATACATTTTTAAATAATATTAGTATATTAAACTGTACAGTAACGAGAAAGCAAAAGTTACGAAGAACCTCGGAAATTTTTGACTAGTAACTAGTTTTTAATGTTATTTATAACGAAATGCGTTAACGTAAAAACAATTTCGGGAAAATAGAACTATGTACAACAGAAAATATATGCATTCTCTCAAATGTAAAGAAACAAATAAAGATGTAAATTAATGAAGTAAGCGCGATGCTTTTGGTTCAATTTTGTACTGAACAATTAAAATATATATAGTTCAGTCGTTTTCGGAATAGTTACTACTACTATTGTCCGTCTCAGGATTTGTCCTTGTTACAAGTCTAAAGAGTTAGACAAACGTACATCAACAAAGGTAAAGCTAAATTATCAACTTGGTTCGTGTGCGCTTCGATAAGCGACACGACAACGCTAAATAATATGCTTCTCAAAAATAACCAACCACTATTTACATAACCTATTCGAAAAAATTTACATTAATTTTATCAGAGGTAACATGTAATCGAAAAATGGCAGATAGCAATATAATAATTACATACCCATAGATGTTAAAATACATATTAATCCAACTTGGCTGAAAATACAACCGATCGTTCCTTCGATCGTTTTATTCGAATTAGTCCATTTGTGAGAACCCCATTTACTACCAACAAAGCTAGCAACAGTGTCACCTACTCCAACTGTCAGGACACCACTGAGCAAAGCTAATAATGGAACGTTATTGGTAGGCATCCAAAGTGGAAAAGATAAACCACAGAGTAAATATAAAGGTGTCAAAGAAATAAGACTATCTTTTTCATCTACAAATACAGAAAATCCTTGTTGTAATGCCTCTCCAAGAGGTGGTATTCTCAAACACCGTATCAGCTAAAAATAAATGGTAATCATAGCAATTGTTTAACACCCACTCCTATACAAGTACAGTGTGCATGTGTAATCTCTCGTAATTAAAAAAAAGTTTTTATTCAAAGTAATGTACCTCAAGAAATACAAATAATCCCATTACCATACCACTAGCAAGATACAGGAATATTTGTTCATACATTAAACCAGGTATATATACAAGAACAGCTAATAAGTGGAAAATTTTTCTAGTAGAAGTTGTTGCATGAATATTTAATAATGTCTGGTATCCAATAGCAATTATGCCAAGAGATAGACATACAGCCCAGTAACCAATTAAAATGGTCTGTAATATTTAAAGACATTAGAAATAATTTTACATTTATGTGACAAATAATAAGAATTATCATAAAAACATACCTTACTTGCTTTACTGAAAATAAATGAAAGTAACCACACTATAGGATTTTGATCCAGCATAATATATATTAATGGCAAATATATGATTAATAACAAAGTGATTGTCATTATGTAAAAGCATTTAGTTGAACGAAATGTTTTGAAGTATCCAGATATTATGCAAACTGATATTACATATAGCATTGCAACCTAAAATTATTTACTAATTAACAATTAAGTATATACAATTAATTATGTCTGAAAAATTCCCTTTGAGTACCTGTACTAAAACTGTAGCAATATCATCATCATGAATTGGTGGTAAATGATACCGTAATGGCAAATTTGTTACAACAGACATTAGGAAAAGAATGCAACCATGTATCACTGCTGTTGCCTCTCCAAGTGTAAAACAACCAGGAAATATTGACATCAATTGCAGAACACCCCATGTACCTAAACTTGCTACACTTAAGCCCCATGTCACACTCACTAGTAATCCTGCTCTTATTTATTACCATAAAAATTTAATTAAAATAGTACATATAAATGATTTTTTATTAATAAATAATTTGTAAATTGGTATACCTTTATTTGCTATTAGAAGATACAACATGGATGTTATTAGAGCTGGTAAAAAATATATTACTTGAAAATCTCTGACTGCAACTTGTTCTGTTGACAATCTTAAATATAAACATGCACAACTAATGAGAAGACCAATGCCTGTAAGGCCTGAAATGAGGCAAATTTCAGAGTAACTGGCATCTTCTTTCAGGATAGTTAAAATTGCACTTAAGCCTACTAATATTCCAAGCCATAATCCGCTATTAGCTTTTATCCTGAAAATATTTTTTGAAATCTTTAAATGCAAATTAATATAATTTATCTGACATGATAATTTAAGACTATTATATAGTTCATTCAGGTTCATTCTTTACAAACATACTTTTATTATAATAAGCACGGCAAGAAAATTATAAATATTGTTTTTAAAGGATCATGTGTTTCATATTACATTACAAATATTGACAATCTAAACGAATTTATTTAATATTATTTACATACATAGTACAGTATCAAACATTTAGTAAGAATGTGTCAAATCATGAGTATCTAAAAAATAAACTTTATTTGTTAACTAAACTACAAGGTTTTCCAATTTTTCTCATTGAAAAGTGAATAATGTTTGCTATAAAAAATACACATTCACGAGCATAAAACGTAAATACTACGAATAAGAACATTTTAATAAATTTCTAGGTTAGGTCACGTCGCTCTTTACATTCATGCAAATTGAGAGTCCACGTACCGATGTTCTATACCATTATTTTTCAAGCTCTGTAATATTCTTTCTTCAAAGTACTCGTACTTTTTTATTAAAACTTCCATTGTTGATAGAACACGAAACACGTTTTTACACCATCAATAACCACACCTTCTCACTCTTCCCGTGGAAAATAGTGGGAAATGGGCGTTAGTCGCAAAAAGGTCACTCTTTTTCCGTCGTATCTCTTGTTCTTGCGCACATGTTGAATACGTAATGCACAAGTGAATAATGAAAGCGTAATTCAAACCAATTCAGACGCACTCGTTAATGAATTCTTCTGTTATTGATATTATGTAGCATCTACAATATATACCAACTTTAAAAATGCATCATAAAATAAACAACAAACACAAATGCGATAATAATACAAGAAATATAAAAATCAAAGTAGCAATGTAAACAGAACGATAAGAAACGTTGTGCATATATTATTTATTAAATATTTATAAAAACAATATAATAATAAGTAGCATAAAAGCAAAACAATATTATTCCACTCAACAATTGTTGTATATATTATATACTATGTAACAACTTATAATTGCGATATATAAATCATTAAAATCAGTAAAATTTAACGCCAAGAACATCGTTTTCATCTGAAATTACGTTTTTTTTTTTTTAGATATTTGCGATCATCTACATGTACATTCTAATAATCCGCATATTAACGTAACCTTAAATAGAATTCTTAATTACTAAATTGTTCTCTCATATAATTTCATATGATTCAAGATCTGTTGCTTTTGACAAATGCAATCAATCCATTTGTTGATGAGTCATGACTTGTAATTGCTGCACCGGTTTCCAATTCAGGTTCGATTACTTTCGCCAACTGTTTTCCCAATTCAACGCTATTGGAATAAGATTCATTAATAAATACATTTGATTTTGATTTATTTTTATTGTCGGTCACCGATGACTGGCGCGGCGTGAACGGAACGTTAAGCATTGGTCACCGGTGACCGATGCGGCGTGAACGGAACGTTTAGCATTGGTCATCAAAGATTCGGCGTAAACATAGAATGCTGAGTCAGACGTAATAAAATTCTGTATTACGCCGTGTCGATTTTTATCATAATACAAAACATAGACCAATATAAGAAAAAAAATGTCGTCGGAAGAAAGTAGCGATTTGAGTGATTCATCATGTGAAATGTATTTGTTATTGTCAAAACGTCGTAAAATATCGTCTGATGACGAAAGGGAAAGTGATTACGAAGATAGTAGTTCTGATAACTGTAATCGTAACGCTATTAATGAAGAATGGTTCGATCCTGTTGAAAAAAAACCTCGTCTGAAACCTTTTCTATATACAATAGGCATCGACACATCCAATAGTAAAGTTTTAACATGCCAAGAACCAATCGATTTTTATTCGTTATTGGTCACAGATGAAATATTTGAAACCATAGCATGTCAGACAAATTTGTACGCGAATGAAGTACTAACAAGCAATAAATCGAATCGTCTGAGTGCCTGGTATTCAACAGATAAATGTGAAATTAAAAGATTTTTTGGTTTAATTATGTGGATGGGTCTTGTAAAGCTGCCAACTGTACATTTGTATTGGTCAAAAGATGTATGTTTTGAACAGAGTTTTCCGCGCGCTATAATGTCTCGAAATAGATTCGAAATGTTACTACGGATGATCCAGTTTGCCGAAAACAAACAAGTCGACGAACCAGAGAACCAATTACTTAAAATAAAAGAGTTAATCGACGCATTGAATACAAATTTTAAAGAATATTTTACTCCAGGTGAAATCGTTTGCGTAAGTGAATCGATAATTCCATTCCATGGTCGGATTATATATAGGCAACATATAAAAGATAAGCAGTATAGACATGGGATTAAATTGATCAAATTATGCACTACATCGGGATATACATATAGTTTACAAGTACATCCTGGAAAAACTAGTACGAGACAAAATACAATTGCCACGAGTATTGTAATGTCTTTATGTGAAAATATAATAGGCAAAGGACACGTACTGTGTACAGATAATTGTTACATAAATATTGACTTGGCTAAAAAATTAATCGAGGTCGACACTTACTTGATCGGAACGCTAAGAACTACTTATCGTAGTATTCCTACGGAAATGAAATCGAAGATTTTAAAACCAGGCGAAATAATTGCAAAAGAGAATAAAGATGGAATTATTATTTTCAAATTGAAAGATAAAGAGGAAGTATATATTCTTTCTACGAAACATTCGACTGAAATGGTCGCCACAACAAGACATGGCAATTCATATTTGAAACCAAAAATTATTATAGATTACAACGAAGGGAAGTCGTACATTGATCAGTCAAACCAGATGTCGTCACATATCAATGAATTACGAAAAACAATTAAGTGGTACAAAAGGCTGGCATTCGAAGTTTTATTGAATACATCGGTAGTTAATGCGATGATAATGTTTAATAGCAAGAAAAATACACGTATATCGTGTTTGGACTTTAGAAGAAAAATAGTTATGTGTTTGACTGCACGTACGGATCAGGATGTTTTACCTTCACCTTCAACGAATGCGACGGTAAAACGTCACGAAATGGAAACCAAGGAAGGAAAAGCGTGGCGGGCAAGACGACAATGTAGACGATGTTACGAAGAAAATGTAAAGAAGTTTGGAAGACAATTCGCGAAAAACAGATCGGTGAAAGTTGTAACATTTTGTAAAGATTGTGATGGCATGCCTCATTATTGTTTGCCGTGTTTCAACATTATACACCGAAACATGTCTAATTAAAAATGTGTTTAATATGTTTATAAAAATATTATAGGTCTTCATTTTTAATAATTTTGAATATGTATGTGTCATAAATATATGAGTTTATAAAGAAGTTTTGATGAAGGTAAATGTATAACAAGTAAGATTTGTACTTACCCCCATTGATCAAACGAATTAATATCCCACATAATGCCTTGTACGAAAATCTTATGCTCGTACATCGCTTTAAAAATAAGATACGTATACATAATTAAACTAAATAACATATTTAAATTAAATAGGGTATTAAATTTACCAATTAAAGCTCCAAGAGTAAAAGGTGTTACTTTCTTCACGAGAATACTATTGGTAGGTCTGTTTCCTTGGAATATCTTGTGCGGCAATAATAGATTCACTTGCTCGGGACTCATTCCTGCCTTTTGTAATTCAGCTTGTGCTTCATCCTCATTTTTACCCTTCATTAAAGCTTCAGTTTGTGCAAAGAAGTTGGCAAGTAATATTTTGTGATGAAGAGTTCCTTGGACCTGAAATGATATTTCTCTACGTTATTGCATCATCTTATATTAAAATGAAGAAAATAGTTTTAAATAAAAATTAATTTATGTATTAACTGTAACGGTACCTGATTGTGCGATTGTACTGGAATTATAAAATCACCAGGTACGAGTCTAGTACCCTGATGTAGTAACTGATAAAATGCATGTTGTCCGTTGGTACCGGGTTCTCCCCATACGATCGGACCTTCAATTTGGAATTTTTAACATTTCAAATATTATAGTAAAATCATAGAATTTTTTTTTCAAATATTTACCTGTATTATAAGTTACAGTTTTTCCTGCGCGAGTAACGTATTTCCCATTACTCTCCATGTCACCCTGTTGGAAATATGCAGCAAACCTGTGCAAATACTGATCATATGGCAATAATGCGTGCGTTTCAGCTTTATAGAAATTGTGATACCATACACCTAATAAAGCTAATATAACTGGTGCCTGAAAAGTAATATTTCATTGAACGTATAGTATTTCAACGGTAATGGTAATAATTAAAGTGTGCGCACATTTTTTTCTAATGGAGCAGAACAGAAATGTTGATCCATGAAGTGTGCTCCACTTAATAGTTTTTCGAAATTTTCAAAGCCGATGGACAAGCTGATCGATAAACCAATAGCCGACCATAAAGAATAACGTCCTCCAACCCAATCCCAAAATCCAAACATATTTTTTTCGTCGATACCAAATTCTTTGACTTTCTGATTATTAGTAGATAATGCTACGAAATGACATGCAACTGCCGCATCCTAAAGAACATAGATTTCGTAATTAAATACTTGTTTTTGTACGCGTAGTCTATTTAAAAACTATTACTTTTACTTCTCACTAACATTTTTCAAAGCATCCAAAAGCCATAATTTAGCAGAGGTAGCGTTTGTAATTGTTTCCTGAGTAGTGAATGTTTTTGATGCAATTATGAAGAGAGTAGTTTCCGGATTCAATTTTTTTAGAGTTTCAGCTATATGAGTTCCATCTATGTTACTAACAAAATGAACTCTAGGCCCAATATGATATGCTTTCAATGCTTCTGTCACCATCAATGGACCCAAATCTGAACCACCTATTCCAATATTAACAACATCTTCAATTGATTTGCCAGTGAAACCTTTCCATTTTTTTGAGAGAACCTTTAACACAAAGAGCATTTATTAAATGAAAAATAATTGTTTATTAATAGTAGCACGATTTTGTATTTAAAAATAATATACTTCATTAGTAAATTCTTTCATGTGTTCCAATACAGCATTCACATCTGGCATCACATCTTTATTATCAACCATTATAGGTCTGTTAGATCTGTTACGCAAAGCAATGTGTAGAACTGCTCTGTTTTCAGTGAAATTAATCTTTTCTCCTTTGAACATAGCATCTCTTGCATCTTCTATCTCTCGTTCGCGTGCCTATAAACAAATACAATAATTATTATTAAAATTGATTATGCAATCTTTTTTTTATGATTAATAAAATTTTAATATTCATATAATTTCAAAATACATACAAGGTCCAGTAGTAACTTAAATGCTTCTTCAGTGAGACGATTTTTGGAGTAATCAAGTAAAATTGGACCATCGTTAGGAGTTGGAATTTCTAGACTACATAACATATGAAATATTAGTAAAAGTCATTATATTGAATTAAAATTATGTTTCTTCAATGTAGGTAAAAAAGATTATATTGCAATTGTTTAATTGACGTTCATTTGAATTTTTCGAGATTCGAAATAAAAAAGAATTTAAAAGAAAACTATTGCAAGTCAGGTAATTAAGGTATTACACAATATATACGAACTAAAAAAAAAAAAAATGGAGAAGTCAGTTATTTTAATTCTACAAATGGACAATACAGACAGAAAAATTATTATTATAACAATGTAAATTTAGTTGTCGGTGAACAAACTTGGAAAGGTCAAGTCAAGGTCATATGTCAAGGACTGACGAAAGCTTACCTGAACTTTTCGAAACGTTTAGGATCTTGTTGAAAAAGATCGTATATTTTGATTGTCGATCCATTTGCGTCGAAATATTGTTGCAATTTAACCCACGTTGACATAGTTGTCAGTTCTGGTTTCGGCTTCATTTTTAATTTAAGGAAACCGCGTTCAAATTCGCAAGATTCAACTCTGTACTCCTCGTGCGAAGACCAGTTACGACTCACGTATGTTACACACAAGAGACGTGCCAACCTGCCAACATATTATCTTTCAAGCCGCTTCTCAATGGAATCATTTATCAATGACTGTCGTAACGACTCTCATAAAAACACTAACCGAAACATGTCACGAAAGCAGAATATTCAACAAAATTTGACTAAGGAGGAATGAATTTTCGAGCATCTTATTTCAATTCAAACATACTTATTTCAAATTGAACACAATGTACAGAGTGTTTAAAATATTACAATTTCAAATGAATTGAATGTGATCAGCTGATACAAGATGGCGTTTGTTGGCGCCAAATATGCATAAATGAATAGAAATTCATAGAAATATTAGATGACTTGAACCTAAACATAAACGAGGTGATTGATATTTCTTTACTCTTCTTACTCCATGATAGTTGCTGCTACATCGATAATATAGTTTTTGTGTTAGAAAACACTATTCGATGTTAGGTCTGTCTTGTATACCATCTATGATTTTATTTCTGACTTGCACATGTAAAACGTCAAGTTGTATTTCGATGAGTTTTCGAACGTAGTGCATAACATTGTGAATTCTATAAAGTGACTTTTGCTTTTTGTAGAAACTGGAATTACATACACCTCAGAAATAATGGTAATAAATAATATTGATTGTAATTGTTTCCTAACTATTAAAGAAAGTTCAATAAAATAATTGTAACAATTGCATATTTAGGAAGTGTACTCTTCTTTCTGAATAAGGTTATGTGAATAGAAATGTTTGCAGTATTATATTTTACGAGTTAAGGGAAATAATTATAAGTTAAAGACCAATTGTATTTTATAATGCGATATATTCGAATATTATTGAATTTTAGAGTTTTGGGTTGCCATCGATCGTTCCAAAACCAACTGTCAGTGATGAGTTCAACATTCACAATGATAATTATGGTGTACCTAATCCTATGGTTTCAGGGTATGAATTAATAGATGATTAAATATTATCATTAAGAAACAAGTTTCTTTATGTGAACTTTTAAATTTATTATTCCATTTTTATTTTTCAGATTATCAGCAACTAGGCAAAGTATAGGTTATTCTCATCCCATAGAAGCATCTGAAAGAAATGTAAGCATGTGCAGTTAAAAATTACGATAATTTTGTTAATATCTTATGCATTTATTGCATGTTGCAGTATCAACAAAATCGTGATCGTATGAATATGATATTGCTTAGAAATACACAAGGGATACATGCTCCAATGCGTTTAGCAATGGAGTTAAAAGCCACTGAAAGTATTGGTAGACTTCCATTTTTACCATCATCAAATATGATGAGAGATGTTTTACTTGGACGGGATGAGGAAATAGGGTAAACTGTTTTATTAATTACCATTAAAACATTCATTCATAATACTTTGCTTTTTGTATCTTTAGGTTTGAAGATGTGCTCAACACACCTGAATTCAGAGAACAAATGGGTCAGCCTCATGCAGTTATTGAAAAAAGTCTTGGAATATTATAAATAAATCTTAATTTAACATTTTTATTATTGTCTCTGTATTATTGAATACATCAAGTAATAAATGTTTACATCTTACATTTTCGTAACATATTCTAAAAAACATATTATCACACATCTGACCATATGAGATCATCTATTCTATTATTACATATTTTCTTAACTTCATGAATACCAACATTCAATTCATTGTGTCTTGTATTTTGCAAACGAATTTGTATTGATGAAAGAATTGTTTGTACTTCATTTTTACTAATGCATATTACAAATGGAAAACGGAATTTTTCCTTGTACCTACAATAGCAATAGTATGCCATATTTGCTGATTCCTTATTCACGCATCATCTGATTTAATTTTGTTTATTTTACTTACAAGTTATTATAACTACCTAATAACTGTTTTTCTTCCTTTGACATAATTTGAAGTGGTACATTTTCTCGTTCGAATTCGGAATCAATTGTAGCTAACCCTTCCGCATATTTTCCCGGTAAATCTGGATATCTGAGTAATAAATTTTCCTTTCCTAAAAATTAATATTACGAAAAGTTATTATTCTCTCGAAGTACTGTCTTGTAAAGGAAAAATTATATAAATTACCATTACTATCTAATTTTTCCAGGTATTCATAAAACGAATTTTTGAGATGTCTAACTGATGTAAATGGCCTCATAGATGCTACCTGTTGTGCAGCATTTGGATGATGTTCCACCACATTTCCAAAAAGCCATTCAAATTGCTCAGGAGACAAAGCATTTACTTCTGATATACTTAAAATCCCTCTTAAATACATAACTATTTAAAAGAACAAAATGTCTATGAATGAAGCTTTACCTTCGAATATCCACGTAGAATAGATTCAAATTCCTTTCTAGCGAATATTAATTACGTAAATGTTATATTTCTACACTTTTTAATTACGATTCTAAGTTTAAATATGTTAAAATAATTCGTATTCGTATTCGTGTCTGTACAGAGCTCTTACTATACAACTTGTAAGTATCGTTCTGTTTGTTCGACGAGACTTAAACATCTATAAATTTCATCAGAAAGAAACGCAAAAGCAAAGTTCATAAGATTATCAGTAACCAATTTTGCGCGTTTAGATTTAGTCGAGTTACAGGTACTTGTTAACTTTCCAGAAATTTAAAACGACGCATACGTCAATCATTTTTCGCGCGATCTAAATTCGTTACTACTGTACGAATGTGTTGTGTTACGTACGAATAATATTCATTTGTGTACAATAATTTTTGAAAAAAAATAGGAAACAATGTTTTCTTCAGAGAACGATAAACATTCGAGTCTACAAATAACGTATTAAGGTTATCGTAATCAATTTACGAACGGGTGATACGAGATTGTCGTGTCACCGGTTTAGTTTCATCGTGAGAATTATTTACATCGTGAGTACCAAGTCAGTTCGAATATCTACATTGTACGTGTTTAAATGTTGATTTTGATTTTGAATTTTTGATAAAAAGGATAAGTTCTTTTAGTAGAACGTTGGATTTAGAAAAATATTAAAAGAAATGGTGAATGTTAAGATATTGGACGGTGGATTTTCGGCGCAATTATCTACTCATGTCGGTGCGAAGATCGACGGTGATCCATTGTGGACAGCACGATTTTTAGCAACAAATCCTGATGCTGTCTATGCTACTCATTTAGATTTTTTGCGAGCAGGTGCAGATATTATAGAAACGAATACATATCAAGCTTCAGTATCTGGTTTAACGAAATATTTATCTATAACTGAAGATGAGAGCATAAAATTGTTACATGAAGCTGTTAATCTTGCTAAGAGAGCTATTAATGATTATACAAACGAAATAGCAGGGAATAATGATGTTGAAAATAAAGAACCTTTGATTGCTGGTTCTTGTGGACCATATGGAGCTAGTTTACATAATGGTTCAGAATATAATGGAGCTTATGGCAAAACTGTACCTTGTAAAGTTATGATGGAATGGCATAAATCACGTATTGATGCTTTTATAGATGCTGGCATAGAATTATTAGCATTAGAGACTATACCTTGTTATCAAGAAGCAGAGGCATTGGTTGAACTTTTAAAACAATACCCAAATGTCAAAGCGTGGCTTTCATTTTCTTGCAAAAGAAACAGTCAAAATATAGTGGATGGTAGCAGGTTTCAAGAAGTAGCTACACACTGTTATAAGATGGCTTTACCAGGACAAATAATTGCCATTGGTGTAAATTGCATTGCTCCAAGAGATGTAACTCCTCTATTAAAAAATATTAATAAAGGTGGAGAAAATGAATTTATACCATTAATAGCATATCCTAATAATGGAGAAATATACTCAATTGAGGGATGGGTAAAAGATGAAAATTGTACTTCATTTGAAAGTTTTATTCCTGAATGGTTGGATCTTGGAATACGATACATTGGAGGTTGTTGTAGAATATATGCAGATAATATAAAATCTATCAGAAAGGAAGTAAACAGTTACAAGAAAAAGAAAGAAGCAATGGATTAATTGATTGTATCAAAATTAAAAGTCAATAATTTGTGTTCATTACTCAATCCTATTTTTCAACATTTTGTATCTAAGATTAAAAATTAATAATTACTGTTTATAAAAATATAATTTTTTCCAAAAGTAATTGTTTTCTTTTATTTACTTCTTCTAAACTACATTTTAACGATACGAAATATACTACGAGAAACTAAATTTATTATCGTCGTTGAAGTAGCATAAAACTTATCTACTGAAAGATATTTTAAAATAAATATTGACTAAACTTATCAGACTCATGTTAGATACAGATGGAAACAGTTAAAAATATTGCATATGCTATGTGCAGCATGAAATGCGTAATTTATAGTACATGTGCAAACACGTGACGAGATTTGATCTCGTTGATATAATGGGTCTTCGCGTCGTAGGTTCAAAAAATAATCTTTACCAAGTAATCTTGGAACAAGTATTTTTAAATTTTTGTTCACTTTAATATTTATCTCAGATTTCATATGGACTTTGGAATAAGTGCGTTCCATGGAAAGCATTGCCTCAGTCTTTTAGAAACATTTAAACATCAAAGACGTGCGTGAAACTAGTTTCGGTGATACTATTTATTTAAGTTGCGACGTACGCACCGCTATTGAGGAAAATTGTACGATTTATAATTTTCTAAATTAGGTGTTACATTTCGTTACATGGACTGATTATATTTTATTATTAGTATAATATTGAAGATAATTAAAAGCAAACCATGCAAGGAGTACGAGTATTAGATGGTGGATTTTCTACACAATTAGCAACTCACGTGGGTGATGTAATAGACGGGGATCCCTTGTGGACAGCACGATTTCTTGTCACAAATCCTAAAGCTATTATCTCTACACATTTGGATTTTTTAAGAGCTGGAGCTGACATAATTCTTACCAATACTTATCAGGCGTCTATAGATGGTTTTTCGAAATATATGAATATGACAGAAAAGGAAAGCCTTAATTTATTTAGTAAAGCTGTAGATTATGCTAAAGTAGCTGTAGATTTATATAACAAAGAAATCGAAAACAAAGAGAATGTTGTAAATGAAAATCCATTGATAGCTGGATCTATTGGACCATACGGTGCCTGTTTACATGATGCCTCAGAATACACTGGTAAATATTGCTCCTCTGTGTCAGAGAAAATTCTCATGGATTGGCATAGGCCTCGTATTAGTAAATTGATCGAGAGTGGTGTAGATCTGTTAGCAATAGAAACAATACCATGTAAACGGGAGGCAGAAGCACTGCTTTGTTTATTAAAAGAGTTTCCAAACATAAAGGCTTGGTTGTCTTTTTCTTGTCGTGATGATGGGAAGAGTATAGCTGATGGTTCTAACTTTCAAAATGTTGTAACACAGTGTCATAAAATGGCTTTACCAGGACAAATATTAGCAGTTGGTGTTAATTGTATTGCACCACAGTGTGTAGCTTCTTTATTGAAAGGAATTAATGGAAGTTGTAAACAAGAATTTATACCTTTAGTAGTATATCCTAACAGTGGTGAAAAATATACAGTAGAAGCTGGTTGGATAAGAAAGGATGGAGGAGATACATTACACCAATATATACACGAATGGCTTAATTTGGGTGTAAGGTATATAGGTGGATGTTGTAGGACACATGATACAGATGTAAAGAAAATACGAGCGGAAGTGGAAAATTGGAAAAATATATGAAAGACGTCTAAGACTTATTGTACATATGTAATATATAAATAACCATATGCATTACATGTACTACTATATAAAAATGTATTTTCAAAAGTTTAAATATCAAAATACTTTTTTACACTTTTTACAATAAAAATAATTTTTTAAAGTATAATTGTACATGTTTATTAATGAAATCATACTGTAAGATTCGAATAATGTATAAATAAATATTGATACGAACATGAACTAAATTTATTATCATTACAAAAAATTATAAATATATATATTTATATTTCAGTTTTTCTCAGATTGAACTGTATATATTAGTTCGTTACCGATGTCATATACGCTACCTTGCACACTTACTTTAACAGTTTTATTTTCTGTGTCCACATTAAATGTGGAATTCTTAGGTATTTCAGTTTTACCTTTTAAAATATCATCACAAATTGGTTTTATTCTGGATCCCAGGAGAGGATCGTTATAACGGTATAAAAAAACTGATGACGGATCTGAAGAAATAAATTATGTTATAATATTTAATTTTAATACTACGTAATAATTACGTACCCTTTATTTGTTTGTTTTCTTTCGATATTCGCGATATGACGTTCGCTACACTGTCTTCGTTTGCGATCTTTATATATAACCTAAATAAACCGCTGCACTTTTGCGGATTTATAACACATACTGTAACTCCAGGTTTACAAAAAAAGTTCATATATGGAGAGCCTGGACAACATTCTTCCTTCGTTTTTTCAGGAGCTTCATCAGTATATTTTACGATAACAGTATCCAACTGAATTTAGATAAATCCAAAAGTTAATAAATATAAAAAAACTTTTACAAAAATAAATGGAAAATGTATATTACTTACATCTAAAGTATTTTCAAGATAACTCTTGTTATCCCGAAGAACTTTGAATTCATCAAAATCTAAAGTCAGGTTAAGTGCACTTAATCCAATAAGTCCCATTTTTTCTCTTATAACCTGTACAAATGGCATAACGCGCTTCATGTATTTTTTTAATTCTTGTAATTTACCCAATTCTACTGCAATAATTTTATTTTCTGGTAGTTTATTGCTATTCTTCTGCAACGTAATTTAATATAAAACGTTTTAATTTAAACAGGAAAATTTGGTATTTCTCAAATGTATTTCATAATAATTACTCACAAGGTACAAATCTTTCATGGTAGTTAAAACAGTGCTTTGCCAAGAAGGGTAGGTTTTAGCTACCCAAATTATGCCTTCTGTAGGTTTTTCTATTGCTGTTCCATTTTTATTGCTTGAGGTTTTCCTTGGTGTCATATAACTTTTTAAAAGAAGTCTAAACGAATGCGCCGCATCCATAAGATACTCAGACGATTTTATGAGAATTTCGTCTATTTCTCTTATCTGAGGCCACCTAGCATTCAATATGCTTCCTTCTTTCCCAATAAGTTTCCATACATGTTCTGTTACATGCGGACAAATCGGAGACAAAAGAATAATTTGAAGTTCTATAAATCTCATAATCAATGTCCAATTAATACCATCTAACGCGCTCAGCTGTATATACTTGTCTCTTGCTGCTTGCAATTCAAAGAATCCTGTCTTTAACGCTTCCTTATACAGCATTTTCGAATAATTATCTCCAGTCTCTCGTATTTTTAAGTTCATTTCGCTTTCAAAGACCTTATCATTGAATGTATCTGGCTTTCCTTGTCTAAAGGTACTCTTTAATGCCAATACTTCTTTGACCCATTCGATGAAATTATACAATCGAAGAATTCCAGCATTCGCCATACTTTCTACGAAATTAGCATCTTCGATCGAATCACCAGAATCAGCTAAACAGAGTCGCATACCATCCGCTGAAAATTTTTCTACCGCCTCCGCAAGTGTCAAGAAGTTACCTTCAGATTTTGACATCTTAGATGAGTTTAATAGTAAATGTCCATTTGCTCTTATTCCTTTTGGCCATAATTCGGGTTGCGTAGACCACACGGCAACGTGATTATAAATGAAAAATGTGAGATGATTCTGTACGAGATCTTTCCCAGATACTCTCAAATCTACCGGATACCAGTATTGAAATTCGCGTCGCATATGATTTAAGGCATCTTTTCGTATATCTGTTTTTGGAAACTTAGCATCCTTGAAGAAAATGTAATCCCATACTTTTGGTGTCATTTGATTTGCCTTTATGTTGTATGTATTAGGTTTATCACCTTTAAATGTGCCCCCTTGTAACAAATGCGCAACGGTATAATAAGCCATATAGATCGTTGAATCTGACAAGGATTCTATTAACCAATCTTCATCCCATGGTAATTTAGTACCAAGTCCATAAGTTCGTGAACATGCATATTCGCGTAACCAATCAAGACATGCCATAAAATTCCTTTTCACTTCGTCATGAAAGGTATTGAGGTTATTTAAGGCCACTGTTGCTTCTTTTTTCCAACTTTCTTCTCCATAAACCAGATACCATTGATTACATAAAGCTACCACGCATTCATCGTTTGATCTAGATATAACAGTTTTTTCCGGTTCGTAATA
Organism: Hylaeus volcanicus; assembly: GCF_026283585.1. NCBI lineage: Eukaryota > Metazoa > Arthropoda > Insecta > Hymenoptera > Colletidae > Hylaeus > Hylaeus volcanicus. The sequence goes on along the minus strand of NC_071976.1, from coordinate 1,997,219 downwards.
TATGACCGCTTTACCCTCATCTATCAATTCCTTTTGTAGTTGTTTTTTAACATCCTGCACTTTCTTTCCTTTGTATTTACCTACTAATAATACGCCATCGTAAAAACCTTTAAGATATACCATCTCTTTTGCTTCCAGTAATTTAGCCTTATCATTTTGAGATTGAATTTTTAATTTATCGTACACAATTACTGCAGATAAATTACCAAATTCGGGCACGTCGATAATAGGTATCGGGTCGTAAGGTAGCACCATTTCGTCTGTTATTCCATATTTTTCTCTCAGTGCTTGTTTTTTTTTTAAGTCCATTAAGGCTGCATAATCATCAGGAGAATCACTAGGTACAGAAGTAACAACTCCGGTACCTTTGTCTTCTTTGATAGTCATCATTGGTAAAGTGTAAATTATTTTGTTAATTGTAATAGGTGCTTCTACAGGTAATCCTAGTATATCTTTTCCAGTAAGTTTTAAGGCAATTGATATCTTTCCCTCCTCTTTAAAGAAACCTTGATAGGCCATGTTCCGTGCTGCTCTTTCTGTTGATATATAAATATCTCCATTTGACAGAGTATATGCAATATAATTCATATCTGGATGAATCCAGCAGTTTGTTTGACCATACATTGTTTCTGGCCTCAGAGTGGCAGCTACTAAATAAACTGGTTTGCCAGAAAGGGACTTCAGGCTTGTAGGATAAGGTTCTTGTAATTTCATTTTAATCAATGTGTATTCTTGTGGTCCTACTCCTTCTCCTGTTGATCTATCATGATCCATACAAGGTTGCCCATCCTTTGGTGAATAAACTGTATACCTTTTCCCATATTTTATTTTGTTCTTTGCTTTTAAATGTTCAAATTGCCACCGTACAAATGAATCAAAAAATGGATTTGCATCAGTTGTAATAAATGTTCTGCGCCAATCTATCTAAACATTTACATTATTTCTTTAAATTATAGTATTTACTTCACAAAGATGTTTAACTTACATGTAATCCAATTGATTTTAAATCTTGAACAGCAAGAGGTGGAAAATAGTTTAACCAATATTCAGAGTCAGCAAAATTCTTTATCTCTTCATGTTCCAAACCAAGGGTTTGCATAATTTGCCATTGATATTTTGCACTAACAGTCTTTGCAACAGCTTTGCTCTAAAATTATTTATTTACTGAAATATAGAACATGAACATCTTGAATATAATTAAGTTACCTTTGTTCCTTTACTTTTGTCCTTTATTATAATATCATCTATGACTTCTTCTTTTGCTTTTTGTTCTTCAGGAAACTGTGGTGGATAACCATACAATTCCATTTCTCTTTTAAGTTTATCTGCACATGCTTTGATGGGCATACCTGTGCAATGGAAACCAAATGGAAAAAGGACTTTCTTCCCTAATAAACGATTGTAACGTACAGCAAACTATAAAGTTATTAAATCAATATAATTTAAATCAATTTCTATGAACTAATTATATAAAATATCTTGTTCTTGGTATGTTTTTATTAAAGAATCACCTCGCATTTAGATAATGAAAATGTGTGACCAAGATGAAGTCTCCCATTCATATAAGGAAAAGGGAAAGTTGCCAAAAATTTTTCCTCTGGTGATTTTCTAGGTTTTAAAGGAGCATCTTCCTCATATACTTTATCAGCTTCCCATTTGGCTTGTATCTCTTTTTCAATATTTTGAAGATATTCTACTTTAAATGTTCCTTTCCTTTCTACTGCCTATCAATGAAAATTTATTTATTTTAAAATGGCAATATATTTTTGTATTTCTAATTAATATTAATAATAAACAATTGCAAATATATTTAAACTTTTAGTACAGCTGTTAAGTTTGCCGGTATGAAGTACATTAACACTATCTTTTTATTTTAATACAAATTTTCACATAACACAGTAGTAAAAGTAATTATTCTATTCGAAACAAAATAATAATAACTACCATTTTGTTAATAATAACAGACAATAAATATTAATGTCTTTATGGTGAACACGCGGAGACATGCACTATGATACAGTATTGATACTACGGTAGAATACTGATACTGTAACTGTGGTAGTCTTATAGTACATATTGGGTGTATTCAAAAGGTACTGCTCACTAAGCCGTTCACTGAGCGGGTTTTAATACTAGTGGGGCTATCGGTGGCAAAATGCCTAAGTGTGTAGTGAAAATACTTCCCGCTATTAGTTTAAGATGGCGCTACCAATACATTTAATAAATTATTCTTTTTTTTTTTTTTCATAAATGCGTAATTAATACGATTCTTTGCTTTGTAATACTACAATATATTAGTTAATATATAAAATTTATCATTTTGATGAATAGTTATTTAATTTAGCAATAGTTATTGGTTCTTTAGTTAATGGCGCCATCTAGCGGAAATATCGCAAACTATTTTTCACTACAAATTTGAGAATTTTGCCACCGATGACGCCACTAGTATTTAAACCCGCTCATTGATCGGCTTAGTGAGCGATAGTCCTTCGGGATGTATATGTAATAATACAAATACAACAGGTTGATACGATGAGGATGATGAAATTTACGTAGAAAATTCATGATATAATGCAATATTTTTTAATAAACATTTTACAGTGAAATGAAAGCAGTATATTTTTATTTTGCAATTCTTGAAGAATGTTTTTTTCTTATAATTTTACATTATATGTTTGTATGAATATATTCACATACGTGTAACTGGTTTTAGACCTAATATTGAAAAACATGTTTCCATGATAATTGCAGTAGCTTCTATTAATAACATACGCCCCATATGTACATTTATTAATTTTCCCTCTTTGTCTTTTTCAATACAATAACAATTATCGTAGAACTCTGCGAACGCGCATGAGATTTCGTAACAATACTCGCATAATGTATGTAAGTACAAATCTTCCGTAATTTTAATTAATATATCATGGAATTTGATTAATACTTTAGCTAATTTCCACTCCTTCTCATGCTTCAATGAAATGGGAGTAGTTTGTGCATGTTCTTGTAATTTCTCGCGCGAAAGGTTAGCTAATCTCGCGATAGAACATATTCTGGTTAGAGCATACAGCAAATATACTGCTGTATTCCCTTTATCCTCGAGCATTTTATCGAAAGAAAATACATATTCGTGATTTCTGTTATGCGATAAATCCGCGTACTTTATACATCCATAAGCAATAGATTCTTGAGCTATTTTTAATTCCTCTGCCGTGAGAACTTTGTCACGTTCCTTTTCTTTCAATTTTTGAAGTGTCCTTTTCAAACCTTCATCTAATAAATCACTTAATTTTACTGTATCACCGGATCGGGTCTTAAATTTCTTTTTATCTTGACCAAGAACTACACCAAATCCGACGTGGTCTATTCGATGATGACTTTTTACAATTCCCGCTCGTTCTGCACAGTTTTTTAATACTTGAAAGTGCATAGCTTGGCCAGCATCTGTTACATATATTACCTGTAAAAATTATAATAAATTATAAAATAATAGAAATGATTTCACAAAATATAATATTGACTCATAAAATTAATATGAATTACTCGATCAGCTTTCTCTTCTTCTATTCGTTGTTTAATGGCTGCCATGTCTGAAGTATCGTATGTAAAACCACCGTCAGATTTTACGATAGTTAAAGGTATTTCGTTGTCACGTTTGCCCCACATTACTTTTCGTCCTTCGTCTTCCTCTAATAATCCCTTTTCGTCTAATTCTTTAACTATTGCTTCCATACGTTTCTGGTAAAAAGATTCACCTCTTTCTATTAATTTAATGTCCAATCGATCGTACAACTTTTGGAACTCTGTATTTAAAGTAAACAAGAAAAATTAAAATAATGTTTTATTTTATTTTTAATTTAAATAGTGTAGTTAACTTCACCTTTTCTAGAAACATCACAAATCAGTTGCCATGCTTTTGTCATGTCAGGGTCAAATGCTTGTAACTTGACAACACAGTTATATGCACGTTTCTTAAATTCTTCATCTTTATCAAATCTTTCCTTTGATTCTTTATAAAAACTCTAAAATTTTCAGAATATATAATTGGTAGCAATTTTTAATGAATTATATAATTGTATTGTATAAAATTACCTGAAGGTCTGTAATAGGTGGACACACAGTCAAATAGTCTGGGAATCTATCCTGAAGGTGAGCTATTAACATTCCAAATTGGGTGCCCCAATCACCAACATGATTTATTCTAAGCACATCGTGTCCTAAGAATTCTAAGAGTCTTGAAATACTTTCACCAATTATAGTGGATCTTAGATGTCCAACATGCATTTCTTTAGCAATGTTAGGACTAGAAAAATCTACAACAACTTTTTGTTTTTTTACGTATGGTGGAAACGCTTTTCCTGCTTTTACTAAATTACCTAACATTGTTTGTACAAATTCTCGTTTTATAAATATATTTATATAACCGGCACCAGCAACATTCATTTGAGAGATTAAATTGCAATCTTTTACTTTTGACATTATGTTAAGTGCAACATCGCGTGGAGATGTTTTAATACCTGTATACATAAAATGCTTTCATTGATATTGATAATACATTGGTATGAATTCTTATTTATATTAATATCTTACCACTGTTACCAAGTAATTTAGTAAGTGGCATAGCACTGTTACATTGATAATCCCCAAATTTTTCATTATTGCTGTATGCTAAAATTACTGGAGGATTAGGAACATCTGGATAAGCAGTAGAAATAGCATCTGCAAATAATTCAGATAAAGCAGCATATATACTCTTTGCACATGTTGGTGCAGCTTTTGTTCCACTTTGCATTTTTGCTCTATCAGTCTCAATAGTCTGTTTAACAGAAGTACAAATAAAAGTAATAGATATAATACATTTTCTATATTCATTTAATAGTTATAAACATACCCTTTTGAGTATAGCTACTCTATGCTTTAATTTGATATTTTCCTGCTCTAATTTCGTGTATTCATCTTTAGCTGCAGAGTTCAATTTGGAATTATTAGATATAATATTTTCTCGTAGAAATTCGATTTCTTGCTTTAAAAAAGCTATCTCTTCTTCCTGCAATGTGTACATGCGATTACTATAACCTAGAAATGTTCCTCGGTAAAAGATTACATTTTTGCGGATGAATATTTATGCAGTAACTATAAACCAATATCATAACTCACCGCTGCAGCTGCTCTTTTGTGAAACATTTCCAAATTTTCTGCAGACATTTTGCGGAAATTTAAATAGACCGATATACGCCGACCTGTTATTTGAGTTCAAGATGGCAAGGGCGAAATATTAGTAGCTACCTTCTTTAACACTTGTGTATGTTACTTTTTGCATATAAATAGTAGACCTTGGTACTCGCAATACAGTATAAATCATCAGTAACATTCAAGAACCGGTGTTGATATGATTTCGATTGAAATTAAACAGTTATAAACGTTTTTCAGCGATTAGTATGGGCAAAATATTAATTCCGCGCCGGCGGCGCCATCTAGTGGTTGGATCAGGGAAGCTCCAGTTTTGTAATAGGATAACAGAACGCTAGTGGAGGTCTACGCTTGAGATTGTGCGAGAGAGAAAGATACACCGTGCGAGAAGTAGAGAGCACCGATGCTGGAAACGGCAGTGCGCATGCGCAGAGTGCACTCAATTGTTCATCGATTTTTTTATCGATTATTTACAAATAATTCATGAACTTTTGCATACTCAAATTAAAGCTTAGGCTTCTAGGAATCTTCTCTTATAAGTGGATCGAATCGTTATGCACTATTTAAATAGTTGTAAACAATCTAAGACAACCGTAGTTCCAAAGTAGTTCTGACTACGCGAGGACCGTTTTCGATAGGATTTTCATTGAATTGAAATAATTAGGAACAATTTTTGGAAACGGTGCGCGAGTACGTCGAGTATTGGCGACAGGTGGAACGTGTCCTTGACACGAAATTCGTTGACAACTCGTTAATAACAATTAAAATCCTATCGAAAACGGTCCTTAAATGTTGCCAAGGATCCAAACTACTTTCCACGAGTGCCAAACTGCATGAATTATGTATCTAATATTGATTAATTAACGATAATTGCAACGACTGGTGGCGTAGTCAGAACTACTTTGGAACTACGGTTGTCTTAGATTGTTTACAACTATTTAAATAGTGCATAACGATTCGATCCACTTATAAGAGAAGATTCCTAGAAGCCTAAGCTTTAATTTGAGTATGCAAAAGTTCATGAACTATTTGTAAATAATCGATAAAAAAATCGATAAACAATTGAGTGCACTCTGCGCATGCGCACTGCCGTTTCCAGCATCGGTGCTCTCTATCCTTCTCGCACGGTATGTCTTTCTCCCTCGAACAATTTCAAGCGTAGACCTCCACTAGCGTTCTGTTATCCTATTACAAAACTGGAGCTTCCCTCAACCAACCGCTAGATGGCGATACCGTCGCCGGCTACTTCTATCCTTCTTGCACAGTATATCTTTCTCTCTCGCACAATCTCAAGCGTAGACCTCCACTAGCGTTTTCCCTGTGGGTCGGGGAACAGAATACGCCCACAGTAATCCCTGCTTGTCGTAAGAGGCGACTAAAAGGGACAGGCGAGACCGGGGGCTGTGGCACCCGCGGTCAGGTGGGGAGGTATTCACTGCCCACCGGAGATGGCACTCCTCCCTTCATTGGGGGGGAGAGGCGCGGGGGGGGGGCACCGGTAGCGTTCGTAAGAGATCCCGGTGCCCCTCCCCAATGCGCCGTGGCCGGCCATCGTGAGGTTTTAGTGGGTATTCCCCTTGATATCAAATCAAGGGGCGAGTCCCACACTACCCCCTCCTTATGAGGGGGCGTGCGTAAACGCATTTCCTCACGTAAAAAAAAAAAAAAAAAAAGACCTCCACTAGCGTTCTGTTATCCTATTACAAAACTGGAGCTTCCCTGATCCAACCGCTAGATGGCGCCACGCGCGGAATTCAAATTTTGCCCCTACTAATCGCCGAAATAAATAAATAAAACGTTTATAACTGTTCAATTTCAATCGAAATCATATCAACACCGGTTCTTGAACGTTGCTAATGATCTATACTATCTTCCACGAGTACCAAGATCCATTATTTATATGCAAAAAGTTAATAAACAATAAGAACAAAGCGAATTGGGAAGAAACCTGGTAGAAAAAAAAATTGGTAACGTCATCATTAATACTCGCTAGCAATATTATCGATAATTTCCTAACTTTCCAAAGATATATTTTAAAGATATACGCTTTGCAATCGTTAATTACGTATTAAACGTATTACGTTTGGCTCGAAAGCTTCCCTTGAGATTCACGCGATTAAAACGCAATTGTAAAGAATACACTGGACTTCTAAGTTTACTCGTCGTCTTCGACGAATATTCCGGAAGTCGTACCTTCAGCGAAAGAATTTAAACGGCCGCATTACCGCACATGCAGCCAATAATACTCTGCTACCTCTTACCGCTAACTTCTGCAGCGAGCACGAGAGCTTCAATGCTTGGAGCTTTTATTGCCCCATGCTTATTTCGTATCTCCTAAAGTTGTTTTCGATTTGATCGTATCCACATCCTTCCCTGTACCGTTTTTGCTTGCCGCAAATTCCGTACTCTTTCGAGTCGTTTCCGTCCGATACCGTCCCAATAAAACGTGCGATTCTCCTTTTGCACGAGCTACTCTTATCGGTTCTACGTTTTATATCGCATAATTGAATATCAGGAGGAAGCGCCGGATAAAAGTTTAGAACGAAAAGAAATGCTTGCGTCTCTTTTTGCATCGAAAGTATCGTCGACGATTCTTGCACGAGCGTCGTTCGCTTTTGTCATCCAGTACCACGCATACCTAAGAGAAAACATCACTGTGATGGATCAAACAAATTAATAACTATGTCATTTTTTAGTATTTTTCAATAAAAATTTGTATGAATATAGTTCAATGTATCCTCAATAACATATCCCTTTCCTTAATCGAAAGAAAAACGTTACAAGAATTAGTAATTTTTTCAGCTCTACACAGTGGTGTTTTCCTCTTCATGTAAAACAATGATTTCGAGAAAAGTTAAAATTTTTGTGCCATCAATCTGTGGCAGATGTTATAATTAAAACGATAACGCGATAAAACCGCGGCACATGCGCGAATTTGATATAACTTCATGAATTTACGATATCCGCTTACGCTACGATATCCGACCTGATAAAAGTAGGACCACGGGAATTATCACTACTAAATTTATCGGCTATCCACGTTATCTCGATCGACATATCGTCGTACCGGATATCACGACCCCTGTCGATGTGGACCGTTGGCTAGAACGATTGGAATAGCTTCATTGACGTTCGCTTAACGTACTTACCTGGTTTGTTCTTCATTATTTTGTAATCAGCCCTCTGATATTCGGATAGCGTACGTTTCCGTCGATCGATGTTTGAATTGACATTCCACTATCCCCCCCGAACGATCATGTCACTGTCCACTGAATATGCATGTCAGTCCACACTGTCAGTCGTTGTCTATCCGATAGCAGCAAGTGAAGAATAATCAGCCAGATTAAACACGTCGATCGCATTTCGTTATAAATATCAGATGTAATTATACAAAATTTGTATATTGTTCTCGTTAAGTACGACGTATAAATGCTGTTAAAAATAAATTTATACTAATCGAATGTCGTATTTTTTAAAGTTTTAAACCAGAATTTCCCCTTGAATACCAAATTCGCCGCGTCTGTTAAGGTAGCTTAATGATTAATGCACGAAGACGTCTTGACGGTGCACACCTCGATAAATCATACCTTTGCTAGCACTATAATCCTCGATTTTTCACTCGTCTCAACAGTTTCTTCATGCATTGAAAAACGTAAAGAAGGCCAACGTCTTCCCTTTGGTAAGATTCGATAAATCACGACCTTTATCGTACTTCAATTCCGTCGAACGAATATGAGACTATATATCGATTTAAATTTTATATTCGCAACCCAATATTCGTATCGATCGTTTAATTCGATTTCTTTTACTTTTACCAAATAAAAACTAAATGATCGAGAAGCGTTCCATTCAGCTAGTGTGACACCCCTCGAGACGGTTCTCTCAAGATTTCAGCAGTATTAATTAACGAAGAGTATTCAGATAGAGGGGAAGTGTACTCGGGAAGTTTCTGGTTGCTTCCTGTTACTATATTTACGGTGCTGAGAATCGTCTAATTATAAACATGCCGAGATTCATAATTGCAACAAACGTTAACCATACTATCGAGGAGGGTTGTCTCGATCTTGCAAGTAAAACTAGGGTATGCACTTACCTTGAAACGATGATCATCGGGTAACGGTGCTGTTCTGCGAATAAATAATTGTTCAGAGAAACTAATTATGGGAACAGAAATGTTAGAGAATTTAATAATAATATTTCAATGGGAACACGAACTCAGAATATATTTAAACGCCTGAGTGTGTGTATATAGATATATATATATATATGTATATGTATATGTATATATTTATAATCGCGTTCATCATAAAAGTACAATAATAGCTTTATATCAAATCACGAGGAGAAATTCAATATTCACACGGTAGGCGCGGACAGTAGCTCTTAAAGGTACCGATTTACCGAGGACTGTTTCGTGGCTTCTTCGCGACGTATGTTTCCTTCGTTATATGTTTAAAATCCAATTGTTATTTAACATCAACGTGGTCGTTGGTTTTCATTTTTTTCCATTTCATTTTAGTCTACAACAAATTAATACGAACGAAGCAGGATCAACGCGGTAAATACCTAGGGTGCTAAACAAAACAAAATATATAGACAATGCAGCAATAACAACAAACAGTTAGAAAAATGCAGTTGGCTGTCGATTGGTTGAAAAATGACGGAATGGCTGATACACGCGCTGGATCATCAAGAAAATCAGTGTGGTTTCTCATCTCTCGGGGTGAGGGGGGATGTCGGTTCGTTGCACGAGAACGAAGCTGTACAAACCTTCTCGCGGGAACAAACAATTCTTTGTTCGCTTCTATTTCTATCGCTTTCATTCTCTCTTTCGCCGTTGAACATTCTATCAACCTATTCCGTCTGCTCCTTTCCGCCCGTTGTCGTTATTAATTTATAATCACCGCAATCGTGTTGCCAGCGTACAATGACACGTTATAATGCGCACTTGTCGTTACATTCAACTGGTCCATAATGCAAACCAACACACAGAGGCTACGTTTGTTCTTCATCGTACGTTACCAAGCCTCCGCATTATCAGCATTGTTTCCTTGGATCCTTGGATCACCTGCAGGTGCTCGTTACGCGAACTGGATTCCTCGATAAAATTTCTAGTCGATCTCAAAGTCTAATTGGGAATGATCTAAGGAATACTCTCCAATGACCACGATACGCATTGTTTGGGGCACGAGCGAAGGTTCAACGAATCGTTCGCGACAGGTGGTAATTAGGATTAATACAAAACAATCCGTACAGGAACTGTTTCCAACGCAAGGTGTCTACTGAATCGAGTCACCTGCAGGTGCTCGTTACGCGAATTGGATTCATCTAGTCGATCTCAATGTCTAATTGGGAATGATTGAACGAATCGTTCCCAATGGTAATATAATACACATCGTTTACGGCACAGGTGAACATTCGACCCACCGTTCACGACGGAGGCCAATAAAGGGAGCAGAGGAAAGAACGTTGTCAAAGGGCGTTGTAAATCAGGCACTTTATAATGTCCGTCACCCTTTTTTTTTTCTTGTTTGTCTATTAACCGTACTTCCATTTAAAGTTACTCGGCATTACACACTAGTGTATGTGCACTCGAAAGAATCAGCGACGCGCCTAACCGTTAAAAAAAGTATACCTAAACACCTCGTTCACCGCCATTCACACGACCGCGCACGCAAACCGCACTATCAAATAAAGTGAACAACAGTCACACTTCTCTCCGTACAGTGCGCCAAAAAAAGTGTCTTTACTATCACGTTTTGAACGAATTTTTCTTGTTCCTTTGTCCCCGTTCCGTTTAATCCCTATCCGTTATCTCTCGTCACCACTCTTTCGTTTCCTCCAAATTCCTCCTCTTCCCTTCGATCTATACTTATATTCCGTTCTCTCTATTTTTTTCTGTTTTTTTTTTGTTCATTTTTGTGTTTTTATCGTGTGTGTTTCCGTTTCTTCGCCTCGGACCACATCGGATCTTAACGGAGCGCGGCTGTTCCCGACTCTAATCGCCGCGTTTCTAATGCCACGCAAACACACGATCTATCGTGATCGAGACTGGTCGACCTTCATCAAACACTTTTGATGAGAGGTCCTGTCATTAGTTAGAAAACGTTAAAAGGGTCTAGGTCATCAGTTCCGTTGTGTCGTCGGCGTCAACGTCATCCGGAGGATCCACCCTCATGGCCAGCTGCGTGTAACCCTTGTTAGCTTCCCTTCTTCCCGACATAGCCTGCAAAGACAAACATAAAACATTGTTTCATCGATATAGGAGCCCAGGATAAGGTACTGTAAATTTTCCACGTACCTGAAGCGCGATGAATATGGTAGCAAACAGAGCTACCGATACCAAACAAATGGCGACAGCTATGGTTATAGTCGCAGTTATGGCCAGAGACGCTGAATCACTCTTATCAGTCGTTGTTCCTTCGTAATTCGCGTACACTTCTGAAATGGCCGAGTCTGCCGAGGCAAACTCTGTTCCCGGTACTCTTCTTTTACCAGCTGGCGAGCTGTTCCTGCAGCCGCCTACGATTATACAAAAGAAACCGGAATGTTAATAATTTGATAAATATTGAAAAGAACGAAAACGTCGTAACAAGAAGTAACGAGCTCTTACCACTCTCTGGATCGCATAGACAGCACTCTTCAGCCTGTGGACCCTTCTCGTTGCCCGTGCAACAAGGCACGCACTGGTTGTTCAACTTATCCAAGTGCAACGGGGGCGAACAGGCTGCGCAACTGAATTTCCCAGGTCCAGTACATCTTCGACAATCGGTGTGACAATTCTTGCAAAGCTGCGTTAAAGAGTCGTAGTACTGCGCACCGAGACACTCCATGCACAAGCCACCTTCTAGCATGGAGTGCGGGGGACAGGATGTACATTCCAATGGACCTTCTCCTGTGAAGCGTTCAAACTGTACGCGTTAGAACACTGTTGCTTTTCATTTGGCCCTTTTCAATGCTAAGACCCGTAGGAATCGTGTAAATGGGTATTTCTTAATTTGTATTATTATAAAAAAAATATTGCTGGATCGTTTGGGACATATAATTTCTTTTGAATTTTACACAAAATTGTCCACAGCGTATATTTTTCGGAATAAATGCACGTAAATTACTCCCAGTTTATCTAGGAGTGGAGGATTTATAAACGTCAGTAGCGCCGAAAGGGTTAACGTATCATCCGCGTTACCTTTGCACGTGCGACAGTAGTGGTGACACTTCTGACAGCCGAAGTTGGATTTGAAGAATCCTTCGGGACATTCCGGGTGGCACTCTCCCGCTGCCAGTTGCCACCCACGAGGACACGTTACGCATTGATCTCTTCTAGGTCCGGAGCACGTGTTACACGATAAGTAACATTTGGCGCATTGACCTCTATCGCTATAATACCTGTACAAAATATTTTTCTCCGCGATTATAAATACATGTCGATGTAGTAAAACAAAGGATATTAAGCGACACGTAGCGGTCGCGTGGGGCTGATTAAAATGGGACACGTTGCATGCACGGATAAGCGTCAGGCTGCTAGTAGTATAAGTCACGGATAAGAGCGACTGCGGCCGCTCGCTATTGGGTTGTACTTTATGGTCGCGTAATTAATTAGTCACCGTGATCTAGATTAAGCCGCAGCGTCCTTAGCCTGTTTCTAAGAACACTGGCTCATGCGGTACGATTATCATCAGATTTTCCACTACAAACGCTTCACTTAAAAAAAAAAAAAATAATAAGCTCGTCGACCCTTGATTTCGAAGATTTCTTTCGAAATAAATTTCTTTCAAAACCTAGAGATAAAACAAGCGAATATACGACACGCGATGGTTTCGAAGAGCACCTATAAAGCATGCCGAGTTTTATTTCCTTTATTTATCTATATACGGACTCACCCTTGGGCGCAAGACGACCTGCACTCTCCGCTTTGCAGCTGCAATCCATCCTGACAGGCGGTGCAGTTCAATCGGGACACACAAGTTTTGCAGGTATGTAAACAAGGAACGCAAACAGGTCTGGATGGTTGCGCCATGGAATAATAGCCGTCGTCGCATTGATAGACGCAACGCATTCCTTGGAGTAGCAAGGAGTTCTGACAGGAGATACAGTAATTCTCCGAAGGACCCGCGCAGGTCCTGCACGATGTATGACACGGTTTGCAGTTCCCGTTATCGTAGTATTCGGAAGTCTCGCACTGATCGCGGTGCTCGGGAGCGCATAATCCTTCTTCGTTCAGGCTCCACTCCGTGATGCAGCTCGTGCAAGTCGACGTCGCACAGGTTGCACATCCTGGAGGACACGGCATGCACTCTCGTCGCTTCTTGTCCGCGCTGTATCCAGCTGGACAAGATGCTCGACATGTTCCTATGGATGATAAAGCATGTATTGCCTGTATTACTCTTTCAGCCAGACTTTTACAAGAGACTTCTACACGTGAGACATATATGTCCCACTAGGGTCGAAAGGGTTAATATAAAATGTGATTCGGAAGACGATAATGTTTCTGGAGTCATGAATCGTGACCGAGGGGAGTCTCCTTTCGAGGTTGAACCAGGGAACCACTAATAACAGTTTTCTTTCTTTTAGATTTAATTGAAAATGTTGGTATAATTCTAATATCGGTTATACTTTCAACTATCCAGCGTAATTCTGATGAGCGAAAATATTCAATATATTTGCACTTGTGTTAGAGCGCTACGCGGTTAAGCACATGCTAAAAGTTCGTGTTTGGAATTGTTTCGATTCCCGGGTTATCAATTCAGTTGAATTTGAATGTTTTAAATATTTGGCCGAGGATCGAAAGCGCGCACCTGTCGAAGTGCAAAACGTACACCCCGAAATAGAGATAAAGGAAGGCGTAACGATTCCATGACGAACGTTTGATCCAGCAACTGTCGCTGTCTCCGCGCGCGACAAGGCGATCAGCTGCACGTGTCGTGTCAGTCTATTCTTTTAAAGGATCGCTGCCTGGACGAGTACGTACCGTTCAGTGAAAACAATCCGGGCCGACAGGCGATGCATTGGTTTTCGGCGGTACCGTTGCAAGTTTCACACGTGGAATGACACGCCGCGCAGCTGTAATCTTGCGTTTCGTAGGTGTAGACAGGGCACGACGCGTAACACTTGTTCTCGTACATGACCAAGTGATGCTCGCAACTGGTGCATTTATCCGGCCTATCCTGGCAACTGGCGCAATTCGCCTCGCAAGGTACGCACGTGCTGTTCTCCGTGTCTGAAAATAATATCTTCGTCTAACCTTCGAACAGTCGATCGTCGAATTAAGAAGTTAGGAAAGAGTTAGTTAAGAAATATTTGAAAATAGGTTTTCCACGGTGAACTAAATTCCTTTTAAAGAGCACGCAAACAAAATTCGATTCGTATAATTTTATTTCTGAAGTAGTTATTCTGGTTCTAAGAGTCCTCTTTGACGTTTACTTTGAGCCCTTGGACTTACTCTCGTAATATCCTTCAGGACACTGCTGGAGACACACTGCCAGATCGGTGACTCGAAGATGAGCGGGTGCGCAGGAGAGACAAGAGTCCTGGCCAGCCCCAGCGCAAATTTCGCAGGACTCGTGGCAGGGCCAGCAGACTCCACCCTGATTGGGGAAGCTCCTCGGCGGACACCGACTCACGCACGTACTGCAATTGCGATCTCGTAAGCGATAATTCATCTCCGATTGCTACTGTATCGTTCGATGGAATTTTTCTACCAAAGGTGCATTTCAGTGAATTAGCGGGAGATAAATACACCGAGCCATGCGTTAAAACGCGATACGTACATCGCTTCGTTGATATGTGTATTTGTTATATATGTACTCCAACGCTTGGAAATATGGGAAAATGATGTACGGCACGAATACTGGGAGTTAATCACTTATGCAGCAACCAATTTCGCGGATGGAAAAATGAAAATACAACGAATAACTTCGTCTTTCACTGGAGCGAAAGTTTCAGTTCTCGCGAGCATAAAATGGCCACGCAGTTTATTTCCTTGCGAGTGGTTAAATATTTACACTTTTAATAATGTCGAAAGGATTCAATGAACCAAAAACGTGAAATTTCAAGCGGAAGTTTTTAAATAAATTGCAACCAATGAACAGGCTACACACGTATTCCATCGAAAGTAAAATCTGAAAGAATGATAAACATTTCGAGGGATTATTGTTTAACCATCACCCTCTTCTTTGGTAGCTACATGAGACTGCCATGGGTTTTCCAGAGGGCGAGAATTTATTCTTCGCTAACAAACCTGTACGCTATTTTACCTCTCTATAATATTAGTGCAGATAATCGCTTACTTGTCGAGTCGGTAATTTTTACAGTTGATACATTGCGTGGGTCCGTTTCCGTAGCACCCCTGAGCATCGCACTGGGGATCACAGTCGTGCAGAACTTTTCTGGTAGTGTCCAGGGAGTCGTCTCCGACTTGAGACGAGGATGGGGGTGAATCGAAAGCGGACGACGTGTCCCCAGGTAGTCGATTAGTCAGGATGGGTGCGGAGGAACCGTCCAAGGTTGCCACGGACGCCTGGACGTTGGAACCGGCGCCGACGTACGGGCCCTGGTAGCCCTGAAAGGTAGACGAAGGAAAGAAGTCGACGTCGCCGCGATGGCCCAGTGATAGTGGTTCATCGTCTACTGTGAATGGGTATTGCACTGAGGAGTACGAAGAATGCGCTTGTACCGGGTTATATTGACGTGTTCGTATCCTGATGGGATTCGACGCGGTGCCGTAAAAGATTAGCTGCCACTTCTTTAGGATTCCTGTAACAACAGACGCCAGAAACAAGAATGAACAAGATGGTCCCTCAGCGTTCGCTCGTACACGATTTATATCGTCTTTTCTCATAACACTTTGTCGACTAAATGGACAAACATAGCAGCGTCCCGAGGTATATCTAAATCGAGTCGATCGAATTCTTTTCAATATTTTCAAGCGAGTTTCGTGGTTGTATTTAACGGATTCCTTTGGGGAAATTTATATTAAAAACTGTAAACTCCTAGACTGTATAACGGAATAAATAACGTTTCGTGCATCTTTATTTTTCTTGTATTAGAAAAATATGTTTCATCTACTTATTTGTCACTTTTATCCTCGGACATAGTTGCGCGACGATGCGAACGCAAATTACACCCGATTCCTGAAAAAATAAACATCAAATTAAAGAAAACAACGTTTCGTACGTGACTGTACGTATCTGAAAGCCCTCCAACCTAATTAACGTAACATTGGTAATTACATTTATGGTATTGGTTGTTACAGTTTTAGTGTGAGTATACTAAATTTTACCGTTCTATGAAACTCTGGAAGCCCATACATCGACAAAGTGTTATTTCGATCGTTAGAGCGCGGAGTGATTCGCATAATTATGAGTTTTAATAAGCATGCGTGACGTTAATTGAATTAAACTCAATCGACGGATCGAGGCTGCTCAGGGTTTATTCCCGTTGCATCGTCAGGTCTCATTTTATAGTTAGAGAATAATTTCAATTAAAACTGCTTAGTATCTAGATCCCTTAAATTAATTCGTATGCCCAACAGACATTTTTTAGTAGTTAAAAACTCAATTTGGTCGGTTGTTATAGCCAGCAAGGGTATCGCTTAACAGACCACTCGAGTGTGTCTCGAGTACCTCGCTGTATTTGTTCCAGCCACTACGAGTACACTTGGTAGAGGGAATATAGCGAGGCGCACTCGAGTTACACTCAAGTGTTATGCAAAGCGATATCCTTGAAAGTCCTAACCGCCGAACGCGGTTTTCGTCACTCATTACAGGATTACGCTCGCTCGAAACACTTTAGAACGAGTACACTATCAAAAATTGATTTTTACACAGGATTTTTGGAGAGTTAGACTTCAAAGTGATCCTTTCGCTACACGACGATTAGTTCGGATAGTTAGATCAACACCAAAGCCTTTCCACGAGAAAACAGGGTTTCGAGACTTGCCTGGTGAGTTAACGTGCCGATTCCCGGCGTTAATGATCTGCAGAGTCCATCGACCGTCCGCCTTTTCACCCCAGAAGTGCACGCTGAGGAAGGGCCAGTCGTCGAAGTTAGAGCTGAGAACATCCCGCGGCCTCTCGAACAGCAAAGTTGACGTGGTGCCCATCGGCGAGGTCAACAGCAATCTCAAATTTCCTCGCGGGAAGAACCTCAACGAAACCTGTTTGAGAAATGTTTGACGTCGTCTTAAAAAATGTTCGTCATTCCTCGAGAGAAGAGTTCGTCAACACCTTGTCGACGGCGCGAGAACATTATCCATTTCACCCTTTGTGGACTCACGCTTATTCCCTTTTAATATTCCTTCGCCGGATCCATAATGAATTTTATACTCGTGGAAGCACAGTTATGAAGAAATTATCGCGCGAAATGTCTAGCGGGAAAGGGATACGCCAGGCAAACGGGAACGTTTATAATAGAATTTATTTTCGCTTTATGTAAAAATATATTTTGTACTTACGATTCATAAAATAGTGCTTGGAAAAATTTGCATTTTAATGCCGCCGTGAATTTATTTTTCCCGTGGGCAGAACTCGCAAATGTTCGCGCGGAATACGAGAATTTAAAAGATCGGAGCGTTAAAAATATATTTCGCCAACCGAGAAGGGTATTTAGGACGTAATATACGATGGAGTACTTTTCCAGAATAAATCACGAGCATTGGTGTAAAGATAACATCCCATTGTGGTAATTTACGGGATCGAAAACGTTGGACGAACGTTGGTTATCGATGGAAACAGAAAAGACGTTAATTCAGTACCAAACGATAGTGGTTACCGCTAAGAGTCTCCTAAGAATTACACAAAACAAAACTCAAAAGTATCTCTTGAAAAAATTCTCAAAGATATGCGTGTTTGAATTGTCTTAGTTAGGCATATCCTATTAATTCGATAGGGCGGATAGGTTGGGAGACGCGAAGGGAAAGCTTGATCGATGGTATCGATGTCCCCAGTCTCTGTCTTCTTACCTTGCATTGCACGTGTTCGAGGAAGCGAACCTCGTTCAAGGATCCAGCGCAACCGGTGACGTCCATGTAGACGCTGAGCGTGTAACCGTAGGTGGGATCGATGCGTCTCTCCTCGTTGATCTCGTCGGACTTGCAGATGTGCTGGGGTGGCACGTTGGTCCACTGTTCGGCCAAGCTGACCATAGCCCCGGCGTCCATCAGCCCGTAACCGAATTTGTGGGAGACCTTTCTCTTGACTCCGTTGAGGATCCAGCCAGGCTCCTTCTCGAGAGGGCCGGATCTCGAGGTGAGGACCACCAGGTACTGCATGTCCCTCCACGTGAGGCTGGGATTCGCCTCGAGTGCTAGGGCGGCGATTCCCGCTGCCAACGGGGCCGAGGCCGATGTTCCGGTGTGCTCGACGGTGCAAATATGATCTGGTCGCAGCTTGGCGTCCATATCTACCGTTGCGACGCTCTTGTCGTTGCCTGGAGTCCCCGAGGAGTAAGTCGAGGCGAGAGTAGAGCTGCATTCCTCGAGGTACCAGGGCTTGTAGCCGCCCTGCGTGGCGCTCGATATGGACAAAGTGAAGATACTGTTCGTGTAGCCGTCGCAGTTGCAAGAGTCCGTGTGACGACCGCCGTTCCCTGACGCCCACACGAAGATCGAGCCCTTGCCCTTGCGCCCCTTCCGACATTCATTTCAAACATCGTTAGCGCTTAGAAGATATTCCGGCTCGCTACTGTTAACGAAATCGTGCTCCGCGAATGTTTTTATTATAAATATTTGTAGCCCGGTCGCAATCAATGCACCGTACTCGCGTCGTCTTTCAGCTTCGGGGGAATGTTTGCGCGCGGTGTTTTGCGACTCGGATATATTCCGATCTCGACGAGACTCTGCGGGAACGTTCAAACGCGATATCACCTTGGGAAGTTTGCCGAACTTTTATTTTTCTCGGTTATCTCGTTTGCCCAGAAGAGACAGAACGCGAATGTTTGCGTTCGAGAGATACAAGGCGATTCATGTGGATCCAATCTAAAATCTAAATATACGCGGCTGCCAGCTACAGTTTAATTCTCTTTGTTAGACGTTTCGGATGTTGAAAATAGTAAACATTGCACGAGTACGGAAGGAAACATTTATTGACACGGTTGACGTTTTTAGGGGTAGTTTCATGGAACGATCTCGTCGAAAGCGGAAATATTTTAATGCGTCACGAAGGAAAACGAGTGCAGTTATCGGTCTAGAGTAAATAATGAAAACATTTGGCTCGACAATCTATACTATCGTACACGGTGAAACGTGTCAGTATCGGCAAGTGGAATTTTCCAAGATTACAAAGCGAACAGCGGAGATACGAAGAAAGAAAAATGGAACTGAGTTATGTAACTTACGCTGGTTACACCGTAAATAAACGCCCTCCTGGCAAGAGGGCCAGGACCATCGACAGTTTTACCATCGTCCTCGGGGCCCCAAGAAGCGCTATATATATCGATGTGATCAGGATTCAATCCCAGTGCTCTGGCTTCGACGGCATCGTTTACCGGGCCATCGAGCATTCGCACGCCTGAGAACACGGAAGGTATGAGCGTCAGATAGCTTTCCTTCTCGTTGCCGTTGCGTCGTGATTTCCACGAAAACTTGTACGGCCTCCAAGCGAAGCTGCTGTAAACGCGCGGCATAATTTCCGCTCACGGAGATTTCTAATTAGGGGAGCGTTGCCAAGATCGTAACGTTTTAAATAGTATTTTTATCTCGTGTGTCTTACGCATCAATTTATACGCGAATAAATCTGGAAAGTAGCTGCTGGATCGTTGCGACAGATATCGCTATGCGTAGAACGAAGGGTAGGTTTCGCGAGGGGATCTTACGAACTTGGTGTCACGGATCAGGATGAAATTTTGTCGAGTTATTCTACGACATTAATGAAAATTCTGTGCAAAAGGATTTGTCGACGCCTCCTCGTGCTCGAGAAAAAAAATAAAGTAGTTTATTTTTTACTCTAAGGAACAAAAGCAGGGCCGAGGAAGTCAGGGAACTCTCACCTGCGATTCTTCTCGCACGATGACGAGCTACAGGTACCACGTTAAATCGTGCGCGGATCGTTAACGCGCATTTTAATGGAAACGAGCCGGTAAAATTATCGGAACTCGATATTCCAGCGAGGAACATTTCCCTGGTGGAGCGACTTATAACGACCCGGTGCTTGCGTGTGATTGACGTTTTAATCATTGTTACCGTAAATGGAAAATTGAAAATAAAAGTGGCACGGTAGGAAGAATGTCGCGCCGACGATTAAGTTGTCGGTGGACGATGGAGTGGAGAATAAAATTTGATGAGAGCAATGGTCGAAGCAATAGCTTCAGATTTGGGAAGCTAAGTTACGCATCTAAGCAACTGGCTACTTTTTGTATTTGCGAATGTACTGTACCGCGAACACACGAGATTCGCCATTTTCGACTCGATTCTTACGCGTCTTTGATTTTAATTTAAAACCAATTAACGATGAACAATGGATCGAGAATGAAGGAATAATAAGTCTATCGTAAAGCACGAAAGAAAAATCGATTACTTCGCAGCGTCGAAGAATGTAGACTGTTAATTTCTGTTCTATCGGGATTTAAGTACTGGATATCACGGACTATTGGAGTACATTATAATTGAGTTATGATTAAAAACTGCAGTATTGAATTAAAGAACGTTTCGCGCAGCGTTTAGATATAATTCACTGTACTTTGTCGGGAACGTTTAATGCGCTTACAAAATCATGTAACTGTGTGATTATAGTATTACACCGGATTGTTACGAAAATATAAAATAGTCCACGATGGTCCGCAATGGATTGTAATTAATTTGATTAAAGCAGCGCATATTTGGGATATTAATATGGCTTAATAAATATATTGTTATCGATACGACGTATCGACGTGGTTGGACGAAGTTGTTGCAGAAGTATTCCATTATCGTACTTACACGTTTGAATAAATGCATAAACGATATTCCAAAAGATTTGTGGAATTTTTATATGTTACGAGAAGAGTCAGGTTTGCACTAAATTCTCGAATATTCGGTGTCGGACATTCGAGTCAGATATCCGAGGTCTTTAGAATCATCAGTTCCGTCCTCTCTGGGTTAAAGTTCAGAAAGCTATCTCATAGGGGGATCGTAATTCATACAACTGGATAACGGAAGTCATATTTAATTGAAGGGACCGTGTATCCGGGTAAAAGTTAATTTGCTGGAGTTGCGTTTTTATTTCAGAACAGAACGTCGGGGGAATGGTACCTGTTATTTATAGGGTGTCCCGAAGTGACCAGGATCTTTCTCCTCGTCTGTTTCACGAGGCTGTGTTTCTCTCGCACCGTGCTCGCTGAAAAAATCGTAATTTCTTACCTCCTATGCTGGCGTTGTAGGCGACGCCGACGCCGCAGTATTGGTTGAAAGCAACTGCGGCGACCTCGCCGGCGCATCGAGTCCCGTGCTTGTTGTCACCGTTGTCCCTTGGCATCGGGTCGTTGTCGTTGTCGTTGATATCCCAGCTGGCCTGGTGATCGTAATTCAGTGCCAGGTCGGGATGATTCGTTTGTATGCCGTCGTCGAGGATCGACACGACAACACCCTTGCCAGTGTAACCCTTCTGCCACGCTGGGCCAAGATTCATATCGTAGCCATCCTTGGCCCCGCCGTTCTGGAACACGCGAACAAACAGTGAACGGCCCTGGATCGAATCCCTTACACGTTGAATTTGATTCGAACGACGTTTCGGGAACGACTATCTTTCGATTTGTTGCTTCAGCGACGGTTCCACCCTCCAGTGACAATTTTTGCTATGAAATAGTGCGACAGAGTCATCGTTCCTGTTACCATTCGGTTGGTGGACAGTCGAAGTGATTATCGAAAGAGCGACACCGAAGCAGGCCTCGTTAGAGACGAGGAACGATGCCAAATAGGACGTTCGCGTAAATTTATTCGATTGTTTTTAAAAGTTCCATTCACCCCTGAAGTGGGTACCATATATTACGGAGTGCCATGTTCATTTCGCGCTCGTAAATTCCTCTCAATTTAACTCGAAACTGCTCCAATACAATGCGCAAAAAATAGCGAAGGGGCAAAGGTTTTATCGGCCTGTAAAATACACGATTTTTCGATTACACGACGAGCTCGATCTGTGAAATCCCTGAGCGACAAATGAAAAAGAACCACGTTTTCTTTTACCCTTGGGGGGGGGGGGGGGGGCGCGAACAATTTTCCTTTATTTATTTCAAACAGAATACGACAGCTGCTGGCAAAGGATCCTTGAAAATCCCATTTTTTACGAGAATTCCCGCCATGACGGTTACAATCATTCGATCATAACGAGGAGTATTTACGTTTGAACCATAAATTTGTACGATTAACGAGCGACAATGAGAACGTATCCGCTCCTCGTACGTTCCGACCTCCTCGATGGTCGTTCGTCACGCGAACAAACATTTTATTAAAATCATATCGAAAAGTTTCGACGGTTTCGTCCAATAAATTTATAACTCCGACGGTCGCGTAAAGGGATTTATTGTTATTGCTGTGTTCGACGCACAAAAGAACCATTCGATATTTACGTCCGCCTATTACAGGAGTTAATTAATTTCAAGTTCTGCTAACGTATTTCATTTTTGACAAAGTGCGACGCGAATGAATTACTTTCATTTGCTTTTCGAATGGTACACGATTGGTATATCGGTGGCTGGAGTTGTGGTAGTAGTTTTTTCGTATAATTTTAGCTGCACGTTCCTCCGATTGCTTGTGTATATTCGTTAAATCCTATTCTGTCTACGAGATAGTGCACCACTACAGGGTAAGAGCGAATTCGTTGGAGAAATTTGAATACAAGCCAGAGGTCGTGGCTTCTCACGCGGCGGCTGTTCATAATTCTCCGCGTGTCGCCTCGAACGATCGTTTTCGGGTATAGACCAACGGCGATCGCTGCTCTTGTCGTTTCTAGGATTAACGGCAGAACAGGATATACGAGCACAGTATTAACAATGAGATGTTTTTCGATCGCAAACAGGATTTTGGGCCCGAAACAAGCACGACCTTTCCCTTTGGGATAATCCCAGCGTGCGTACACGTCGATCGAACCGTTATTCGATGATTTAGTCGTTTAACGCGATGATACTTAACGAACCGAACAATCGCACGGCCAATTGGATATGAGTGGGCTTTCGCGAATGACGAACGAACATTTAATCGCACTGCTGGAAACGGATCGCTGAAAAATTGTTTCGCTGCTCAAACGGATTCCGCTGTAATCGAAATGTTCCCCCCCTTGGCGTGTCCGAATTTTAGCGAAAATCTAAATTAAAATATACTGGAATAATTTTTTTATATTTATAAACAAAGGTACACGATACAGATGAGAGAAATTTCTTGAATTGGTAAATCTCTAAAAATCCGTTTATAACAGCATTGCGAATCTGTAGATTGTTTTCACATATTCACCGCAAGCTTTGAATTTTACACGACACTGGCAGTGTTATAATATCCAACGTCACGTCACCTGAAGGTGGGTGGCACCCGGTCTCGGTCGACAGCGCAAAAATGAAATGATAGAATTACGACGAACGAAAATTATGGATTGCCAGGTTTTAGCGTCGATAATCAGTTTTGGTACCGAGGGAAGGAGAAATGGAAGAATCCGAAAAGAAATCGCGTTTGGTTTCGAGTAACACTAGCGATCGAAGGTTTGTGTAGAATTATATTTTTCATCGATGTCGTCGTATCAAATTTGATGATTTTTTTGATTAATTTCACCCTAGTCGACGTATCCAGTGCGAGGAAAATTTCAGAATTTCTCTTATTTGTACATGGTCCGAAACTTTTGAGCGGAAATGTCCCGTTGAAACCTTCACGCGGTAGTCAATGTGTTATTCAGTCACGTGTGGTTATCGATCGTAATTCCCGCAGACGTCGATTCGAGGCGACACGTACACTATCCAAGTGCGAGTAAAATCGGGAGGAATCGAAATGGGACAAAATGGTAGGAACTGGATCCCGAATACGTTATAACCGTTATCGGATGTCATTAAGTCTGGCACGTCGGGGGATGCAGTCGCGTCACGTATGCAGCTCGTTTTGGTTGGTTTCAAGGCAGTAGAATAGAAAGGCCCACTTACCAGGTACCACTGTTCCTTGAAGAGCGGATCCGTGAACAGGTTCTGGAAGGGTACACCTCTATTTCTTTGCCGATGGAACGTGGCTTGCCGAG
The DNA here is from genome assembly GCF_026283585.1 of Hylaeus volcanicus. Classification (NCBI taxonomy): domain Eukaryota; kingdom Metazoa; phylum Arthropoda; class Insecta; order Hymenoptera; family Colletidae; genus Hylaeus; species Hylaeus volcanicus. Next base: position 1,972,851 of record NC_071976.1, on the reverse strand, counting down.
GACGCGGGCCAAACTCGTCGAAAAATGCCGGGTAATCGCTGAATGCGAACGACGTGGGCGCGAAGTCCCTCTTCTTGCGCTTCTTCTCGTGCTGCTGCTGGAACCATCGTACCTGGAAAAACGATAAGACAGTTTCTTTAGAGGATTACGACGCTCTGATTTGGAAAACAGGCTTCTCGAATGTTTGGGGAAACGCCAGACACTGGAGCGCATATATTTTGGAATAATATCGTACGCTAGTTTCGTTCGTCTGTTCTAAAGAAACAGTTTTGAAGCGAGCAAGTGAAAATTTAAAATAATCGAGAAGTGAGACCGACTTAGAGTAGCGAAATAATATATATTTTGCAAAATATCAGCCATCAGGGTTCGTTCGGCTAAAAATGTTGGCCGCTCGCGGTCAATTCTCGTGCACGGCTGCGTTTTCGAGTAATCCCATACGCGTGCGTGATCGGGCTTCGATTTATCGCGGAATATTCACGAGCAGGACCCGTCGAACGAAACGAAAATTTCGCGAGAACGGATTTTCCAGTATGGCGCCTTGTAAACTGCCGCCATCGACGTGAAACGTTTTCGCAGCCTGGCTTCGACTCGGTTGAGCGTGAAACACGCGACGCCTCGGTCACCGTTTCATTCATATCGCTGGACGACTAGTTTTAAAGCCTCCGCGGTGAAAATTCACGGCCCTTGAATTTTGGCCAACCTCCAAATCCCTAGGCTCGTTCGCGTTCCGCGTCGATAAGTGTCACGGCCGTTCTGTCACGTGCGTCGCGACGCACCATGCTACGGATCCCCCGGTAAATGCAACCAAAAGTCCTCACGCGCTGACGCTAAAGTGGAGAAGGAGGTTGAAACGAAATTTACTAGACCGGAATACTTGTACCGATAGTCGAGAAATATTCGATGATTCGCTTCGACACGCATAATTTCCGCGAATGTGCATGCAGGATGACTGACCAGCGTTTTGACTGCCACAAAATTACATCGCGTTAAGTGAAATATCTAATTTAAAAGGGAGGCGCGGTGACGGGCGCTTGTCACGTAAATTGGCAACGCGTGACAAAAGTTATTAGAAGTCAAGCGTGTAATGACGTTAAATGATTTACCATTTGGGGGGGGGGGAAATCTGATTAGATCGCACGTAACAACCTTGCCGTGTAATCTGATTGCGTAAATCCATTCGTTGGGGGATTTTATAATACGGTACTTTTGTTGTTCGCGTTTAAATCACTGACATAATTGACGAAAGCAACCCTTTCGAAACTAAAAGTCATCATTATGTCCTGTTAAATTCACGAATTCGATCGTTTTAACTCGCGAAACTGTGTATCGTTATTTACGCGATAATCGATGTAAAAATATCTTACTACTAGAAACGTAGGTACCAGCTAATTACTTTAGATACACTTGAGTGACGTGTAATTTTACCAAAAGTTTCGTAACAAAGGTTTAATAACAAAGTGCCAACAATTTAACTTCATTGTCGAAACCCACTTTCAACTGTTAGTTGTTATCGTTGATAGACTGCTGATGAATGGATAAACTCGTTATTGTTTAGAATTACATACCGCGCATGTTTATCGGTAACGAGCGAGTACCGTTAAAGTTTGGACATGTTTGGAGCATCAGTCACTCTTATAATGGATCGAACGGAGAAACATAGAGTGTACATTAAGTTTTGAGTTAAAAATAGAGAAAGAGTTTTCAATCGCCCCTCATACTTTTACACGCATCCTGTAACGGTTTAGCTTCGGGTATTTGTCGAATAAACCTTTCGACTCCCACTTCGGCCGAAGTCGAAGTGCTTTATCGACGAGAAAAAGACAGCAGCCGCGGCTGGAAAGATGGGTCAAGCACAATATTATCTCTGGAAACACAGTGATAGAGTCTACCGTCCTTTTGCTCGACTAGAAAGCCTCTAACGGTTGAGATGGTTACCGGATGGCCACTTTTGATTCGACGTCGCGTACGACATTAAAGCTTCTTTCCTTTTGTCCATCGATTGATCGAACTTGCGGTTGTTTTGATGTACGGTCGAAAGCCTCGATAAGAAAGGGATCGAGGAATCAAAAAGAGCTTTAATCGAAGCACGAAACACACAAGAAGGGACAGAGATACGAGGATAATAATTCCGTTGTGTAAACGTTACATCTTGGATAATATTAAGCGAACATTTGATATGATAACTGAAACATCCTCGAAACGCAGTTCTATTAGATATTTGAGGTGATATTTTTGGGTGTTAATTGGGTTCCACGGTAATCGATCCGTACGTGGCAACTGCTCTACGAATATACGCGCAGGTAATTGAAAGGTATCTGGCAACGCAAGCCATTCAAATATATTGTTCCGCATCCAGGCTAATTAATAGAGTTTACTTTATGTAGCTAATTAATTTGGACAATTCGCGTTCGCAATGAACGGTAGCTTTAATTCTAGGGATATGTGCGAGATGACGTTATACGAGATGATAAATAACGACAAAGGACATTGTCCATGAAAAAGTTATTAAGCTTTTTCCCGTTGTATAAGGATTTAAAATTCGTTCCGTTTTTATTCTGATATTAATTCTTCGCGATCCAGAGGGAAATAATTTTTAGTAGAAAAATATCAAGATATTTAACGCTGGAGAATATTCTCGTTGAATTACACTGGCACGTGTACGACATTATGTAACTGCGTGACTTGGTCGTTTGTTTTAGGAAGCACCGCACACTATTCGCGAACGGGAGAAAATTAGAATGCCAAGTAAACAATGCGCGTTGCTCTATAACAGACGCCGTGAAATTACGCGGCTTCTGTGTTTTGCACCTGTGTCTGGGTTTCGCATTCGCCGTACGAATTTGATAAGCACGCCTTAACCCTGACACTCCGAAGATAGAATCACTTACCCTCGGTTCATCCCTTAACGTCTTATGGTGCGATTCGCTGCTGGAGAGAGACCTCTTGTGAAGTCGTTTGTCAGCGAAGAGGAAGTACTCCTTCAGTGCTCCAATCTGCAAATAAACAGAAACTCCTGTTAATTTCTCACTTGCTTGGTAGATTAACAATTTTCACTGTTTCACAGATCGATTGTCAACGCGTCTCTTGACCGATCGACGAGTAATTTGTTCGTGTTTATCACGTTGATCGCCAAGAAATGAATTTTTATGACATATTATAATAAATACTACGATTTAGTCCTAACAGAATGTTAGGACTAGAACAGAATGAACTTAGAACAGAATGTTTCTAAATTAATTACGTGAATCGAAATCGAAAACCGAAATATTATACGAAGCTAATCGATGGGAAAATTGTTCGCCTCGTTAATAAAGAAAAACACGAGGGCGAGCCACGTTTCGCTGAACCGTGGCAATGCCATAAACACCCTCAGACGACACTTGGACGACATTCGCATTCAATTCCTGGAATTTTCTGCCCATAATTCTTCGAATCCACGACTTTGCAATCTCGTAAAGGAACAGAATGCCTTCGCCAAGCGATCTCCGCCAATTCGTGCCCCCAAACCTCGGCTACCAATCGTATTCTTTGTCTTTGTATCTTCAGGCACGTTAGACGAGAAACGATACAGTATCGGGATCGAAAAATATCAATTTTCAGTGACACGTAATATCCCAAGTGCGCATTGCGTTTCTTAATGGATCCTAATGGGACCACTGAAGGAGGTTTGTTTGTGACTTTCACATGGAGTGGAATGAAGTCGAATATCATTCGAGAAAGCACTTTAAAAGGTATATCGGTTCTTTTCAGTAGTGGTTTCTCGATATTATTGACCGCGAAGGGAAAGACAACAATGAAAACGTCTTGTGTCAACATTGATATTCCTCGACAAGTGTCTATCGTATTCGAAACGTTGTTAGTCAAGGACATTCCTCTTTATGTCGAGGTTTGAGTGCTTCTTTTGTAGCGCGTCATATTTACTCGACCAGCAATATTCGAAGAACCAAAGATCGCATCGGGATCCAATAAGAAGTTTTATAAATATCCAGTTTAATTCTAAAGCAAACTCGATCGTAAAGTACAGACGATTCTGCGTATTGTTTACGCACATGGCGATCTAATCCACGCGAAACAGCTTGACTTTCCGATAATATCAATTTATGTTTTTCCACACTGGAAAGGATTATTCATTTATGCATACGAAAACCTAGCAGAGTAGATAAAAATTTTTATAAATTGAAGCGCTACGAATTTCTATGTGAACAACAATTTTAACTCAATTGAACGCTGACGAACCTTTTCCAAATTCGATTACGTATGCCAGCGGATATCTGCATACTAATGTGAATTACACATGAATGTTCTGACAGAATTTATCCGCACGTATTTTCGCTCGTCGAGATATTTTCAGAACAGACATATATCTGACAGATGTCAAAAACATAACCGCTAAAACTGCTTTAAATATCGACTTCTAAATCTGCTAAACTGTATCTAATTTCGTGTCTAACTATTATCGTTCGCTCGACGCTTGCTTTTACAGACATTTATTTTTCTTAAACATATATACCGTTCTTCCAGGAAATATTTCACGATCGAAAGAACCGAATGTCGACCTGTCAGAAGCTACGGAACAAATATGACGATATTGGCATCTATCAGAAGATCAGGATAGCTCGCTGCGACCTTTTCGTGGCGCATCCAACGAACGTGACGCGTCTCTTCCTGCGGTCGTAGTTCAACCTTTTCGATACTACTGGCAACTATAGTCGTCCCTCGTTGCTCGCTTTGTCCTACACGGAAATTCATTCGTCGCGGAGGTTTCTTCTATCGATGACTAATTCAGTATCTATTTTGACACCTTTATTATCCGCAAGTTGAATATACAGTCCAACTGTATCAGTTCTTCGTGTACAGCTTGATGAAGAGCCGTAATACTCCAAGTTCTGCAGGCATTTTTCTATACGATATTCCTTTTTTGCAAACAAACAGTTAAAATTCAGAAACTCCAGTATTTTATCATAAGGACGTTTATCCTTAACCTTTTCGCGGTTTGATAGGTCTCTGCTCGTTGGAAGACGAAGCCGTTATACGTTTTTGTGCAGTCTTATCGATCCCGAGGCAGACTCGAGTAAAAACGTAACCCAATACACCGTGACCGTTGGAAGTTGTTGAGCTTGATTTCCCAAAGTACAACGGGAATCCGTTTCACGAACGAACGGAGCCTCGAGGTGCGCCGATATTGTTTTCAGTCCGACGTTGATTTAAGGCACTTCGGACGTGGGCTTCCGTCGAATCTCTAAATCCGGGCTGTGGCTTTTCGGCGACAAGCTGCGTCGCTTCTGCGACCACCCACGCCTCGACGAACAGGTAATCTCGGGAGGATATTCGCGCGACCGGAAGACGCGCGTTGAAAGAACGGAAGTGGAACGGCGAAAGCGGATGGAAGACGCGGAATAAAGTGACGCGAGGAAAATTGTGAAGAAACAGAGAGAACTTGAAGTGGAAAATACGAAAAAATCTTACAAGGGTGTCGTTAACCCTTAAGATCTGATCGTAAAAAGGGAGTCAGCTAGCGAGAAAGGAACGACGTGGGTGTAAGAAAAGAAGATAGACGGATAGGGGTAGTTTATCACCGAAAACTGAAACAACCTTTGCAACGTGTCTAAGTCTCGCGCGAAGATCTTGCTGTATAGTCGACTGGGGGTGGAAAACGAGTCCAAGTGCCGAGTGCAAAGTATAGAGCAAAGTATAGGCGCATACCGGACCAGATAAGGGGTAAGTTATCACAGCAAGTTGGGAGGGGAGTCACTAAATCAAACCAGCCAAGAATGCCTTACGATAACCTCCGCATACCATGGGTCATCGGTCTGTTGGTTAGCGAGCGTCCTCCGCTTAGACGCTTTACCTGCATTATCGTTCTGGGGCAGGACCAAATTAAGGTAATACGAGGCCCACAATGGCCTGGAGTTTAAGGCGAGGGTGGGAACGGAATTTGCGTTAAGCACTGTACACTTAAGCGCGATGACATAAGGCGGTTGGACGTTCTCGGTGAAATTCGTGGACAAGAGGAGCACGTGGCTCGAGAAAGTAATCGAGCACTCGCGATCGAAAACGTTTGGCGAACAATTAATGCATCGTAACGTTTTCAAAGATTGAGGAGTGTAGTTTTACCTTCTATCAGAACTGAAAGGTACAAGACAATGCTCGGCCACACGGTGATTCGAAAAACTCTGACGTTGGGAAGTAATTAATCATCCCGATATGGTACCATCTGGTTCCATCGTTAGAAGACTTTTTAGACTTTAAAAAATTCAGTTGAGTTCGCCTTGGTCTCTGTAGAATTCGAACACAAGAACGCGATACGATCATTGTCCTGATCGCGATAGGGTTAACCATCCATGAGTAACGTCGTTTCTTTTACGTTAAATCCAAACAAATAAATTCTTTTTATTTTCAATCAATTATGTAATCGCCCTCGTTATCAACAGCCTTTTGCCATCCAATGTGTAAACTTTCAATGCCAAAGTATTACTTGAAACGACATTACTTTTGAGTTCCACCTAAAATAATGCTTAAGGCGGCACCTTTGAACGGTGAAACGTTCTTTATTTGATTATTCTGCCCTAGGATTTCATTTCGCCTTGTGCTGCGTAACGCGGCATTGTTTTGGGACAACCACTTAGTCATCGTTTCGCGTTTAATTCGAAACCGCGATCGTCGGTTTTGCTCTCCGCAATGCCGAACACGTAGTACCGATATCATGGTTTCACCCTCTTCGCCGAACCGGATATAGGCAACGGATGCCCAACATTCGCGTTTCTCCAACCGCGTAGCCGGATACATCGAGAAACGAGGAGCGTGCTGACTATCGAGAATAAAACCGTACCTCTGCGTTGATCGGTAAACCATCCCCTGTTGCGCGCGAAAACACGAACCCCACGATCCACCATAAAGGTAGGTCTACACTTGTAACGTAACGGCAAACAGAACACGCTTGTAAACTCTCGTTCGCTGCAACTCTTATTTTCTTATTCGCTTCAGCTCTTACTCTCTGACTCTCTTGCTCTCTTCCAATCGATATTCGCGAAACTACCCCATACGTACTACGTGTTTTAACCGTTCAATCGATTACTAGTATCAATTACAGATCACCTTATACACAAATTTCGATTAATACTTCGAGCAACAAAGTTTCCACGTTCAATAAATTGACTTTTTAACTCTCGATTTAAATCGTTTAGTGCTTTTTCGTGTAACCTGTACAGCTCTCTGTTAATGGTAACGATTTATAAGCGTACACCAGCTATAACAATGAACGCATCGAGCGATGAACGCTAACTGCCCGCGGTATTGTTGTTTCGAAGAGGCACTCGTGATAGGTCACTTCTGTCGATACGGGGGCACACAACCACAAAGCGTGTCGCCAAAAGTAAAAGCATCGACGCGACAGATTCGATATCGAGCGGGATAATGATCGTTCGAATGACAGCGGTGAATCTGTAATCAATGTGCTCCGGAACCGTTTCAAAGAATCGCACGCGAAACACCGTATTTTTTCTTTGTTATCTGTTCGCTTCTTAAATCGAGGGCACGGTTGATCGCGATCACCGTCACTGGAAAGTGACGTGTTCGGTATTCAAAGGCAAATTTTCCACTCTTTGAATTTCAATGGCATTATTCGAATATCGACTGATTTATTTCGGCATTAAAAAATGTATACACCGAGTAAAGTCTCCTACAATGAACGTGTAGACACCGTTCCTTAATTAATATAATAATAATTGGATTTCCAATTTAAGTGACAGCATAAGACGATCACGTTCATTCGCGTTCGTTACGTAGTAACGATGCTCATACTGTTAACACGGCACAAAGACCGGGGAGCTTACTTTATAATGAGTTAATGCATTTTTCGCGGCGCTTATTAACGTGGATGGCATTATAGCGTGCCGTGGCCGTAAGAAGCTTAATATCCATAACGAGAACATTTTTGTACACGCAAAAGGCTAATATGAGTTAAATTATCGCTCATAAATACTGATATGCGTGAGTAAATAACATCGTTAATAATTATTCGCAGTCCGTTTTTCCGTGGGGCGATCGTCTCTGCGTCGTTCTCTGTGAACAATTTGGAGCGTTCACTGTTCCTCCTTGTCTTTACCTTCTTTAAATTCCTGGGAAATCGCAGAAACGCATAGACGCTGCACGCAATTGAATTTGAAATAAGCCAGAACCTTTCGAACGTGCAGCAGTCAACGACGCTGAGTATCGACGTCCTCGTGGTCAAAGAGGGCCACTTCGAACACCTACCATACAGTAATGCAATAACTTAAAGTGGCTGCGTCCTCGAAGCCTGGACAAGAAGAATCCTGAATTGGATCAACAATGATTTATTTCGTGTAATAAACTAAAATTTCACTTCAGAATGTTTCCCGTCAAATCTTCTGTAATGAATGCCTTGCAATCTATTCTTTGAAAGTTATTTATTTGCGTGTCTTTTAAATAATGCGTGGTAGAGAAAAACGTTTCAAACGCATTTTATTTTTTTTTTTTTTTTTGTTTAGATTTATGTGTTGTTCCGTTTAACAGAACGGAGAGTGGCATCCCTCTGTCAACCTAAACATGCTCAGTTGTGATACCGCATATGTCACGTAAAGAGCCACTCGATATACTAACAAAAAAAAAAACAAAAAAAAAACAGAATATTAGCGATATTTCGAAGTGTTTAAAAATGATCCTGGATTTTAAACTCTAGACAAATTTTGGCCACTAAATATTCTTCGTATCTGTCGCTCCATTTTACCGACTGCTCCACACCCTGTCTCGATTGCGCTGGAGTACGTGAAAGTTGCATGTCCAAAATTGAAGACGACGGAGGTTCGCCCCTGGGACTACGCCGAACCAGAATTTGATATATGAAAGACAGTTCTAACCGGAGTTACTTTTGCAGTTTACTTCATCGTACTTCGTGGCGTCAAATGTGGTAAAAAATTTAAGATAAAAGCTGTCTAGCGTAAAATCGGCGTAGCAATAAAAAGAAAGCACTATTATCCCAGATTAATTTCGAATAGTAATAGAGGAAAGTGGCCGTTTGTATAAAACGCGAGTTTTTGGCGATATACATCCTCTAGATTTTAACAATTCGTGTTACATTCGCGCAGCTTTGAAAATATTTGAGTTGGAAATATTATGAGTTGAAAACGCAAGAGAAAAACATAACCTTCCAAAGACCTGTACACAATTATAATTCGTTCTGCTGAACATTTTCCTGGAATTCGTTCGTAATATAAACGAAACGAGAAATAACGGATTTGAGAAAAATTCTGGGAACGACACTTTTTTCTCGACGCGAGAATTCTATGAAACGTGTGCCATTCGAGAGAAATATATCCATTTCGATATACAGCCAAGTATCAACTTCGACGAAAGTTGGGCGAGTCACTTTGTCTAGCACAAGTTGAAAATACAAGCAAAGATTCGATTCAAAAGAATTATGTAAATGTATCCCGACGGAATGGAATGATTCGACGGAAGATTGAAAACGGAATAACAAAGACTTTATTTATATGGAAAAGAAGAATCCTGAATTCCCAGGTGGCTCGCAACGGAAGGTATTGCTAAAAACTTAACTCCAAGACTTGAATATTTATTAATTGAATTAAGTACGATAGGTGAAAATAAGAAGGCTCGAACGAAATTGAAATTGCTCTATGGAACTTTAATTCCACTCGGCGAAACAAAAGGAAACGGCGATAAACGTATATTCCACAGATCATCCACTTTCGAGAAGTAATCCCTGTAATTCGAAGCTAAAGCTTCTAACTGCACCTCGAGTCCCTGTAGGAACGCTGAAAGCAATCGCTGAGAAACATTTAAAAAATGGATAAAGATATCCAACGCGAGTCTTTATCTTTCTCTGTCTTTACTCAAAATTTCCTGCAACTCGGTATCGGGGAAATCGTTACAGTCTAAGTGGCTTCCAGCTGAGGAAAACGTTCGTTCCAGTTAAATTACACAGAGTAGAAAATCCTCCTGACAGACAAACACGCATCCGCGTACACCGACGCGTACACATACACGCTGCTGAATAGCCTGCTCGATTTCGAAATGGACCTGTTATCGCTCGCGTGCCGAACGATCTAATTTCTATAATAATAAGTGGAAAGGAGGCGACCGTGGGTAGTACAGTGAAAACCATCGAGGCGTAACTACTTCTCGCGAACGGAAAATATCGATCAGCCTAGCCCCAGAGAGCAAATAAGCTGACGATGAGTTCTGTTTCGAATCGACGAAATCCGAACCGCACGAGGAGACCAGATAACCAGTCTGGAGGAAACGGTTAGAATTGCCAGGAAAGAGCGCAGGAAGCGGCTAAAAGGGAAGAGGAACGGAAATTGTGGTTCGAGAATTCGAGCTCCTACACAAGAGTTCGCGTTGCATTCGCGATAATGTTTGCATGTTTAACGGGCTAAACGGACACGCTGATCCCTACCGACCGATATCCAGCACTTTATTTAGGCCGCGCCATCGTATAAAAATCATTAAAATAAGGACCACCTTAATAGTACGTGCATACATGTTGGTATCGCAGTATCGATTGGTTGTTCGGTGTTATTGATTTTCCAGCAAAAGGGTAGTCCTTTAGAATCATAGAATTGAACGATGCGAAAAACACGGTAGTTCGAAAGCAAGACGCGCGTCTTATTTCACGCTGACTTCCTTTGTTCGTCGACGGTGATTCAACTCGCGGCTGAAACACCGCGGGATTCAAGATTACGCGAGAAGAGGCGTGGAAAAATGTTCCATCTGTCGCATAAAGGGTATGGTCGTTAAACACGCGGGTGTATATTTGCGCGGAGTGTGTACATAGAAAAGTAGGCGGCGGATTCGCGACAGACGCGTACGTTTTCTTTTGATATTTCATTTCCAGACAAAGAAACATTTTAACGGACTCGACAGCCGGGCGAAACACGGAAACGACATTAGGCTGCGCGTGTGCGCGTGCACACGGAACATTGTGTCCCTTCTGTTCGCGTTTGTCTACCGTTTCCACGCGACTGTTGCATGTATGATTTCATACAAGCAGCCCGAAGCGGAGTCTCGCGGCGTAAGTTTTTCCGAGGGGAGAAAAACGAATTGGAAATATTTAGTGGGACGCGAGCGTGTTGATTTAACGAGTAACTTGTTTGTTTCGAAGCTGGATTTGCAATTATAAAGCGGCGTAATTGATACTCTCGGTTGACTTCTCGTAGTCGACTTCGCGATGGATCATTTGTATTCGACGTTACAGTGCCGTTGAATACGATTACGCTGTCGCGTTTGACCAATCCGCGTCTTTTCTACTAGTTCTGGCACTTGTTATGCTATTACCGGTTCCATCGCGTAAAGAACTAATTCTTTGTACTAATTCTTGTGCAAGTGTGGCTCTTAAAGCACTTCCAAAGAAGAAATGAAAAATTCATACAAAAATGGGACAATTTAAAATAATTAAAATAATAAAGAAATTCATTCGAATTTGCACAGATGCAGTTCTTTGTTAAGATCTCCCTTATTAAGAAGGTTGGCTTTTCGTTTCGTTAATGACGATGTTTCTTCTGCACTTTTATCAACCGTTGCTTCCTTGTTCGACGTAATAAATTCCCCGTTTATTATTCTCCGAGGAGCAAGGAACCTACCAATTTCTGAAGACCTGGCTGAAAATGGAATTACTTAATAGTTCCGTTCAGTCGTAATTGTTTTCTACGAACGATTGTCTACTATGGTTAGCAATTGCAACTCGCAATTTCGAGATCGTTCCTTTTTTCCTCGCGGCAACTTTTTTTCTCGTGGTCGAGAGTGTTTTTTTAAAAGATGGCAGGTCCTAGCTGCGAATCGAAGATTCTCGAAGGGCAACGCGCGAATAAGCTCGCAGCGAGCGTGCAAGATAGAACGACATAGCTTCCGGCGCATGGTAGACAATTTCCTTCGAGAGACGCCTTCTCTCTCTCCTCTGTCGAGGAGACGAGCGATGCTCGCAATGCGTGTCACTTCCAGAATGCGAGATCGAAAATCAATTTCCGGTAAACGAAACGGAAAACAAGGATTTGATGCGAACATTATATATAAATACGCCTTGGGAGCGCGTCTGTTAAGAGAACGGACGTTCGAACAGACGTATCGCGGCAATTTTCTTGTCGGTTTCGATTACCTTCTTGTTCTCACGTCCACTTTGTCGCAAAAAACGGACAACTTGACGTATCTAGCTCCTTCTTGCAGTAGCTACTCCCGCAAATGTCTTCGTATCTCCTCTGTTCAGGATATACGGAAACATTAGAACGTAACAACGGTAGCCGAACTGAAACGGATGCAAAACTCAGCGCAGCGATCGCTGGCTGTTATTCCATTGATAAAAACGTAACGATCTTCCCGGATGACCCGATGCGAAATCGAATCGGCTGCTCCGCTCTCTTTCGGAGTCGCATCAAATTGAGCGCGAACGAACAAATGGCAGAACGGAGCGGAGAATCGTGAAGCAAAGTCGGCGGGAAGGCTAAAGTAAATAGATAAAGGACGAACTCAATCGCAGACGGTATCCGGAACGACGGCGGCCGATCGGTCTTCGTCGTCGCGCTCGTATACCTAAGCGTAACGGGTTACATTATGTGCCACCTCGTACATAGCTATCGCGCATGATGTACATTCGCGCAGGACGTTCTCGAGTAACTGCTGAAGTAATCGTTCCAAGTGATTCGGAATCCCTGAAGTATCTTCCGACAGAGCTCCGAGGGCCGCACCATCGACCTCACCGTCCTGATCCTTTTGCCATCCCTCGAGTCTAAGCGTGCCGCGAGCACTTCTATCTGCATGGATTTTCATGCTGGGTAACCTTGTCGGGGGTTACGGTTGCACACGTCCTTCCTTATTTCCAGACCTTTTGCTTGCCGCGTTACCCGACCGTTGAATGCGCAGATATTCTTTTCTACGAGTTGCGATGCTTCTGTTGGGCTCAACTATTTCTCGCGGAGTATATCACGCGATTAAAAAGAATTATCCTAAAAGAGATTCCAATTCCCCTCTTAATTATAAATCTGCACAGTTCGAAGCGCGATTAGAATCGCGTACGTGCAATCAAACGGAGTATTAAATCTTCAATTGGGCAAAAAAAAAAACAACGCTTTTCGTTCCGGTTCTCCAAGATTCGAGGATATCCGTGCGAGGTATTCCCGTAGCTTCATCCGCGAAAACAATTGGAAAGTGGCGAGGAATCGCTTAGATCGGATTCGACGACAGTTCTTTCCGTTTCTCGTCGTTTTTTCTTCCCCTTTTCAGCCCCCCGATGGAAAAATACGAGTTCGTCGAACTCGCAGCCGCGGGAAAACGTTCATCGGATCCGGAACTGGCCAGCCAATAAAAATTTACGATGAATCCTTGATAACCTGGCGATTCTCGTAAATGGAAACGCGGTTAGCCGCGTTAACCCTTTCGGTACGTCTATGTTTTCCATTGGTACGCTTCCGTTGTTTTTAGACAGGTCCAGGTCGAAAAATAATACAAAAATTATGTCAAGAAGAAATCACGAGGACGCGAAAAATAACGGGAATAATGAGAGATATTTCTATGCTCTCTATTTAAAAAAAATAAAGTATTCAGGCCGCGTGTCTGACGGTGCTCGCGCCCACCAGCTAACCCGTCGCATATTTTCTGGACAATTCGATCCCAACCGCGTGAATCGTAAAAACTGGAATTGATTTCTGACCCATTCGCTAGATCAGTTCTCCGTGTATCGAGATCAATGTTTCTGAAAGCGCTCCGCTCCGACGGTTATCGCTGACGCGTGAGTGGGCCATTCGGAAGGCAATTTGTGCGCTGGAAAGTGTTTTACTGCTGGCAAATTCCAGCTAGAAAAGTGATAAAACACCAACTTTTCGGGTTAAATGGTAAATACAGTTGAGCTCTCGTTGTTTTTCAACAACTTTTCATAGTTATCTTTCATTCAGCGCGACCTTCTTCGCGGATAATCCGATATATAAATAAAATAAAGCGTCACCTTTCAGCCAGTTTTATCCAGCCATTTCCGTGACATTTTTTCCTTATAAATTCCTCTTATACGAAAGAAAAATTCACGCAATAGGAGGTTAAGGCACTTCGTTTCCGCTGAGAGAGGAAGGCAAGATATGAAATTTTTTCTATAAATATGAAAATCTCTTCGTGCCTTGAAATTTAATGAAAAAAAAATGTATATCGATATCGTAGGAACGATATATCGCCTCTTTAGGCCCGCTGCGCGTTGCAACGTGGAGTTTAATATGTAAGTAAACGTATTTTCGATACAATTTGGAGAGGTACTTTTGCCAAGTTTTTCACATTTGCTGACTGGATTCAGAAAAGAAAGAAATCGACAGGAAAGCAAGACGAAAACGATAGTTGGAAATAGCTTTTCGAAGCGGGGGAAATCGTACGGTTACAGGGTATCGCGTAGTCAAGTTACACGATTCGAGCGAAAAATCGTCACTTACTGTCGTGTTCCAGACATTTTTTTTTCTCCCATTTGTCGCTCCACTTTTGAACCTTTTCCCCCATTGCGAGCTCTATCGAGCGTTATTGGAGTTCACGGAATCCGACATCGGGACACAAATCAAGTGTCTCGTCGTTAAAGATTACAAGACGCGGCCTGTAAAACACGTCGAACCGCGCCACGCTCTATTAAACGTCGCAGTTGGTTTGTTGATACGCACGAATGCTCGAACGGGGCCAGTTCGTGCCTGGCGTTATTTAAATGCTTACTCAATTTCCTCTCTAATTGTCGCAATTTTTGTCCAACCTTCAAGGCGAAACGTCCGAGCAGCGTAACGATATTGTAAACACTGACAGTGTAAACAGCAAGACTGTTTTTACTCTCGTTCGTCGAATGCTCGATACATTCATCGGGTCGACTTGGAACGACGATCAGCTGCGAGGAAAACAAAAACATTACGTCACGAAGACTTAGGAGTTCCGAGTACAATTCTTTGAAAACATTTCGGAAGACAAGCGCCGCGAGTCACGAGCTCTCAGGTCGCCATAAACAAGGATTAGCATTCCACGTCCAACACTTCTGTTGAGGTCGACGAAGAACAGAGTCTGGTTAGAGCGCCACACTGTCGTAATATCGCGGAAGTTTATTATTAAAGTTTGTAACACCTAATCCGTCTGTAATACACAATGAATTATTTGTTGCTAACCAGTGTCGAGAAGTTGGCTTTAGTTGGAGACGGTTGTTCGCGAAGGTTACATTCGGCGAACGTGCTGAACGCGAGCGTGGAACTTGGACTGGGATTTTTCAGCACTCGCAAGCATCGAGAGATTCGAAGAAGCAAGTAAAGCGACCTATTTTGTATTACGATTTGGAGTATTACGTAAAAACATAAGCATCGTTGTATTACATGGCAAAAAGGGAAGTGGACGTTCTTCTAAAAATTTCGGTTGAGGTGATTTTACCTTGATCGACTGGCGAGGTGGAAAATTCTTGCTGTAAAATGGTGTTTTGACGAGGCAAGTCAAAGCATATCGGCGTCAGTCGGTGAAGGGTGTTGCAAGAGCACTCAATCCATCGAATACAATCGATCATTTCAAATTGACAGAGGAGGCAAAATAGTTGTACAAATGTGCGCTACTCGTGTGCAATAAAACTAATCCATGGCTGAAACAAATGTTGACGCGTGGCGAAATGGGAACAATGGATATTGCGCGAGAACAGGAACAAAATTTCCGGTAAAACTAAAATGAGATGAAACATATGTTGAAACCATCGCTCCAGATTTGGCGATTATCTTCAAGGGAACATTAACGCGTTTATTCTCAAGTTTAATCGAAGAAACGATAATACCGTTCCTAGTTCAGCGGTAGAAGTAATTTGAGGGTCGAAGGAGACAAGAGGATGGATGGAAAGTGTCCGTGAGGCGAAAATGTTCGATATAAAAGTGCGAGGCTCCAGGATAGGAAGTACGTTCGCTCGGCTATGGTTATACGGGGTAAAAGCAGCGGAGCATTACCCCATCTCTGTTACCACGCCACGGAGCCAACTAGCTGAGAAAGAAGTCGACGCGAAGGCATCGCCACGGAAGCTCGAAGGAAGACAGTAAAGCTGACGATCGCTCGTGAGAGAAGAAAGGCGTCGTCGAGCGTTGGTCGGGCAACGCAGTCAGAAGAAAACCGCCTAACTTTCTCGCATTACTTTCCGGCGTGGCCGTTTCACGCTGCCAGGGGACTCCCATCGCGAATGGTCGTGGGTACGGCGACGAAATGCCCTGCAATTTCGTCGTATGGAGTTCCAACCGCGTTCCTCTGATTTATGAGACTTCTCGTCGACTCGGTCGAGGTGCGTCGCGCGGAAATGGATCAAAGTGGAACATGTTCAGTGGAATGCGAGCGTTTTTGCATATGGCCCATTCCACCCCAAATCGATCACGTTTGTGTCTCGACGTCGGAGATTCCGATCATAGCAATTTATACGTTCTTAGTCGCGCGCAGTTAGAGGCAAGTTAGAGTCCACGCTTTCCTCGCTTTCTTATTATTTTTAAAATAAAAGGCAAGTTTCGTTTATTAAAATATCGAATATATATTCGATACGAAGGTAAACATTCGGATGGGAGACGCGCAAATATGTAACAGAGAGATGGTTCTGCGATGCAGATGCAAAAAAGCACGGATGAACGGTCTTTGGTGATATCAAAGGCTACGCGGAGTAAGGCGAGAACAAGGTCGTAATTTATTTTTAATTAAATTCAACGTATCGGCAGCGCTCCGGTATTTCGGGGGATTTAGTTTCCATTCGCAGAAGGGAACGAGTAATTAATTATGCGATGCTGTGTTGCGGGCTCGCGCTTTGTGCATTAATACGAATAGAATGATACTATAGCTGCCGTGCCGAAACGAGTGTTATTTTTACTTTTTCCGGGGCTTTGTGCGTTGGTTCATTTTACGAAACATTTCATCGGGCGTATCGCGATAATGTAATTGTAGAACAAGAACGCGTACGTCGGACTTTATTCAGTAATATGAACTTTAGCAAAATTTTTCACCTGGATCGATGAAATCGACGCGCTACCTTCGTCTTTATGGAAGCAACCTCGCGATGGTTAAGCCGAGATCATCGTTACGGAATGAGGAATAATTAAATCTGTCTGCAGCAGTTTACCGAACCGTTCGGTCCTAATTAAGGAGTCTTTCGATGGAGAAACACAAGTCGCTTATTGTTCGGTACTTCTCGCGAGGATTAAGAAGTTTTGAAGGGCACCCTACAAAATGGTCGCAACTTCTTTACCAATTCCTTTTGCTTCGTGGCCGAGGGACTCGCGGGCGCGTGAAATTCTCGTGGGAGAACCTCGTTTCGTTCTTCGAGGAACCCATGAACCTTTCTTCTTTTGAATTGTTACGGCGCTGGATGTATATTTCCCAACGTTGATCTCCGGTTTTACTTACTGGAACGACGATAAATAATTAAACTAAAATTGTCGAGAAATGCAAATTTTTTAGAGAAACGAAGGAATATAACAGCACAGAGGACTAGTCGTATATCAAGTGGGCGAAGGACTCATCAGTGGCTGGTCTGTTTGAGAAATTTGTTTTTACAAAATTATTTCGCATTGAAACGCGTTTCGTGTTTTTTAGTCCCTTCCGCGCGCGTATATATCTACGTAAACTAATTCCTGTGGCGATCTATCGACACTAATTAACCACCTACGCGTGCGTTTTGTCGCCAGCCGTGTTCCATCTAGCCGCCATAGAAGCCTGGATAATGGAGGTTGCGGTGCAATCCCGATTTTGCATAAATCCCATTGGCGCGTCCTGAATTTCATTTCTTCCGTTCCCGCGACAGGAACTCTGCCAACTAGGGACAACACGAATGTTCGGGATGAGGATCGAATTTTGATCGGAGGTCCGTGTACGTATGAACGTCAGGTGCATATTTATTGGCAGTTTGATGAGAGTGTTGTCTCGTGTTCGTTTTGCAGTAAAAATGCTTCAGAAATATGCTCCAGCGCGGCTTGTGTACACAAGCCGAGGCGTTTATAGATTTTCAACGAGGTATTAGCGCCGCTGTTAACTGGAGATTGCCCGCGAAATGTGGTGGTACACGAAACACCTTTTTAGAGGTTCGTTAAGTGACTGTTGGCGTATAAACTGATATTTCGTGTATTACAGAGGCCGAGGTTAAAGTCGCGTCGTAAAATTTACAGGCCCTGTTTCGCAGCTGAAAATTAACAATGAAAACGCAGTAAACGCGAATCTTAAAATTTTTTATTATCGAGACGCTACCGGTTCCAATTCGAAACATTCGCATATTTAGAGCACTCTGTTAAACTACTAAAGGCGACGGATGATTTACAAATGAAAATATTCGAACGTTGCTCCGTGTCATTCATAAATTGTAACGCGATCAAATCATGAATTATCATTTTAACGATTTAAACGTGCACGTGCAATCGACGAATGTAATTCGTATTAAACGAAATGAATTTGCGATGTAGCCACGTTTATCACTGAAATTCCAATTGCGAAACGATTGCAAGAATGAATTCTTTTTTTATAATAGAGATTTCTTTGGTGCAAACATTGAAACTTTGTTAGCATACCTTTTTCATTTAAATATTTAATACGACTATAGAACACCGAAGCGAACGTTCACAATCGTCCGCACACTGCGAGGATTAAATGGTATGCACAGCAGCAATAACAATGGGATTATGGGAGTCGCAATCGAAACGTGGGATTTACGTTAAACCATCGTATTTGTAACTAAACTGCATCTACATCTGATTAATTCGATACTATGCACAATGGTTGGAATATATACACGAGGATTTAAAGTTGCACTTAGGGCCCAAGTTGAAACGAGTACGATTAAACTCGACCGATTTGCCAGACATCGTGGTTTCTTAGACGGAATTCATTCGATAGTTCCTTACAAAGTTGGACCAAGTCGACTGAAATTTTTCGTTGAAAAAAAATATGGAACGAAACGATTCCTCGCTTACTTTAACGCTGTTAAGGGGATCGTGTCCTCGCGTGCGGGGGTTGCCGACGACGTAACAAGCGACTATCATAGCTTCGAAACCGGAATTTCATTTCACTTTAATTGAACGCGGTGTAGCGTTTTAGGTTCCTAGTAACAGTCCACGCCTGGTTACGATTTCACCTCCTTTCCGTATTCGCGTTTCCGACGATACACGCGTGCGGCTTTATACGCGGGCCTTTGTGTGCATAAGCAGATGAGACAAACGTTTTCTGTGCATTACACAGCGAGTGTATAAGCCCGGTCAGTTGCCGAGGTGGGAGCTACAAAGAGCTGGATGCGAATAGGATATTTTACCTTTTTAGCCTGATTGTAGCAGAGGCGAGAGACAATCTCATATGCCAGTCGAAAATACTTGCTTTGATATTTTTTGTTCACAGCGAGGCGAATTTCGTTTCAACGAAATAAAATGTTTCGCTATCCGCCCAATTGACTTTTACCATATCTCGAATTGTTACGGAACTCGACGTACAGGTACTGAAAAATTACTTATGTTTCGTTTAAAAAAATTAAAACCACCGTATTTCTCGATTCGATTTGTCGTCTCGTAATTCTGCATAACGCGGAAAGTGTAGAATGGATCGGTGCAGAAGATATTGCCACTCAGAAGAAGGACGATAAATCCATCTGTTGGTTACAGTTTTTTCAAAGAACTCGAGAAACCAGGGCAACAATGAAGAAGAACGAAGTTACACAACCACGGAGTAAAACCGACCAGTGATTGCTACGGAAGCATTCAATTTTGTTCGCTCGTATAAATCACAGACTCTCGGATACGTTTGGAGACGTGCGACCAGCGCACGCTATTATTAAAAATTCTGCGATATCGAGAGTCACGCAATAGAAAAAGGAATTCGTTCCGATTCATCGCCATGCAGTAAGAGGATTGGAATTTAACTTCCTGCGAGTAAATAGGATAACGCGTTTACGAAGTGAATACGCGATATCTAGATTACTGACGTTCGTGTGACACAGTTGTATCTTCATACCTTCGTACCGTCGTTATATCGATATTACTACTTTAACATTTTGCATATTTATAAGCGTGCTCTTTTCAAATGTCACTGGCACGGACACTCGTAGCAATATCGTATAACGCTATGTATCCCACGAGAAGAACAGTTTCCGCATAGAGGTATTAACTTGGCGATTCTTCGAACGGTACGTTCCTATGAAATCCTGTCCTCTTTCAACG
This sequence comes from Hylaeus volcanicus, assembly GCF_026283585.1. Lineage (NCBI taxonomy): Eukaryota > Metazoa > Arthropoda > Insecta > Hymenoptera > Colletidae > Hylaeus > Hylaeus volcanicus. The sequence continues at coordinate 1,952,680 of NC_071976.1, read as the reverse complement.
CGACACGTCCTCGAGCTTAAAGCCTTCATTGTGACTGCCGTCTTGGCGGAACGCGTTTTTCACGATGTCTCGTGCTACTGAATATTGCGTTACTTTCTAGGCCACCCAATCGCGCGATACAAGTCTAACGCGCAATACTGAGAGGTGAACCAATCTACTTCAGTGAAAGGAGTGATTTTCATTATTGAATTCTGTGCTACTGGCATCGTCCGAACAGAATATCGAAAGGACTTACCAAGTCGCTCGTTTCATAAATCGTTTTAATTTCTTTCTTGGGTACGAGTCTGTGCTATCAATTTATCTATTCTTATCTCAACGTATATATTTTTTCGCTTTATTATTCGCTTTATTATTATTATTGCTGTGTTACTTGGCATCGATTTGAGCTTCGCTTCCAAGCGGAAGGCTCGCGATTCCTTCAACTCGAGTAAAACTAATTTTTCTATACTCCTCGATGTATGACACTTATTAGAAACGATACTCCATTTCAGTGGAAATGGTTTTAATCTGCTCCACGAATTGTCTGACCAGAGGACCGATCTAACTTCGTTTCATCGAGGCTCCGCGGCATACAATGGTCAGCTAACAATAGCTATCGCGGAGTGTGCTCCTTTTCCTCTCGAAGTACCAACAGTTTCACACTCTCACGTTAAATTAAAATAAACTTCCTGGCGTTCGTACTTGGCCAACTCGGGAGACGTTTCGTTTACCTTGCCAGCGAAATTACGTTTACGACATGAAAGCGATACGGGACGAAGGGAATAAAGAAACGCGGTGTATCAAACTCGTCTACGTGGAAACGTGTCCGATCTATCTCCGTCCAGCGCGCTGAGGTGCAATTCTGCGCGGCCCGTAGGGCAATCGTATGAAAATGAATTTAATTATTAGAGTAGCTCGACCGTTGGCCGAGCGTTCTTGGGACACGAGGTACCTATTAAATTTCGCGTCCGAAATCTACCTCGGTGTCCTGGTATCGCCTCCCTCTCTATCGTCCCCCGTCTCTGGGGCACCAGCCGAATATGAGGGGGCCCGCGGGAAATCTTCCATCGTCTCGATGGTTGAATACGAGCGGGCATGCGCGTCGCTCCAACGGATACAACGAGATAACAAGGACGAGGCGGAGATTGCTTCATTAGCTGAAACGCGTAATTGCACCGTCTATTTGCCCTTACGCTTATCGCGGGGAAAATGTTTGCGCAAAGGACGCCCATAATTCGTTCATCATACGCCGTCCCGAATGCAGCTCAGCCGGGCTCTGAATAGATACCGGTCGACGACTGAATTTCCCCGACGCTTTCAACCTCGGGACAAAAAGCAAACTTTCTCTCGCTGGCTGGGATCACGATTGATTTCGTCCACAAAATGAATATTTTTGCCCGTTGCGCGCGCCGGTCTACGCGGACGAATAACTAAAAGTCGCGAAGGGACGGAAGACAAACGCCGCCAACGAATAACGCGGCAGCAATTTTCACCTATGGAAAGTAACGGTTTGGCTCCTGTTGTTGTTAACGCTTTCAGTGCCAGACATACTCGTGAAAATATTTATGAAGCTGAAATAACGGTTTCGAGGCCTAAGAATTTTACCACCTCCAGAATTTTAGAATAATCGAAATTTGAAATTCTCGCAACGGCATAATGAACGCGAAGAATAACGGATCCAACGTCCAGGCACGTGTACGGGTTAGCGAAGAATGATAATAGAGCCAGCGGTCCGACAGAGACACGTTGGAAGATTTGAGTAGTAAGAAAGGCGCTCGTGCCAGACCGTAGACTGAAACAGAAATCGAGAAATGCTGGATTCGCAGAAACGGACGTGACAGTCGCAAAAGTCAAACGACTGGAGCTGGAAAATCAAGGGACATTTATTCTGTGCTCGACGAAAGCTATCTCGCTTAAGAAATTAGCTCTGCTGCTCCGTCGAAACAAACCTCCATGTATTCGCGTCAGTTGTACGAAACAGCTTCAACGTTTACGTGTACGGAACAAACAAGATTATTTAACGCGCAAACTACCGGTGTCACTCTACATGAGCCATCCGAATAAACGCGGTGCAAATGTATATTAACGAAAAATTCTCGAAGAGGACCATAGAATAAAAAAATAAAGGACGATATCAGGTAATTATCAAGTAAAATAATATCGCGTTACGATGCGACAGGTAACATTATTACGAGCGTGTGGAAGCGATACGTTTCGATCGGAGCGTGTGACTGTTTGCAGAAATTGAATCGAGCGGCGAAAAAACTAATTTGATTTGAATGTGATTCGTTCGAAACAACATACGCGCTAGGAACATATTGGAGTTTTATTGGTTTTCAATTTTTGGAAGTGTTGTATCGCTACGGCAGTAGGATAACAAAATTTGATCGCCAGAGCAGGTTTGGAAATAGAAGTAAATAGCTGATTCGTAGATGCTCGTGTAATAATCTACTACAAATACTCTCCATATTTATCCGTAAAAATTGTTCAAATATTGCACCCTATCGCCCTGCTAATTTTCTATTTAAATTCTATTAAAGAAGTGGCAGTAACTCACAGGCTGTAGCCAGATACGAAAGAACAATTTATTCCAATGCAGATGTTCATTTTTTTCCCCTAGGGTTGAAAGGGTTAAAATGAAACCCTTTTTCCAGATAAAAGTTGAGAACCGAAGAGGGTTAAGAAACGCGAGAGAACAAGCGACTGAAGGTTTTATCATCCCGTTCCCTACTTTGCCGTTGCCACTATCAACTTCTCCTGTAAATACACAGCGGAGTTCCCAGCGACTAATTTAGATATTCCCTCGCTCGCCTCTCTTCTTTCTGAGCTTCGAAACCACGGCGCATCTCCGTAATACGGCAAGACCGTTAAAAACGAGAACTTACCGCGTCATTTTCATTGTTCAGGGATCGTTGCCGTGCACTCCGACAGGAAACCGACCGTAGATTTCGACCCAGAAGTCCGTCTGCCTCGTTTCTTCTCCCTCCTTTCCCTCATTTATATCACGAACCTCCCCCTCCTTTCGATTTTATTTCCTTTCCATATCTCGACGACGCTCGACGAGCCATTCCGCGCGCGAATTCGCGATAGTTAATGCCTTCTTCCTTCCGTCCCTTCGTCGCGCAGGTCACGATTTATAATCCCGCTACGTTTCGGCCACGGAAGCGATATTATACAAGAACAGCCGACGAGGTACGTTATTCCAACTTGGCCGAAAGTTAAACGGAACCCGGCTGGCCCCGTTTCGGATCCCCTGCAAACATTCGATCCCTCGACTCGACGTTGGCCCACTCCCGCGCAGAAACATTAATCTCTGGTTAATTTAAAAGTGGCCGAAATCCCGCGGAACTTTCAACGAATTAAAAGTCGCCGGGCTTCGGACTTGCTCTAACTTCTGGTAAGCTGGCTGGACTAACTCTTATTACGTTAGAATTTTCCTAGCTACCTCGTCCTCTTCGATCCCCTTCGGGCGCTGTTCTTGCGTCCTATCGCCATCTTTCTGGGACGTTATGATCTCCTAGGTATCGAGGTACCCTAGGTATCTACGTATATATATATACGGCTCGCTCAAATCGAAAGATCCGTTGCCCGTAACGAAATCAATGAAAAGCCCATTCCATATATTCCAATTATCCGTGATTACGCGCATCCATCGAATCTTCCTCGTTCTTTCTCATTTGTCACGTCTGGTGTCTCCGTTCTCGGTATCCTTCGTGGGATACCTTCGAGCTGCTGCATTACAGTATTTGAACAAAATTTCATTAAGGGCAACGTTGAGCGAGAAATTACACCCTTATCCCAATTTAATTCGCGATGTTCTCGATAGTAATTGTACGAAAACTTACAGGTGGAATTTGCTTTCAAGGACTAACACTTCGACTCTCATAATTATTTTATATTACAATATTCATTTTCGAAGCACTCCGTATATAAACGGTCGTACAACCTGGGGCACGTGTCAAAGTGATATTGAAAATTAAATAACGAGGTAGCGCTGACATCATAATACGCAACGATGGACAATGGAATTCCGAGAAAGCGGATTTCTGGTAAGTCTGTATTGTTCGAGACGCGCGTATGGAATTTTTCCATTTATTCCGAGGATTAATTAAAACAGGGAAATAATACCTTATTATTCGTTTGACAAGCTCTATTCAAATATCCGTATTATGCGTATAATAGTAATTACACGAAACCAGAAAATTCTGCGGAAATCTCAACGAACATCCGCGCCCAACGTATCGCGTAAGAGAAACTTTTCTCGACATAATAAATTACGTACGAATCCCAATTAGGAAATTTTCACCGCATCATTAGATGGGGTACATTGTTCCCTCCAGAAATATAAGAGATCATGCAAAATATCATTAATTATAAGAAAAGAAAGCTGATAAACTAGAATTTCACACAAAAGATTTTTGGGAAATTGCTGGGTGTACGAAATACATTCTGTGTCCACTGTAGCTGTCGTAATGAACGAAACGCTTTGGTTTACGACTTTCTTATTTTCTGTACGCGTTCGCCGCGTCGATTTTCTCAGGATGTCGGGGCTATGGGATTACGCCAGGAGTTTCCCAATTAGGGTAGCGCCATTTCGCGCCCTCATGAACATTAATGTCGTGACACGACTCAGGCAAACTCGTGAGAACCGGCTGGCTGATTCTCCCGCCGGAAACGCGAAATGGATCGCGTCCATTCGGTTGGTCGCCCTGTCGGCGACACCGTCGACCCCCGAACACACATTCCACTTACATTCGAGTTTGGTTTCGTCCAGGCACATCCTTTACCGTTCCTGCCGTGTCCCTGTCCTTTGTGAATTGCACGCCAGCGCGTGAATCGTTTGTAACTGTTAACACTTTTGCGGTCGTTCACCGCGCCCCTTGTTACGCCGTTTCAATTAAGCTGGTTAACGGATGGAAACTAACGACGACAGGTACACCCGCACCGATTTGTCGTTAGAAACCGTGAAATAATAATCAGAATAGATAGAATTTCGGGGGGCGAGCGTAAGTAGCCTAACAGCCAGGCGCAATGGTTCGTCGGTAGCCTCCTATGCGTACGTAGTCGTGCCATAAGTTCTGTTCAGCGCCGAATTGAGATTGCGTGGACCCCAGGGCTGCAACGGCGTTCTAAGCCAAACAAGGGTGTCCCAAGATGTTGTTTCTTCAGGTTTCACACCTGGATCGTCTAGGGCTTAGTCCTAAGCTCTGAGAAACCTTCAACTTCGTTTAATAGAGATACGTTTACGAACTTCACCCTTCGCACTCGAAGACTTTCTTCCTGGTATCTACTAGCAACTCGAGATGCTTTCTTAGCATTTTATTGCCACGAATGCTAAGCTTAATCAGGTCACCTTTAACTCGTCGACAATCATTTCATCGACGCTTCGAGTTCCGAAGAAATGAAACCTAAACAAACATTATTGTTGACTGGGTTAAACCTAGTCGTGACCCCTTTCTCCTTTCGAGAAGAACTTGTTTTCCACGGGTATAATTCTCTCATTTGCGCGTTAAACGAACCACGCGCGGGATTTGCAATTTTTTTTTCCACTTTCGGTCTCCTCTTCCCCCACAGCTGTTACGTTCCGCGACGAATCGATTCGATCCACGGAATTGCGTACGCACGCGTAGAAAAATGGCTGATGAGCAACCGGTGAACCGAAACGATTGAACCGTCAGGACGCGCTACAGCCCACGCAGATAGATTCCATTACGCAATAATTCCTGATAATTTGCGCTAATTTCTCTTTTTCCTTCTGTTCGTCTGGCTTCCGAGCCAAAGCGATTTCCCTTGTTCGTCGCGTTTTCTCGTTATTTCTTCCAGTTTTGTCCCATCGGTAATTAAGGGGATTACCTAAGACAATAAAAAACAAATCTTTGAGAATTTCTCGAAGAGGAATGTTTGTGTTTCAGAGAAAAGAAAAAGGAAAGAAATTTGAACTGAATCGGTATACGTAATAGAATTACTTGGTGGAAATATTAGGAGACAATTATAGCGGTCGAAGCGTTTACGCTGAACAACTCGGAGGGGAAATTCATTATCTTATTCTCCTGAAATGGGATGTAATTCTGCTTTCAGGTTTAGCTTCGTCCCCGTCTTCGAGAAGGAATCTCTCGCGCGTGGAATAGAAACAAAAGTAACATTTCAGGGTTTTCCGTCTCTCGTTGCGTTAAAACGCTCCTAATATTAGAACAATGAAATACGGAAACCTTGGTTGTTTCCTCGTGGTGTGTAAAGCGAAGGCTGGGTACGTGGAGGCCTTGAATGCGGTTAGCCATGTGTCACTAATCCACGAAGAATGAAGGTTAACACGCCCTCGGTCTGAGGAACGAATGTACGAAGCTGACATAAAGAATAAAGGGGCTCTCGTCCAGACAGTGCTCGTTCTTCGGCTGGGATGGCCACGATTTCCCTTGGCCGCGAGATTCTGAACGATCATCGTGCGCCCATTCTGCCCACACTTTCGACAAAGCCGGCTTTCTTATTGTCAGCGAGAGGCCTCGAAATCACGGCGGTAACAAAGCACCCGCGGGTTTCACGGTGCGCCGCTTCGAATGGCCTGGCACGCTCGAAAAATTCGGCCAAACAAATCACCCCATTGTTTCCCCAAGTATTCCAAAACAAACGGTCTTAAACTGTACGCCGGGGTAATTAAAAAACTAGTGAATTATTTCGTGCTTTACCACTCGTCGGCTTAATTAGTTCCTGGTTTTCGTGCGTTTCATATACTCTCAGTCCCATCAGTATTCGTACCCTGAATAAATAAAGTACATGTGTGAAGTTTACTCGTGTTCGTATTATAATGAAGCATATATTTGGAAACGTCTAATCTATAACTTAATTCAGACAAATTTCTTTAATAGACATAGATGATACTTTTGAGGTTGAATTTACACATCGTGTTAAGTAAAATGACCTACGCAAACTCTTAAAAAATCTGTCGCGTACTCGACGCAGGGGTAGGTACTCGATGCGCGAGGGTGCAGATTTTCTTCACGTATTGACACGCATTCGCGAGTCACTCTGTATATTTACGAGCGAGGAACACTCCGTGACAGCTATATCGCCCTGAGCAGGTGCCCTAAAGTAGACAAGTTGGATATCATTCGAAAGATCTTGGCTCGAAGTTGCGGCTTCTCCAAGTTCCAACCCTCCGTCCCCTACTTTTGGTTCGGTAATTACCATTCATGTTAGAACTTTGTCAACGCGAGTGCTTCTACGTAAATCCTCTGAATACAAAACCGACGGCAGAAATATATTACAATTCCAAAAAAGTAAAACGAAGAGTTGGAACTCCGCTCGACTGTTCAGATTGCGTCGCGCGAGCATCGTAACTTCAGCATCGAAATTATTATTGGTATTGTCTTTGCCAGCGTAGGAGCTCGCAGCGAACAGCCCCATTTTCTCCATTACTAGCACGCCTCTGTCTTTGGTACTCCGCAGAACGGATTTCCATTTCGAGCATTCGGCTCTAAACGACGTCGAGCTATCGTCTAACCCTCGCACGTCGTCGTCGAAATACCGGCATAATTATCGCGAAATTCCCGATTTCAGTCGCTCCTTTCAGACGTTACAGGCTAATTATCTACTTTACCAGCGCCAATCTTCTGCCTGTCGTTCGGTGACTGACGAGGAACTCGATCGGGGACACGTCGATTCTTATGAAACTTTGCATACTTTTTTAACACGTTGATCGTCGCGTCGACCACATATGGATGACGGTGCTTTTCGGTGAAGCACGAAAAAAAAAAAATAATAATTCTGAAAGTCGAGAAAGAAAGAAAATGAATTTAAATGAAATTCAAGAATTTTGACGGAGCTACAGAAATAAATATCGCTAGCAAAAGAAAATGCTGGGTAGTCCTAACAATATACGTTCAAATAAGGAAAATACTTCAGAGTTGTTACGCAACTATAATATTTTTAACGAGCATATAGAGGTAATACAATTCTATTTATATGCGGCGCTGGCCAGTTTCTCGTTAAAAGCTTCCTCCCTGTTTGGCGATATTTCTTTCACGTCCACGAGGAACGTTTGCCCTTGCTTCTGCCGTAATTCATACGCTCTCGTGAAATACGAACGGGTCGTAATTAATGTTACGATGGATCAAATGAGCGGAAAGTAGCAGACATCGTTCGAGATAAGGGTCGTATAAAATATAAGTTCAGCGTAAGCGAATGCCCGGAGCGTAAACAGCCCTGTAAATATGTTACAAAGACTGCCGCGGCTAAATAGGATCATCCATTAGAAAATAGCGTAGAGATTTCTCCAAGGACCGCGCGGAAAAACCACGGCGGGACTGCAGTGGCGTTACACGTTCGCGAAAACAGAAACGTGTCGTTGCCACGGGCGAAGAATCATCAATTCTAACGTCTCATGAACGTGTCACTGAATTTATAATTCGTGGGAACGTATAAGAGAAAAGATACTTAACCCTTTATAGGGCAGAACTCTCTGGGCATTTTTTTCATTTTTTTTTTTTTTGTGGATGAGCGTAGAAACTTAAAAATATAAAATTCCCGCTCCTTCCTTAGCGGTAACAACGGGTACCAGTGACCAATAAAGGGTTAACTCATAATTGAGCTGTTGCGTTGCGACGCAAACGATGCGATTCTCCGTTTTCGTGCAGCTCTAACAGAAAATCCAAATTTCCAGCAGGATCTAGCGCCAAGCGATATCTCAAAGGCGGCAGTAAGCATTCGATACAGGCTTGCATAATAAATACATAGAGAATGGGTTGAATATGGTAATTCCGACAATAGAATACGTGAAATGATCATACGTGCTATTCAAGTTCACATTCATCTGAGCATAGGGAGATTTAAATGCAGCCGTGCGGCAGACACCGCCGCAATATCTGTAAGTACGGTGAGGGTTAAAGCAGAACAAATGTGATTTTCGAAGCGCCTTCGTTGCAGAAGTAACCGCGACGCGAACAAGAAAATATTAATAAACCGGGATACAAACGCGATTGGACTGAAAGAAGCAGACGTGCTTCGGAGATACGACGAGAATAAATGAGAGTAATTCATACCGTAACAGTATAAATAATTCAAACATTCTTGCCGATTAATATTACTTATTCAAAGTGTACGATTCGGAAGCATTCGTGTTATTATTTAAATAGTGGGAATGTTCACACGCGCTTCTCCGTGATTTCGGGATCAGGGTTACGAATATTTCTCACGCGTATATCTATGTACGTTTATATAAGTTTCTAATAAAAACGTTGAACAAAAGCGCAATAAATTACGTAAATGAAACGAGGACTCGTGCTCGCTGCAATGCAAATTAGAACCGATGCGAGAAGCGCTAATGAAGCGGTAAACAAATTGAAACCGTAGGGCGTATTTTCTTGTAGGGTAGTGCGGGTAAACGTGACATCGTGTTTCACGTTTAATAGAATTTTTAATTTGCAGAAATAATCTAATTTGTGATGAACGGTGACACCGGTGTAAGGTTGCGCAAAGTGCATGCTCACGCGTTCACGATGAAAATAAATTTACGCTCTATAACGTTACGTCATATTAACTTCGCGCTTCTCATTCCGCAACCTCGGGAGTCATTTATTCGCGAATAAGTCTTATTTACGCGTGTCGTCACGCGAAAGCCGTGCAAATTTCGTGTAACGGCTTTTAATTATACGCACTCGCAAAAAAGTCGAGCATTAACGAACCCATAAACGTCTTTCGCGTTGAAATATCTTCGCGCACTGGTTCGTTGGATTTTAGGTCACTCCAGGGAGGCAAAAAATCTTCTCAAACATGAATTAATTAGAAGCCAGACGCTTTGTCGCGGTGGTCGGCGTATTTTTCTTGCTGCCTATTTTAATTTCGTGTTTTGGAGAGACGTTGTAACATTATGCGAATAGAGCGAGCACGGGAAAGGGGATGGGTCGACGAACAGCCTCTTTGCGCCACTCAGGGTATCATAGGAGGGCAGAGAGAGGGAGTCGGAGCCACCAGAGAAGGATGGGACACCGTAGACCCTGCAGGCGACCGACATAATGGCCTCGCGATTAGCGTCAGACACGGTGCGTATAAACGGGGCTACCGCCGATCGAATATTAACGAGCACTATTATTAACGTCCGACTTCCTATCACGGAATTGAGCTGCGTCGCTGCGCGAGGACGCTGTGCTATGGGTGTTAACCTCTGTTGATGCATTGAGGCTGCATTTCTGGCGCATCGGTGCCCCTTAATCTCCCCTAGTCTCAGGAAATTAGATACTGACACTTTGTTGACACCCTAACAAGGGAAAACTGGTATCTATCGCGCCCCCGATTTCCATCGAACTATGCGGAAACGTTTCTCGATTCGACCCATGTATTTCGTCACCGAATTACATTTCGTTAGGAAATGGGAATCTTGTATCGTGCGTACACGGTCATCGAGGCGCTTAACGTCCAAAAGTTAAAGTGTTCGAAAGTCCAAAGCGCAAAAGCGTTAAAATTCGTTTCTCGAAGCAATCCTGGGTCCGGGACCTCGTGAAGTTTAAGCTGCGAAAGTTTTAATTATTCTGAATCCGAAACTACAAGTTTAAGGGCTTAATCAAGCCTCCGTTCCCGAGGGAGATGTTTGGAGATTTAACTAATTCCAATTTTACAACTGATCTGGCGACGATGAATGATAACGATTCGGAATAGCCTAACAAACGACACCAGTCGAATGTAAAGATATTTACGACGGAGATAGTTTGCAAACTTTATCAACGCTTAACGAAGTTCAACGAGCTTTTAAAGGATTCTGAATTTTTTTCACATTTTTAACAAGGTCTGATGCTGAAACTAATTCCAATTATTAAAGAAGACGCTCTTTCTTCTTGAAGCTCTTTCTTGGAGAAATTAATAGGGGAACTCTCGGTAAAGTTGCTTGAGTTTTATTTAATTTTGTAATATTTAACTTGATGAGACTCGGAATACTCCAAAGTTCATGATCAGATTAGACGTAAAAATAATTATTTCGTGTACCGTTTGAACGAATTGTATTTGCTAAGATCAAAGTCCATACGAGCTGCATCGGAAGTTCGATGTGTTAGGAACAGCTAGTCGTCAATTAGTCATCAGCAAGATATCCTGAAGCAATCAAGGTTCCAACAGCCAGTACTAAGTTATAATTGAAGGTGCTCAAGCGTCGGTTAGTATAAGGGCGCAATCAGGTTCAGTCAGTCTTCAGTTCGTCGTAATCGATCCAGGTGTCAATCAGTTTAGAGAGCAATCAAGATCGAGTCGCGTTATTATCACCTGTTACGTGTTAAATATATGACTCGCTATAATTTAGCACCTTGAAAAATATACTTCCGTCGGTCTCCTCCTTATCCTTTAAAATCCATCCAAGGTAAACTCCGTGCAACTTTCACCGTGATTGTCTAGGTAACCGAATGCTAACGAGATTTTGAAATCGCAGTAACAGATCCTCGACGAACCCACATTTAGCAGTACCATATTTGGAATTCAGCGATCCCTTTGTGATTAATTATGCTAAAATATCTTGGTACGAGAAACTGCGTTGCAGACATTTGATGCCAAATCAATTATTGGAAATAACGTTTGCCCGTGCTTTTGTAAGCTTTGATGCAGCAATAGAGATCTAATTAATTTTGTTGAGCTGGCCATACACTTCGCGATGAATTAATTACGATCGCAGTCGGTTTCCAACCACATGAAACCGTACCGCGTTCGCATCCGTATCTCTATTGGAAGCCATGGAAATGAATGATGTTTGAATAGAGAAGGAAACACTAAACCGGGTCATATCGAATCAGGTTACTTCAAATTTTGACTGTGCTTATACAGCGGAACCTCGATAATTGCGGGGATACGTGGCTGAAAATTGCCGCGAGTAACGAGATTCAAGCAACCCAATAAGAAACAACCCTTTTGCACGGTACATTCCACCCTCGACTTCACTCGTTGCTAAGTGAGCATTTCTTTCGCTCATTCCTGTCAACACAACGCAACGAACCGGGCTCTCCTGTAATTATCGAGATTGTATCTGTCGAGGTTCTACCGTAATTCTCTTTCTTCTTTGAGTTCCTCGAAAAAGTCCATACGACTTTACTTTCCAAGAAGTACTCGACCTAGTGCACCTCTCCACCTGAATTACTTTATTTAATCATTGTTGAATAGCTGCAGAAATAATAGCGGAGAGTAATTACCAAAGAAATAATTTTTACCTGGCTATGCCACGTACGAAAAGTCGAGAAAATTAATTAAAATAAAAATAAAATGTACTCCTAGATATAAACACTGTTCCCTCTACTCGATGTATACGTATAATGTAACAAATTTTCGCTCCAAGCAATTTGAAAAAACGATTTATTTTTAAATGTACATGTCAAGTGCATCGCTTATCCCGGGAAATAACGCTGTGTCTATATAGATGGTTTTCTCTTCAATTTATTTTGGAACAAATTGAACGAGAACGCGTGTAAATTTGCTTAATACCGTAAAAGGCGATCTAACGGTCCACGAAATGTTATTATCGTAATACAGAATCATAACATTTGCAAGAGACACGTGCTTGCACACAAATATTTTCCATCGGAGCACGAAACGTCTCCTTTATGTTTGCGCTACTTTGTAAATAAGCCAATGTATCTCCGCAAATACGACGTTTCTCAAGGAAACTCCGAAGTCGTAACAGCGTATAGGACTAAAATAACACGAAGTAGAAGAAAATATAAGTGCTTCGCGGGAGCAAATAAACCATACAAGAAACGAGAGGACGTATCGACAAGTGTCGCGCGTTACTCAAATAAAACATGGAGGCTACACGTTAACAGAAAATTATAAACAAACATACACGTTGAAAATTACGGTACGTAACATCAAACGTTTAGAATTTCCCGAAACAAGTTTCGCGATTGCAGCTCGGTGAACGTTTAGGTGACGGTGTGTCGAGAATAACTAACAAACTATGCAAAGATTTCGGACCAACCCTCGGGACTCGATGCTGGCGCGCTTTAATTAATTTGACTGATTGTGAGACGTATTTATAATTCGGTGTATCGTATGAAATTGTGCGATGTGACGTGCAGTTATGGAAGCAATTAATTAGGGACGAACAGGTCTCCCGAATTTATGGTGAAGATATTTAGCCAAGGAATGTATCGATTTTATAATTAACTGAATTCTGCAAATTTGGCGTTGTAACTCTATAAGCTGAAACAATCGATATCACAAACTATAGGGTAACGTGTTGCGTGTGACGTTTCTAGAAGATTTCTTAAACAAAGCAACAGGCTTTACGCCTTTGTAGATTCAAATGAGAATCACGTTGAGGTTGGAACATAAAGCGTAAAGTCAGAAGTCAATCGGAAGCTATACAATTAGTGTAGTTCCGTGTCGGGGTGCCCAAGTGTACCAAGGATCACGCCTATAACCACCAAGGTCCGAGGACTACCGAAACGAGGAACCCACCCTCTGGTTAGCCACCGTCAGGGGAGCTACGATCGCGATAACTACTCCTTTCTTCGTTATTCGATCCACCGAAGCAGATACCGCTGTACCCCGATAAGCTCTAGTCTCTCTGGACCCCTTGAAAGCCAATAATTCTTACATTTACTCTACATTACTCACATTTGGAAAACTACAAGTGGTTATTTGAGCCCGATAGGATGGATGCATCGATCGAACACCGGTAGGAAGTATGGGGTGCCCTCGATATTTCGTTATTTGCACGTTAATAGCGTTAGTCGAGTCGATATCGAGCTGTCGCGTCTAATAAAATGGAAACAAGGCGATTCGTTTTCGAGGGTAGAATTAAATCAAACAATGAGCAAAGGAATCCGGCTGGGGATGGACAGGTAACGCGGCTGGATACCAGTGGCGCGGAAAACGGCACGCAGACACTCGGAGAAAAACATCGGGCTTCCGGGGAATTGACAGTAACAAGCGCATTTGTCGAATCGTTTTATCTACGGGAATCGCGGTCGACGGGGGTCGGTGGCATACGTGCAATCCACACGGGGATTCAGCGAACGAGTCCTTGACACGCTCCGCCGAGTTCCATCGATACCCACCCTCTCCCATAATATCCCACATTAATATCGGCCGACGTGGTCGCTCGTTTAAACCCGTTTTCCAATCATCGACTCGGAACGATTTTCCCACCGATGATTCTCCAACTGCGAACACCTCCAACCGGCTCAAAGAACACGGGAAAAATTCCCTTTGATGGCCCCCGCGCCCTTGGTAGCGAAACAAATGAAATTTAACCGCAATCTCGAAGGAATTATCGCGGACGTAGCTGAAACGAACTGCTTCGTCCATGCTTCGTTCATGGTAGACGTCGAGACATCCGAGAAATTTCCGCAGGCTGAAATGGCAAATGATCCGTAACGGCGTTGGAAATTCAAATAAGAAAGCCCTCTCGAGGCATGAACTTTTCTGCTGGCGATGAACACCGCCCCAGGAACAGAGGGCTGAGGCAGTTGTTGATTATCGAGCGTCGAAACGCATTTCTTATTTGCGTAGCTTCCGTGTAGGCGCTGGAAATTGTCCAAATGGTTTTAACCTACCTAACTTCAAACAGCTAAACGACAAAATTTTAACTTTACACCCAACCACCCTTATTCGAAATTCGGCCTCGACTTGTTTGCCACCTAGGTTCGATAAGCAAGCTGTCGAAATAGAATGCGTAAAAGTCTGCAAGTTCCATCATTCAAGCTGCAAGGAGCGGACGATGAACGGTGGAGGGAGAAAGAGAGAGGGGGGTGCGAGCAGCCGATAGCGCGCTTTGCTCAATTTTCGAACTGCTAAAAAGCAGGGAGGTCGATGGCTTCGAAGGATGAAAGTGCCGACGAAAAAAGGAGGGACCAGAGAGAAAAGGGTGGTTTTAGTCGCTGACCCCGTAATGAATAACCCGGAAGAGCCTTCGGGCTTCGACCGAGATCGGACTCTCTCTTCGAATGCGGACCGTCCGTTCTTTTCGAGCGAGGCGATCGCGCGACAGAGATACAGCCGAGGAAGACTGAGAAGGAAACCGATGGTAGGGGTAATGGTCCACAAATCACAATGCGGAAGGACAAAAAGTTTGCCTCGGAAGAACGGAATAATAAATCTTTGAATATCTTTAAATAGGGGAAGCAAAAGACCTCGGCGGACCATGATTTATATCTCCGCCATTTCGTTAATTGCGATCCGCTCGTGAAATGCGTAGAAATTGAGACGTTTTACTTAATTGTGGTTCCTACACAGTCTGTTTGATAAATGACCAGGCCGAGCCTGGAAAAAACGAACCAATGGGTCGCGTCGATATAAATCTCCATTGTAAAGGAATTAATTTCTTTTATCTCCACCTACGGGGGGCCGCCATTCTCGGCTCCGAGAATTTTCATTTTCGACTACTGAAAAACGAAACAACGTAATCTTTGTTGTTCGAATAACCAACAAATCTGACGACACCAACGCTATTAATGTTAATGCACCACAAACAGGGATGGCATTACCACGAAATCGATAGAGCTTCGATTTAGCGTTAAGCCTTATAATAATGTATACCTGAAATTTCGTCGAAAATTAGCTCTGGATCACCTCGAGTCCTCCTGGCTTACCTGAAACAAAAAAGAAAATATCAGTTAGCGACGAAGAGCGGACGCTTTTAAGTCGGAGAGTGTACGAAAAAGATTTATCCATCGTCCATCGTCGACGTCGATCGGTTTTATTTTTCTTTCAGAAGGGCGACGTCGAGGAAATATCCTTCAAACGTCGAAGTCGCCATTGCGCCTTTACACTCTTCGAAACACCATCTCCTTTCCCGTCATCCTTCCCTGTAACCCCATCGAGCGCAAAAAGATGCGGGCATAAGCGTCGTTCCAAAGACTGTCATCTACGAAGGAAGTAGTACGACCCGTTCACTGGTCAGACAGGCATTTCACTTACGTTGGATTACAGATGTTATCCTCGAGAGCGAACAATGACCGAAGAATGGAAGAAAAGCCGCGTCGATGCATCGTCAAAGAGGAAAACTGAATTATCTAGAGTAATTCAACCCGTTCAGCGATGGGATTGTATCCCGTCTGCACAGATTGCACAGAGGGAGTAGAAGAGAAACGAGGGCCGATAGTCGACCAGCGGACGGATACAAACACTGTGGCAGGAATTGAAAGACAGAGAGAAGTGATAGATTTCTCTTTGTTCTGGATTTCACCGACGAAAGAGGGTGTGGCGGGAGGCAAAAGGCTGATTAAAGAAAGGTACGCTGGGGCGATGCCCTTCGATGGTAGAGGGGAACACGAATGTTAACGGTTCGACGTAGGGAATAGGAATGGTTGGGAGAGTATGACGGAAGGTCGTCAACGGGATTTAAATTAATTTCCTCCAGTATTACGGCCTTTGAAGCGCGAAAACCCGATAACCCCTGCCTATGGGAAAATGTTTCTCACGCTCTGGTGCGTTCTGGAATTCAGAACGATACACGGGGACGCATCGGAAATTTCTCGGGTTTTAATCCCTTCTCTGTTTTCCACACCGAACACCAGGAATTCACCGGACGAGTAGCTTCGGTCAAATGTGATTGCTGCAACTATAGGAGCACAATAAGACGATATTTCATAATGTGTAACGGAATAAAAGAACGAAGACGACCCAAGAAGATCCTTTTACGGCTCTTCGAGACATGCCCGGTAGATAGCGCTAATTAATCACAATTTTCTGTTAACAAAGGAGATAAACCGACAAGTTCAGCTTTCGCTGCCACGGTTATTTTCAACTTCCTTAAAGTTTCGAACGCGAAAGAACGGCCGAGTTCTCTATCGCGGTCAGTGGATCGGGAACTACCAGGACTAAGGATGATAAGTTTCCAGCCACGGATACTTTGCCTGAAATTAAGAAGAAAATATTTCGTTCCCTTCTACGACCAGAAGCGCTTCTTGGAGAATTCCTTGGAGGATTTGGCGGGTTTATGTAAAACGTGCTTTTTCACGAGATTTGTTTTGATCGCGGTACTTTCGTTTCCGATAGGCGAGTAAAAATGCGCGCGTGCAAGACGATAAAACCAAACGCGGAGATTGATCCTGGTGTCGCGTTTCGGATCGTTGACAAAACCGGATACTCGCGAGAAAAGGTAATCCATTGACGTTGAGTGGCCAGCACTTTTCGATAGTGCTCCGCATACATTTCGTAACTTTCCGTTTTACAGGGCGCATCACGATCTATTTCCGCCCGGATCGAGCGCATCGCTTTATCCTTTGTTGCGAGGCCGGGTCACGACTTGATCCTGCGTTTGTTTGCGGACCAATCATTTCAGATTCAACGCAGAATTAATACAAAATAACCAGTTGATCCTTATCTGGATGCTAAGTAAATGCATTAGGAAAGATTTTATTTTGCATAAAAATCCACTGTCTACTGAAAAGACATTAAATACAATGTATTCTCTAATGCAACACAAACTAAACTTCGTGAACGAATTCGTAACATTATTTAGATACTTATTCCAATAAAGGAAGTGTCCACAAACTTTTGAGCGGCGGTGTATGTTAAACAAAAAACAACAGGAGAGGGTTAGAGCACACGATCCACGTTCAGGCTTGGCGCGATCCAAGCATAAATCCATTGGTTCGATCCCCGAGACAGGGATATCCGTCGAGGATAAAAATTTCGTTAAGGAATGCTAGCTACGTAGAGACTATAAACTTCGATGAAAGACAGGCCCGGATAAGATCTAGCCGTGTCTCTCGCGGATTATTCGATCTTAATTCCTCGCGTTGAAAGCACTTCCAACGGACGGCCCCCTGCTCGTTCATTGAATTCCCTTCGAGCGAGTGTTTCACAATAAACCTCGCGGATTTATTTATCGCTTCGAGTCGGTCTGAAAACTAAGAGCGTTTCTTTTCAAATCGAACAACACCGCGGCCTCCCGCGATGCTCTCTTGACAGCTGAAAGGGTAGACACGTAAATCCCATTCCATTAGAGCGGAACCAAGACGCGCGGAAAGGGATGGCGAGGAAAAAAGATATCTAGAGGACGCTGACCGACAGGGGCCTCTGCAAAGATGGAACAGTAATAAAATGCATGCTCGCTCGTCTGGGAATTTTCTCGGGTACCGTTTCGTCGTCCTTATTTGTTCATCCTTATTTGTTCATCGCTGCTACGAAGCAGCCAACGTGGATCTCGGTCTACCGTCGTTAAGGTTAACAGGAACGATTCCGTTGCTGCACCGTCCTACGTTCATTGTGTAAGGGAAAGCGAAGCATACGATCGCTCCTCTGTGAAACTCCAAGTATTTTTGGTTTGTACCGCTTTTGCTTGGCAAAACGGAAGCTCTTCTACCCCATTTGTTTAGTTGATAAAAAGAACTACGCACCCCTGTCCTCCAACTGCTAAATATTACACAAGGATATTCGTCGCGAACAGGAAGGGTCGTCGAGCTCGTTAATTTGTTTAGCCGAGCCTGAATTAAAAAGTATATATATTTAGAGACTGTCCTAAATAAAATCCGTAATTCAGTCTGGCGGAAGAGAAAGAGATCACGCGTTGATACATATTTATAACCCAATTATGTCTACGGCGAGCAGTCGGCCGTGAAGCGTACCACACGCCTGACCCTTCGAGCGAGTTTATTTCAAAAAAGTGGCGTGTACACCATGGAGGAAACAGAGCGGCAAATTACTCCTTGCCGCGTTTCATTCGCACGGTATCGATACACAAAACCTCGCCGACCGAACAGTCTACGGATCTAAACGTTTCCAAGCAAGGATTTCGGTCGAAATTCGATCCGGAGCAACGGAGCACGGAATGAACGCTTCGAAAACACAGAACGAGCCGCTCAAGGCTTGCATCCGAACGAGGAGAAACTGTACACGTCGTTCCTGTATTATTATTTCTCTAAGAAGAATCGTTCTTGAGAAAATATTCCCGATACCATCCCCTGTAAGAATTACCAAATAACGATGAACATGTTTTATTGCGTTCCCGACCTCCAACCCCGAAATTTCTCACGAGCCAACGATGGGTCGGGATCACCGATTCATGCACTCGAAGTATTTGCGATACCCTTACGTACTTCCCACGGCGATTACTTTCTCGATTTATGGCCGTATAAACTCTCTATAGAAAATTTTCAGGGAGCATAGCTTTGCTACTTGGCTCGGGATGATCGATCATAACCGCAGCTACGAAATGGCTCCGTGGAATAACGAACTTCTCGATGGAGTTTTTAAAGTAAATATCTCTTTTCAGTCGTAAAAAGTGTCATGGTTATTAGCCGCTCCAGGTAGTTATTTGGTATCGAATTTAATATGTAGATATTTTGAGATGACAGGCGACGCGCAAAAAAATTCCAGACGAGCACGTTTCCTCGATATACCTGTCCACGTGATAAGTTAAGAGTTCCCCGCGATCTCTTCATGGAGATTTTTATGAGTATACATTAGCCACGCGCGATATTTCTTCTCTAAAACCATACATTTTTATGATGTACTCATAAAGCACGAAATAAAGAATTCAAGTTTTAATGTGCAACACGTTAAACGTTTAATCTCAAAATATTATGATTTATATAGCCGGAAGTTAAACTCGCCTGACTTTGCATGCATTGTAGGAATTCATAAAACGTCAGACTCTCCGTCTTTCGCGAAACATTAATTCAAATATCTCGCGGATGCTCTTCAGAAATACCTGCGTTATTAAATACCTTGACTTCCCTATTTAATACCTATGAGAACACGATTACATTTTACGCGCTTCTCTCAAAAATGTTTAAAGTAAACGTAGAGTACGTAAGATACGTATCAACCAAGCGAAGCGTAATATCGGTTTAATTAAGAAGCACGCCATGGTGGATCGGTCCCACCGTTACTTCTGGACAATATTTTTAAATCCAGCCAATCTTCGACAAGTTAACTACGTTTGGACGGTCTTTCCTGGGAGACTGGGTTCCCAGAGGGTTTTGGCGATTTTTCAAGCGTTTAGAAAGCATCGACGTCGAGGAAGTTTGCGTTTTCTCGTGCATCCCCTGGGCTCTCGAGAGGCTATGTATACAGGGTCTGCCTTTCCTCGCGCAAAATGTACATATACACCTATCGCTCTCCCAATTTAGAAATTAATTCCATCCATGGCAACTCGAGATTCCATTTATAGTTACTACAGGAAATCTTGGAACGCAGAAACCTTTTTTCGATCCATTATATAAATATTTTCTCGGATAGCTCGCAGACCATCGTTAACACGTGGACCTCTAGGAACTAAACTAGCACGCAGAATTGTATGCAAAATGCTCGACTGCGTCAGAGTGTGCGTCCGACAGATGTCTGGTCCAGAAGCAGCCTAGACCCGCGATCAGACGCACCGAGGATTGGCCAGTTACAACTACGATTCGAAAAGCATGCGTGACTATGATTTAAAAAGCAAATATTTACGTAATTAAATATATCTCCTGGTATTTTGAACAAAGCGTTCGTTTAACGATGATTAATCCACCTTTGTAAATTTCAAACGATCGCATTCGTTTCTCAGAAATGAAGGTTCGACGAAGTTGGAGTCTTAGACTCCCGAGACTGGACAAAGCCCCTAAGCCTGATATGTGCTCGACGTCCAATTCCTCCTCGGTGAAAGGGTTAATCGGATTGCCAAGTATCCCGGCTTGCATTTACCTAGCCGGTCTATCGGAAAGTTACATTTCTCGTACAATTAGAGCGATATCAAACCCACGTATCTCTGATCGAGCGGATAACTATATTTCCGAGCGTTCCCTAGACCCTCATAGTTGCCAAGGGGAATCGATAATTCATCGAAGCCTTTGACGCGGTTTCGTGTCCCTTGTTCTGCGTGGTTAATAAAAAGAGACGCGAAATGCTCGACGTTCCGCGGTAATAAAACGAAAAAGGAGGAGAAAAAAAAGTGACGAGCACTGATATCAAAGGCAGAAAAAGAAGAAAGAGCATTCGTCTGGTATCAAAAGGGAAAGGACGATACCGACGGGGATGAACGAACGGAAACAGGGAGAGGTAGACAGATAGGAGAGAGAGAGGGTACGAGGAAAACAGTACTTTGAGGCATCCGTGATCCCGAAGGAGCCGGGGCTCGATTAGCAGAACCGTTACTTCCGTGGAACGAGCTTCATTCCCTGGGAACCGGAAGTTACGATGACAGAGACGGCAGCAACGCTGTCTTCGTATGCTATCGGGTCCTTTCACCCTTTGGCTCTTCCTCTGTTTCAACCACGCGGTTGAGCGTGTTACAGACTTCGTTCCAACTTCGATATCGCCGAGGAAGGGGCGACGCTGAACGACTGGAGAACAACCGGGCACAGAATAACGAGACCCAGGAGCGATCTCGTTACGTCGGGAAGTCGATTTGAAAGCGCACGGCTCGAAACGGAAGGTATAGGTCGCCTGGAGCCCCGTTCCAGATCAGACCGATGCGTGCGATACGCAACGACTCTCCACGGGTTTCCCTTCCAACGGCCTCTGGTCATGCTTTGAAACAGCGTTTCCCAACCCTTTTTTATTCCGCGCTCTAAAAACTCGGAATTTCCACAAAAATAAAGCGAGACTTTTGACCTCACGTTACTCAGCATATCAAAGTATCATAAAATCTGTTTTTTAACGTTTCTATTCACGGACAGACGCTTTGATTCAATTTGAAGTATTTTGATAAAGGTTTTTTCTCCATTTTAGGTACAGTTGCTCCACGCAATCACTCGATACCACTTTGACTTTTGGCTTCGCGTTACGTTCTATATCAAGTAACACAAAAACTTGACGTTTCCATTTACAAACAGATTTTATGGTCTTATTTGAAAAGTTTCACCAAAGAGACTTCTTTCTTTAAAAAAAGGTGGCCTCTAAGAGATACAACCCTCCCACGCGGCACCTTTGAGAGCCCCTGCCGTAAACGAAACTGTATTCGATTCCGGCTGTACCGTCACGATACGCGGCACAATGGACCCATTAAGGGACACCAAAAACACGTTCCGTTTCGCTCGGTCCATTATCGGAGATTGTCTCTTGGACAGCGCGCCAGGTACGCGCCGGGTTGTGTGCGTCCGTGCACGTGTTGCGTGGCCGTGTGTTTTTTAATTCAGTTCCCTTGTCTGAGGCGGTAAAAGAACCGCCGATATGAATACGCCGCGCAACGCGTTCGAGCTTTTTTTCCAGAACGCGTTAAAAAGACCCCGACTGATGGATGGTAGAAAAATCTGTTAACGTTCCAGCGAGGCGTTTCACCGCACGGGCGAGTGGTCGGGATCATTTTCGGGGTAGCGACACTCGGGGGGCATGAAACGTTCCTACCGAAGCGTGAAGACCCAGTGATTTTAGAAACTGGGCCGAAACTCTAGATTATTCGCGCAACGAAAATGGAAAAATTTCGAAAGAAGTGACTAACAGGCGCTAGAAATTCCTCGACGCGGTGTTCTTGGGTGCTTTGTGCGGGGCGTTTGTTTATTACTGGGAAATATTAATTCTCGAGGTGTGGAATATCTCTGAATGTGGGTGTCGATAGATTAATCGTACGCTGGAGACCTAAACTCAGGAATGGCTAGCAATTCGCGAGCAAACGCTAACTAGAGATGGGCGAGATGGACCATGTCGACAGTTGGATGGTATCCTCCCTTAGATCGTCCTCCCTGGGAAGAAAGAGAGAACCGCGGTCGTTGTAATTAGCTTTGGCTTCTGGCCAATGTTTGGGGTCACGTGTCTTCCACGGGTGGTCCAATAAACTAGTCCTCTAACGGTGCTAGAAATCCCTTGGATCACGAATCCCGCGCTCTTTTTCGTCCCAATCCGATTTCATCCTTGTTACTCCAATTTTTTCTCTAATCTTTGTTCCTCCTTTTAAATTCCAGTTGTGTAATATTCAATAATCAATGGGATAACATAGTTTCGACCGAATGGAAACTGCCGCGCTTCGAAAACCAGATACGAGAGGAAAATGGTATGGCAAATAACACGCATCGAACAACATAGAAGCACTTGTATGTTATAACGTTTCGATGTGTTATCGCGTCACCTGTTTTATCGATGTGTTTCTCTTGCACATTTACTTTCTCGTTGCTGGAACTTTTAAACAAGTCTCTCCGTTTTCGAGTGGAGAAAATACAAGAGGAAATGCAGTGAAATGAGAACGTGTTTTCTTTTCATCTTTTTCATTTTCCTTCCTACCGTGACTGGTTACAGAAAATGAAAAATACGATCTGCACGAATGATTTCTCATCTCAATTCTCTAAGAGTACAAGAGGGTTTAGTCGCGTAAATTTGCTTTATGAAGCGCTGATGGGACAATCACTCGCGTTCTCGGTTAAGTCTAAAGTCCGAAGTATCGTTCGAGAAATCAGATATCCTGGAAAAGTGAAAATCGGATCGCGACGGAGGGGTCTCTCCGTGGCGAGATTCAATTTGTGGTCTCTGTCCCCGAAGAGAATCCATAAAGTTGCCGTTGGATGAAACGCGAAGACGCCGGTGTACGTCTGCACGTCGAGGAGGATCCGCGCAAGCTGCCGCGCCCGAGACGCGAAACTTTCGCTTCCGTGGCTGCTGACGTGCACAGACACACGCGAACGACGAGAAAATTACGACGACGTAGCGTCAGGAATTCCATACGTGTGAGAGAACACTCTGCGAGCCTTCCGCCGCGCTTCCTGTAACGCGTTCTCGAGATATACCCCGTGTTGATTTACGCACTCACCGAGGACGCCGCGGTTCCGACGTCTCTCGAGTTAGCGGTTTAATCGTCTGTACCCCGTGAGGCGTTGCACCGTGCTTCCAAACGTCTGAAATGTGATCAAAAATCACAGATACGAGCGAGATTTAACCAGAACCGAGAAGCTGATACACGAAGACTGAATCCTGCCACGATTTATTTTAAAAAGTACCGTATATGATCCTGGAAGCAAAGCCTTACAATACGAGTCATCGTCACCGAAGGAAAGTATCGAAGTCTGGTATGCAGATGCTTAATAATAAGCAGATTCTTTGTGCGCGGGAAAAACGCTTAATTTGAATTCCAAAGGGATAAAGTTCACGCAAACTAAAACATCCGCCATCGCAAGGTCCGTTACGATTACGCGAAAGAAGTTATTATTCGACCGGCCGTCTGTAATTCTTAATTAAATACTTTTGTGCGCGATCGGGCATGCTTCCAATCCACGTTTGTGACTGCAGCGGCATTTGAGTATTTTCCTGGCTTCCGGACGTCGACTTTCTTTCCTGCCGCCACGCTCCGCCCTTTCCTTTCTTAAATTACTGTTTGTTCCGTTCAAAATTGCAGTAACCAACCCTGACTCAGTATTTTCCATGTTGTAACGTCGAGTTCAATGACCGCTAACTACACCGCCTGGGTTTTCGAAATATAAAATCTCTATCCAACGAATTTTCTATTATTTCGAGAAAAAATTAGATCTTGCGTCTCTAGTTTGAATAAAATAAATATTTAATTCCCTTTTACGTTCGTCATGCATACGGAATACAGGTTAAATAGATTTTTATTACAATTACTGCGAGAATTGGACAAAGCAGCAAATTAAATTCAGTGAAATAAAAAGTATTCGTCGAGGTGTAATTTGTGTTTGCTACAAGAGAGGATGCTCGCGATGCAGTATTTGAATTTGACAAATTAAAATAACAAGCGAGGTACTCGTCCCTTCGTAAGAATATAATTCATCGAATTTAGCTGCTGCGGACAAAAGCAAATTGCATGCAACCTTTCCGACTAATATCGTTGGCATCTTTAGCGATATTAAATAAATTTAATCCAATTTACCTTCAGAAATCAAGTCGTATCTTAATGATATACCGTATGTTATTAAAATATTAACGGGTCGAGCAGTAATACCACTCTCAACTTTGAAGTCGCGCAGTTTAGCGACGACAAAATACCTTTTTTATTATTTTCGTTACGAGTCCGCGACGACATGAATTTCTTCGCGAAACACAATTTACAGTCATTATTTTTCTCTATACCTCCAATCTCCTTAACCTGAAAGCCGATTTCACCCCAAGATGCTGAGAAATTAATTCGACAGAACCTATCTCTCCTCTAACGTTTCGCTACTTTCTGGAAAGGAAAATGAAATTGAACTCGTTACGCATTTAAATTAGTCAGCTCGCTCACAAAGCTTTCATACGTACAAGCGCGGACGCAAAAGGAGAAACTTCATCTAGTTTTCAAAAGAAATCGAACCGTGGAAACTCTGTGAAGTTCTCGAAATACACGATGAAGCTTTCAGAATCATTGGCTGCAAAATGTACCCTGGGCGGAGCCTGGAGGAACAGTATTTCAAGGATACTGTATTTTTAGTTTCGTGCACGCTTTTAGTACCGCCGCTGCCTAGTCCCTTTAAGGCAGGGTATTAATAACTATTCGTGCAAATTGTATTTTCCATGCCCACCTCCCTCGCTGAAATACTCGCTGAATATTCCGCGATAATGAAGATACCGAGAAAACAAGAAAGTTAAACCCTTTGCTTGAGACCAACAGCGTAAACAGAAAGATAATAAGAGGAGAGACGCATCAGGTGGCTCCGTTGCAAACATTCCCAGTCCATAGTCTGGGAGAAGGCATTTTTACGACAGTCGTCTTGGTAAGCTAAGTCATCGAGGGGTAGTTTGCTGCGCTGCATGGTCAGGTCGGTGTTCAGCGAATAAATTAGAGTAACAGAGTGGGAAATGAATCTTCGGTAAAGAGACAATCAAGAAGACGAGGTGGAGGCTTGTGGACGACCAGAGAGAAAGATTGTCGTTTGTCGTTTAATGAGGTACGGCTACCTAGAATGTACAACATTTTTCAAATATTGCCTGAAAATTTCAGTTTCACTATTTTTCCATGAAAATATTTCCCAAGCTTCGTCGAAATATGCTAATTACAATAGACAAACGTTTGCACAGCAAACCTCAAAAGTTTCCATTCAATTATTAAATTAAATGCCAAGACGTTACTAAATGCAATGGACGATCAGTGACATCTTGTAATGTTGAAAATGCGAATAAACTCTGCTTGTAGAATATTTTGAAGCACTCGTTGGGCCGATACGTGGCGTGGAATGTGGTCGATGGAACCCGAGAACAACATGACCGCGAGAACGACGCGGTAATCAGCGCGAAAGGAGACTTAATCGAAATTAGCGAACATAGCCAGCGCGGTAATTCGCTCCCTATCGGCTCACTTCACGCGCGGATTCGCAATAGAAGGACACGGTCGGGCGTCATTTATAACGTCGGCGTCGCGCCGCTAAAAGTCGTTAAGTTTCAGCCTCGATAAAAGGATCGCGTGCGTGCTAAAACGGGAATTTAAAGCGCGCTGAATGGCTATTAATCCTGATACGAAGAGGGCTATTGTTATTAATGTCGCGCTACCGTGAGTAACTGTGCCGTCGATGCAGTTTCTCGTGCACTTTGCGATTACCGCGGTATCGAAACCTTTGGTTAAGGCTTTCACGGTTGACACGTAAGTGCGTGTATATTAGAAAGTGATACGACAAATTCTGGAAAAGGAATTGGAAAGAAAAGGATCTCTTTCTAGATGTGATTTCAACCCTTCGAACCGTATCGTGGCACCAACAAAAAAAAAGCTTTGCGTTACAAACGAACTACTTTACTTGCAAACAATGTTGTAAAATTTTCTGAATATCTCGGTTGGCGAACTTCCCTTGTTAGTAGGTTTATCGCATCAGAATGGAGCTCCTGCTGTTGACGAACGCGGCTATTTACGTTTTAGAACGAGGATCGGAAAGTTTCTTCGAGAGGAGCCGGATAATAGACGAGAGGATAGAACATTTCTACGGCGCTTTGTATACTTCGTTGTAATTTCGTTTCGCAACGGCCCTTCTGGGGGATCCTGTTCGCGATTAAACCTCTATCTTCGTTGCGGACTGTTTTCGCGAAAGTCAGGGCTCGAGGAGTGTCAGGATCATTCGCGTACGCAATCGACATCCGTTAGTCTGGCAGTGGGAATTGGCCGCGCGATGATTTGTATGGCGTGAATACCCGCGCGACAATCCTTTCGCATTTAGGCCATAAAACACAGAGGGAACGACCGGTCACGTCGGGCATGTCATCATAATCGCACTCGCGAATAACATCGGAAAAACGAGTCCATAATTCACCGCGCGCGCGCGCGCGTGACTGGGTCCGTGGCTGACGGACGTTGTTGGTTTTCGTTCAATTTATGTACCACACCACTCCGTCACGTCAATTGATGCGTACACATTCACCGACAGAACCGGGATCCTCGAGGAAACGGCTGTCTAATATATCTGTCGAGAGATAATCGATCGTCGTATCGGTACGGCGCGAAAGACGCGGCCGCTACGTATTTTACCCGAATCTCGTGACACCTCGGAAAAAAGCCTTTCTCCTACGAAATGTATCAATTCTCCTCGCGAACGACGAGATTGTCATCGATCGAATTTATTTTTGTGTCGTATAACGGATCGTTTGTCGGTAGATTTTTGGATTCGTCGGGAAAGTTTGTGTTGCGCTTCGCGCGATATTGGCCGCCCTTTCATGTTAAAATATTGCCTCGAGGATACTTGGAGCGCGACTATCGAACAGCGAGGTAAATGTAGGCTAGCACGGGAGGGTCGAAAGTGACAAGTTCAATATTTTCGAATGCACCACGCCAGTGTTGGTTGCGCGATGAAATATGGAGTTTCGATACGATTGGGGTAACTCAACGAGTACTAAAAATAACTGGGGTTGTTAACCCTTTATAGGGCAAAATTCCTATGAAATTTTGCTTCCAGCCCTTCCTTAGTGGTAACAATGAATACCAGTGATCCTAACTTGTCCGCGTAAGGCTCAGTGACAGTTATGATCTATTTTCCATTCGCAAGTCGTCCCTTCGTTAATTTGGAAACGTGTGCGCAATCATTTTCTCGCGGTCTGTATTATTGCTGTACAAACACTGGCTCGCTACTCCGCTCCATGTTTGTAAACATGTCCAACTCGTCCGACGGTTAAAATCGAGCTCCATTAACGTATCCGTTCGTTTTTTCAGAATTTGCATTTCAAAGCATTCGATTTCAAGCCACGAAATATAATACTTTTTATGAAATTGTGATGTGATTCGATCCCTGCATGTTAAAACGTATCGAACGAATGCCACTGAAATAATGAATGCATCGTATCTTCGAGTGGCCGGTGATACGCATAAAAACTACAATGTTTTAAATTTGCTACAGATGATTTTCCATTCGCGATTTCGTTACAACTTTAAAACTCTATAAGCCAAATGATACTTTAGCTTACCTCGAATTCGCGATGTTAACGATATCTTAAATACAGCGATCTCGGTTTATCGGAAACACGATCCAGCACCCAATAAAGATTCTATTCCATGCGATCAATTGATCGCACTGGAAATGTAATATTCCACAAGGTACAATTTTTTTACAGTTCATCGGTTGTCTATTAGAGACCTCATCGTTTTCTACGAAAGGATTATGAACAAGAAACTCTACTTAATCCGTTCTTGGTTGATTCGTCTTCCTCCTGGACAGAAATTACTTCGTCCCTTTCTTCCCAACCTCTCCCCTATGTCTTACTAGAAAAAGCAATCGGGATAAAACAGTGATCGCTAAGTAAGATTTTTCTGTTCATCGATTCCTCGGCGAGAAGCATTAACTATCGACGGAGTTCTACTTTTCCACCCTCGTTTACGGAACGATGGTTTTATATTCCCTGGAAACGTCATCGCGTACATCAATCTCTTCCTTAATGACCCCTCGTTTTCCTGGTGATCGGGTCTTTGACGTCCTCGAAAGAAAAAGGTAAAATCCGCTATCGATCCGCGAATTAAGAGCAAATGGCGGGTATGAGATCAGCAGATGTAACAGTGCTCGAGAATCAACGATGTATCAAAAATGTCTAGTTTATCGATATTTTTCCTTTACTAAAGCAAGTTAACAATGAGAAATCTTTGCTCGGAGTTACAGGAGGCGATGCGTTACTTCTCTAGTATCATCGGATTTGTTTCACCACTATCGTAAATTTATCTTCGGAATAAATCTTTCCAAGTATCAGTGAAATATGTTTTAAAGGAGATTATGGTAATGGAATCGAGAAACGAGTTTCTCCCTTATCTATTTCTGCGATCTTTCATACACTACTGGTTCTACGTTTACGTACGAGAGTATTTGAGATTAGAAAGAAAGTAGATGGAAATTTGGACAGGTGTTAGTGCAGGACAGTATTTTATTCTGTTCGTTATAATTGAATATATTATAAAATTATAATGAAAATATTACAAGATAGACTTATCTTCGTATTTCTGATCGTTAAATTGATTGCGTCACACTTGGCTTGTTTTCGCAGCTAAGATAAAATGAACTCGCAGCATCCTCGTTCCACGGAACTTAATTAAAAAGTGTTTGTTACGTAACCAAATGCGACAAGAGAATTTCATCGAAGTTTAATTGCAACGACAGTAAATTAATGAATATATTGAATTTCGTTTCGAGTGTGTGACGGTACCAATTCCACAAAAACGGACTCGCCACTGGTGTCCAGGATTTTGTTTACAGCTTCCAACGGAAAGTGCGCGAAATTGGAAGACTGCATCGAATCGTTCGAAGAAGACACTGAACCCATTTGCGTGTTAGAAACTTGCCAGAAGCTAAACTCGATACAGGTAGATCGAAACTTGCGAATTTGAACGCTTCTTGTGATCGACCGAACTTTTCGTTCAATTTCCTGAGGTGGCGATGAACAAGGTTTACAGGAAGGGAGCAACTCCACCCCGAAGAGTTCGAAATCGCTAAAGCAACAGAGCTTACGCTATTTACGCTATTTCTGCCAGGCTAAACAACAGAGTGCGTCGAGCGGAATGCGAAAATCGTGTTCCTCTCGATTTAATTTAGTTTCTTTCGTCTTCGAGTTTCTAATCTACCCCTTAGCACATCAAACTGTCAGAACTTCCCTGTGATTAATCTATTTAGACGTTGTAAGATAGTTCTTACTCACCGCGTTGCCTATCATTAATAATATCGATGAAAAACAGTTAATTACTGTACACCTTATCGTTCAAATAACTTCAGAACACCGAATGATGCTTCCAAGATTGACTCTAGAGTTTGTTTCTGATCGACCTCGTCTCTAAAATTTTTCAAGAAATTTTACGTAATTCGATCACACGTTGAACGTCTGTTACAGAAGGAATTCGTGATGAGGATGAGAGAACATTAATTACTGATTTATGTGTAAGCTCGCGAGGAGAATTCAGTTTGCAGAGGATGAGGAGGGTGGGTTTTCAGATCTGATGGGCTGGCGCAGATAAAGTGTTCGTGCACCGTTCGTAAATGCATTAGCCGAAGGCACGCGTTGACTTTAATCCTGGCTTCGATTATGTCTCACCGATAGGCTCCTAGAAGGTGATTTAGCGATTAACCAAAATTACCAACGAAAAACCCCAAGATTATCTCGATAACCCACCAACTCGTGTGGATTCTAAACTAATACACGTTATTAACACATTGGTGACCGGCAATTTTTTACAGCAAGAGACTTCCTGTAAACGACTGAGTGATATAAATCTAAATGCTGAGAAAAGTATATTCTATTGTTAAAAAAG
This sequence comes from Hylaeus volcanicus, assembly GCF_026283585.1. Classification (NCBI taxonomy): domain Eukaryota; kingdom Metazoa; phylum Arthropoda; class Insecta; order Hymenoptera; family Colletidae; genus Hylaeus; species Hylaeus volcanicus. The sequence goes on along the minus strand of NC_071976.1, from coordinate 1,922,190 downwards.
AATCAAAAACCGACAAGACTTTAAACTTTTCCTAAATTCTGGTCCTTCGTGAAATAGCTGTTTTTGCAAAAGCGTTTTTCTGCACCTCTGACCTTCTTCGGAAAGACAGCTTGTTCCAGCTCCCTCGATAACTCGATCTGGCGATAACCCTATTCGCTGAGAACCACACCCTTTCCCACCGGCCAGCTTTCCCGAGAACCAACCATGGCCCCTGCGACCTTAGAAAGCCTCGGAGCATGGAGAGCACGAAAAGAACTTTTGAGACAACCTGATAAATAGCTTCATGCATGATGCAATCGTGTTCCGTCCGCGCACGGAGGACGCTGTTAGTTTTTCAGGAAAATCAGTCCGCATCGATCCCTGTCGCACGGCGCGCCCGTGCAACATCCTCAGGAAACGAACGAGAAGATCGGAAGATTTCTTCTGTTGGTTACATACCGTTGGCTTGCAAAACGTCACCGGCACACACGCGACATCGACGCGGAGCCAAAGGGAAGAGCAAGCGACACGGATGCACGTATTTGCTCCCAGTGCTCGGGGCTTTCGCGCAACACACGGACACGGATACGTGTTCGAGCGGCAAAGCACGTTTTGAACGATACTTTCATGCGCGTCGTGCGGCTTTTTCGCTCGAGCGGCACTCGGGCAAAGCGATACGTCGCCGTCTGGAAGCCGAGTCGGAGGCCAGCAATGCTTTGCCGCGATACGATCGATGGAGGGAAAGTATAGAATTGTACAGAAGGCGGAAGTAAATACTGGAATAACGACTGACGAGGAACGAGGGTGGAAGTGCGTAGGAGTAATTGGAACAGGAGAAATGACGAGGACATTTGTTTAGCGTTCAGGCGTAATCTTATCTCGGGACAAGCTCAGGTGATGAATGTTGTCCGCGATGGTGGTTTCGCAGGACGCAGGATTAGATTTCGCCCGTACCTGAGCGGTTCAAGGATTAAACTGTTGGTTAGTGGACTTTAAACAATTCGATGCGACACTTATTTGCTTTGTACTGTTGATATTATTTATTAAAACATACTATCGACGACAGTGGATGGCGAAAAGAGGTGTAAATAGAAGCGAATGAATGAAATTTTATATTTTTGAATTTTTGAAATTTTTCAGGGAGAGTTAAAAAATCGCAGGAAAACGGATCATGTGATTTCGGTCTCCCTGCGTGAGCAGAATAAATCCACAGGACGAATAAGAGTAAACTATCCTTTTAATTGTCGCACATCGATAAGCTCCCCAGTTTAGTCGCAGCTGGAAAAATAAGCGAAGCTTCTGTTGTCTCTAACGATGGGTGTGTTCATCGTCAAGGCCTTTCCGAGAACTCGTCGATCGCAAACACTGCGCAGTTCATTTCTGTAAACAGTGTATACCCTTACCCCTCGAATCCAGCGTGATCCTTCACGAAACTTCCTAAACCTTGCCTTATCCTGTCACCCCCTCTACTACTTCCAAAACCCTTCAAAGCCATTGTATATATTTCCTCAGGTACCAGGACGCTTCAACCCTCAACGCCATTTTTGTTTAAAAGCTCGATCGATCTGCGACGCTACGCAAACCGTTGATATTCACCAGGAAACGAAGTTGTTAAATCTCTTCCAAGCGGTTTACTTTGCGTAACAGTCGACTACAAACTAATCAATTTAGATATTTAACACGTTTAGCTCCTCCTCTGCCCGTATTACGTAACGCGTGCTAAGGCGCATGAGTGAATGTCTAAATACGGCGCTATCCTTCTGGATGTTCCGTGTTTATCAACACTTCACGAAACAGCTTACGAAGATCTCGCCTCTTGCTCGCTCTCGCAATTTCCGACTGTTGTCCTGGAGGGTACAGGGCCGAGCGACCCAACGGTACATAACAAACAACAATGCTCGATTCCGATGTTTCAAACATATCCTATATACGTATGTATACGTATGTGTCGTTATTGATCAACGCAACTCGAAGTAACCAACGCGCAAACCAAGGGAAGATTAAGAATGAGAGGGCAAAGCAAACCTCGAGGCTAAAAGGTGCAAGAGTACGAAAGGGGATATAAAACTAAACGAAGAAACATTAATGAAAAGTAATCGTTCTAGCCGGAGAGAAAGAAGTAGGGCGCGAAGCAAGGTCCAACCAGCGAGGCAACAGGAATAAAACACAAGGAAAGAATGAAAGAACGTTCCATTCGAATATATCATTCTTAACCCTTTCCGCTCGAATGTCCCTTGGTTAAAATAGTAATAAAACGTTAAACGAGTGAAAAATAGGCCCAGCGCCACATTTTTAATCGGCAGATCAGCAATAGTTACGAGCTTCTTACAACTTCTGTACAGTCCATAATTCGAAACAAGGTTTGCTTTCGGTTAAGTGTACCGAGACGTCCGATTGTTAGAAGACAATGGTTCGGAGTGTCCGCTAGCCACATCGCTTTTTTCCTTCTTTCATTTTCCGTTCCGTACCTTTGTCTCTTTGTTCGAATGCATATTCATCGGACCATTTGCCTTTGACCTGTATCCCCTTTGCCTTTTCAACATCTTCGTTTCCTGCCGAGCAGCTTCGAAAACTCATCCAACCGTGCGAAGACACTCGCCAAGTTATTCTATCACACGGTATCACTTTTTGCACTTACTTAAGAGTCAGGACGAGCAACGCGCGACACGTCGGACCTTCGTAATGTGGAGACGTGTATCATGCTTCACGTTTTACCTTTATCTCCTTACAAACTTGCCAGTTGTTTTTTTTTTCTCTCGCTTCGGTACGTATGAACCCAAGGATTCCTTCGATTCTCGTAGAAGCCGCTCTTGGAGCACGTTCCAACGGACCATCGTTGGTTAGGTATCAAAGAATTGTTTCAAAAATGAAGGAAATATTAAGGAAATTTCTTCCTTGCACTTTTTTATCATTCGCGCACCGTGTTCGGGGACGAACTCACGTTCACTCTGCTGTTGCGAGTGACAGTTATGTCTACTTTGTGGTTAGCAGTGTCAGCTAGCAGTATGCTTGCGGCGTCACCTTCCACATCGGTCGCTAAACGGCTTTCCATCAGTCTCTATTCCTGCGAGTTCTCTCGTCTGGCTTCTAATTCCTTCGAGTAGATCCTTTAACCTGACGCCGAGCGTTTCCGCGTTCCTCTAGCTATAATTGAATTTAAGCATGCGAGGACACGGGAGAGCTCAACACCCGATCAATTACCTTATTCGTAAACAACTTGGGCAGAACGTCGTACTAAAGTATTCGTTTAAATTCGTTTAAATTTGTTTCGTCGTTTGTGTTTTGCGCCCTCTTCCACGCGATAAGAGACACCCCTGCACACGAACTCGTTCCCGAGTAACAGGAGAGGGAAGTTTGTCTTCTAATTAGAAAAATTCCATTACGTTCTTCCCGAATCCCGTGTAATTACGCAATTAACGAGAAACATAATAAGGGTCGGCTAATTAGAAAGACGGGGAATGCATCCTCGGATCTGTCGTTGAAACGAAGCCGATCGCGTTTCCGTCTAGCGAAGTGGCGGAAGTAAACTTCCTACTTCGTTGCAGGCAGCTAACTAATCTTAACCTTAACAAGAACACGCGTTGTTGTGTCTCATCTGCTTGCCGTATACCTAACGCATGTATGCAATTAACGAGACCGTGTAATAGTCAAACTTCGCGGGATCTGCTGCGCACGGGAGAACGTCGATCGCGTAGTTCGTTACTTTCTAGGAAACGATGAATCAACTTCTTCGTTTCCCAAGTTTCTCTCCCAAAATCTACCTACGATAAATATTTGCCTTTCGACAGATGCTACTCTTTGTTTTTATTCCTCCTAGGAAAGAAAATCTTGCTCCAGTCTCGATCGCGTCTTCGTTCCTTAATCAAACTGTTACCGTTCGCGAATCTGATTCGCAATTCGAGCCCGCGAAAGATTGTTTTCAAGCCGGCTGAAATTTATTCAAAGTAATCCAAGTCACTCAAGAGCCAGCTGCGAACAATCTCGACGTAGTTCGAGTTACATAGCACAGCGTCGAATCCGTAACAACAACCCGGAGATATAAAGTTAATTAAACTGGTACAGCGTTCGATGGTCCGCGCTCGGTGATCCTATCGTTATCTCATCTCACTTTCTCCGTGTCCCTTGGCGCGAAATTTTATCAAACATCTTCCTCGATTTTCCGTTAAACCAACTTCCAGTCTTCCCCCGTTTCATTAAAAATCGAATCATCGTTGGCTGATCGCGTACCATCGAACGCGTCGTTCCTCGAACCGCCTTCTCCGCGATTTTTCAAGGGAGCCTCGTTCCAACGGGAAACAAACGACGGGCCTTCCGTTCCTTTTTTCAATTTTAGATCCATCGATGTTGCGAGGCTGCCCTCGCGCGGCTCGGTATGTTTGCGCGATCCGTCGATGTCCACGCTGGCTATGCTACACAATGGTTGCTTAATCCCGACGTTCCATCAAACTCCTGCGTGCAAAGCTCGCGATCTCCCCGGCGAAGGTTAAAGCTCCCAAGAGCTTACAGGTTACGGATGGGGGTTACGTAATCAATCGATCCGGTATCTATCTCTTAAGAGACAATGCTTTCTCGAACAATCTCCTCGATCGGTCGGCGATTGTCGTCGAGAGAACAAGCGAGCCGCGCTTTACATCCGAATCTCGCCTGGTTAATTCCCTACGCGGAGCACGTGCTCGCCTTTGGGTCGAGTTATGGATGACTTACGCGTATGTATGCGGAGAAAGCCACGGCATACGTCGATAAACTTAGGGTTTGCTATCAAAATTCTGCTATTCGTTTCATCCGCGACGGTTCACCGTAAACATACCTCGAGGAAAACTAAATAAAGGAAAATACATCTCTAACCGACATATTCGAGTAAATTCCTTTCACGTTTCGACTTTCCTCTTAGATTTTCTTCCTTTCTTCCTGCAAGAGTTAATTAAAGGGAGCCAATCGGAGGATCGATGATCGTTGGATCGAGGCGGTGTTAATAGGAGCAACATCCTCGTAGTTGACCCAAGGGCTGGACCAGAAAGAGGGATAGCCAGACGGATTGGCTGGTATTCTTGGCATTACGATGTCACGGCGGCGTTCAATTAGCGTTCGTTAGGCGACTCCAGTCACGGAGTGCGTCCTCAACGAGAGAGTAATTAACGGTATTAGTCGAACGAGCACGATCGAGAGAAGTCTCTCGTTCGTTGGAAGTCGAATAATGGAGCTTACGCTAGCAATACCGGTAAGCCACTTATAACTGGCCCCGTGGCGGGCCATTTAAACAGTCCGTTTCATGGCGTGGGATGTTCTTGTAACGCGTGCATCGTGGTGTCGGTTTCGTTGCTTTTCGAAACAGCTGTTGTTCGTTGCCTGTGTTTTTGGTTCGAGCCGAGTTGACCGTAGTTTATGGTACAGCAGACAACGGGACTATTCTTCGGGTGGGAACGATTCGAAAACATGAAATATTTTTTTTTTTTTTAATGCGGCTTTGTTCGGGAGCTAGGTTATTCCGAAAATTGGCGGGCGACACCTGCGAACGAATGGTACTCGCACAACGTGTTTATTATTCATCTCTATGCATCGATGTTGAAATAACGCAAGGTTTTTTTTGGAGGTTCGAAAAGGTAACCCTTTCTGGTCGATGAAATTCTCCTTTCTTCGAGGACATCGTCATTACGAAAAATGCAATATCCGACGCTTCGTGCCGGTCTGAAATTGATTCGCACGCGATGCGGAATGAGATTGGTATGCAAAGTAACGCGACACCGTAATGATGTACTAAAGTAAAAAAAGATGTGATTTCATGGTAATTCTCGGCACGTGTTTCGAAAGCTTCGACCTGTCGGCGTACGTGTAACTTCTCATAACATGCAAATTCTTTGAACGTTGCGAGCAAATTTAAGGCAACAGGTATGCGCGAACGACTCGCGTAATGGGAAGTAACGGAGAGGTGTTCCCGGTGTTAGAAAAGCAGTCGTACAATTTGGATCGTTTCGTTCCACTCCGACCTACACGGTTATTACATTTTTCTCGCAAGAAACAATTCGCAGAATTTATATTTCATTATCTCGCGACAAGTATATTTCACTGTCGCCTCTACATCCCGTAGACACGTCGCGTACCGTTGTTTTTCAAGCGTACACTTAATTACAACGAAACTGGACGCTGTCTACGCACGTTTCCCTCCATTTTCTTCTTTTCGGGGGCATGGTCACGGGGAAATTTACCGCCTCGAGATATTCCAGTCAGAAGAACGGGGCGAAGCCGGTGGTTGTTCAAATTGGATTCGGCGGTGGTGCGGTGCATACCTTCCAAATTACATTCCTGAAATGTGATGGCGGAACGGAACGCGTCCCCTCTTTTTTTTCCTGTTCTCGTGGCAATGTAATCATGATGTTTTCGGGGACAGGTGAACCGAAACCACTAAAGTAAACCCTGTACCTTTTGGAGGCGCGATTCCCTCGCGAAAAAAACCAACTCGATTCTTTGCACAGAGAGATTCTTCGCATCTGGCACGAGAACAACCGTTCAAACGAAGCGTCGACCGTATTTGTGTGTTCCTTTCCAATTCCTGTGCCGACGTTAGCCAAAGCAGGGGATTAAGCATACGTGCGCCAGACAATGGGAACCGTGGACACGCGAAGGTGTAAACAAACTCGTTACGCCTCGCTTTCGACTAAATAGGGTGGAATCATTTAATTTCCTTTCCAAATGGCAAATGAGAGAACGAAGCTGGCTTGTTCTTCTGCCCCGCGATCCTCCGCGAAGTTGGCATCCTTCCTCGAATGGCGAATACCTCTCTGAACTGCTGTTTCGTGATCGTCGAGGGGAAATACGCGTCCAGTGCTAAAAAACTTGAATTGCAAACGCAGGGAGACATTTGGAAGTTAGTGTACGTTTATACGTACTCGAATCGCTGGAAACGTGCTACGTTAACCGTTTACTTGCTCGGAAGATACCGAAGTGTATTTTTTGTACGCCGACCGACTCGATAAGAGGCAACGAATTGGCGCGGCGAGATCGCTTCAACAACCACTACTAAATTTCTATCGAAACTTACAGTGTACGATGTGTTGAATGAACGTTCGGTTACAATGCCGTCAAAGGACTTGTTATGCATTGTGCCATACGTTTAATTACATCGGTGTTGGTGCACCGTTGATCCCGGGCTCACGGAAGACAATCGAGCCAAGGCTCGCTTTAATTCTCTTTGTGGCTGAATAGTCTCGCAATTCGCGTCGTTTGTATGCGAATTTCTATATTGGAATAAAACATCCCTCGTGCGACGTTGCGTGCGATTCCGCTGGCAGTTATGTCGCGAGCACCCGATAACTACCAACGGAACTTGTTGAAATCAATGAGACCGAACTGCTCCTGTGTTTCTGCCTTTGGAAACCGCGAATCGATATGCAAGTGTACCGTTATTGTTGCAAAGACTCCGATCGAACGACTCGATGCATAAATGCTGTGGAGGTATATCGTTTCTGTGATCAGCGCGTTCGAATCGATTCGACCAGCGTACCGGAAACTGTTTTCCCAAGAATAGTCGACGCGAAGAAACATGTTCACGAAACGCCACTCGTTCCTTACGAGCTGATGTTAACGGATCGTTAACTCATGTTTGCGCTTGCATTACGTATTTCAATTTATGAAACCCAGGACGATATAAGAAACAACGTGTTAAGAAGGAATTATTAGGTGTGTGTTCTCAGAGTATTATTACTGTACGTGTGCTCGTACTTGGGGCAGTCTAGTTCAATTACAAGTTTCGAACACATGGCATCAAATCGCCGCGCTTTAGTTTTACTGTTCGTGCCAGAGTTTCCATTGTCAGGGACGACTATTGTTATCGATGTGACCAGAGGGTTAACAGGTTTCCGAGTTTGCTACGACGCTGTAATATCGTGTGTTTAACGGTGCGATTCACACTTGCGCGGTATCGTTGTTCCGACCGTATCTATGTACATGTTCAATTTCCGCGTCAAGATCTCGATCGTTGGATGGGATTGACGTGCAAACCTTAGGGAATATACAGGGAGTATCTCCTCGCTGGTGAACTAAAGGTAATATCGCAGCGTCACTTAAAGGATTCCGTTACAAAAGGAAACAAAGACATATCGCTGAAGAATAAACGCAATGTTCGGTAGAGTTAGTTCGACTACCTGGATTTGCGTTACACGCGATGAAAAGTACTTTTGGAAAATCTAGTTTTCCTCGATTTCGTTATTTTTTGGACGTCAACGAGCAAAGAGCATTTCGTCGACTCGCCCTGCTGCAGATAATAAATCAGCGGTCTAATGCCCAGGCTCGTGGCCGCGAATACGCAGTTTGGCCTTTCGCGAACGTGGAATTTCCCCCGTTGTCGGTCACGCAGGTGCGTGCAGCTTCTGCGCCTAGGTGCAGGGTTCTCCGTGTGTGCGCACGTGGAAGAGTAAACGCGTGTACGCGGGCGAGCACGTATGCGCTCGAGTGAATTATGCGCTCGGTCCTCGTGTCCACCGTCACCCTGTAAATTTACATCGCCCGTACGGACTGCAAACCTCCTACGACTGGCCTGTCTCCTCCGCCCTGTGCGCCTTCGATATACGCGCGCGTCTGCAGGCGCAACCTAGACGTCTGTCGCGCCGTCTTTCGGACGTCTTGATGTAAACGCAGACAACCTCCCAGGTTCTACGGATGCATTGTGCAGGAATCCCGCACCGAGACACTGTCGAGAGGAACTTCAACGGGGAGTAAATCTGGGAGAACGAGACACGAGTCGAGAATAACGTCGAGAATAACGTCGAGAACACTGCGAGGGTAGTTTGCACGATTTTTGTCGTCGGTGTTTGCTAAACGCTGCGACGTCTTTGTGTTAGGTCTGAAAAGAGATTCCGTTTCTCTTTCGTCGTTTTGTGGCCGCAATAGGAACACGTGTACGCGATTCGGTATCGAGTCGATGGCAGAGATTGGAAAATGATCGTTTAACCGAATATCGTATTTGCGACAATGGCTGGAGACAAGCTGTTCGGGATGTGTATCTGGCAGTACACTTGCAATATCGCGCCATTCTATTATATAACGGGCTTGTTATATCAATTAAGATCACGGTAATGATAACATTAACGAACCCTGTTAATGCAGCGCCTATCCCATTAATTGTTAGCACAATGCGGATCGTAAAGCATGCCTATTAGGATAATGATCATGATCTCTGGTTGCTTGCTCCGAGTGAATATTCAAAGATCATCAAACGTTCGTCTTGGATCCAAAGAACCAAAGAATTTCAAGTCACTGAATGATTAATTAACGAAAGTGGTCAATTTCGAGCAAACATTTCGATAAATTTCAGAACAAATAATGAGGAAATAATCCTAGTTTGCATAAAATAAATAGTTTCTCTATAACTCCGTACATTATTCACGACACGTAATGATGGAATACGCATTTAAATACATATTCATATATTTATGTAACGATTACGTATTCAAATTATCCATGAATTCTGGTTTCCTTCGATGTATGAACATTGCAATTTGCTGTGGAATATAGATTAGAGATATGTAATATACGATTGAATATGAATTTTTGAGAATATATATTTTGCATTAAACAGGGACTAAATAACGTGCTCTGATTCGTGTGTTACACGCGTTCGTGAAACACTGTAATTCCAGCGAACGATATAACAAGATCCCTTATTCCAGAAAAGCGAATTTCGACCGCCTAATTGCGACTCGCGTTATCCTTATCGCGGGTTACGCGACGCGACGCCGGAGAGGGAAAGCCAGATCCGCGATTAATAATCCAAGCGAATTGATCGACGCCCCTGTGCCTAGGATTAATATCCTCGCTCGCGGAAATTCTAATTACGTCTTCCAGTTCCTTAACTATGTTTGTCTTCTGACAGGGAGGGCAAATAATGCCCCGATAAATTTCGAGCATCGCGTTTCCCGTCTACCGCCTTCCCACGCGGCTCCGCGAAGCGCGGTGGCGCACGAAAATAAGTGGATGCGTGGCCAGGCGTCGCAAAAAACGTGTCTTGAAACTCGTACATTCAATTAAAATGCTAATTCAACTCCGTCGGTTTCCGCGAACGCACGCAACCTTCCCTGCGCCCTCGTTTCCGTGGCTGGCTCTCCAAAGGAGCTTTCGATGCAGCAAATGAGGATGAATCGATTCGCGGCCAGAGCTGTTTAGTTCCCAGCCCGATACGTTTCTAATCGTTTCGGCGTCGGCTTTGTATTATAGCAATTGATATCTACGCTAGCTCAAAAATCTTGTAAACAAAAAATTAGGGTCGTTAATAGCGGCGGCGTAACTAGGCGTGTAAACACAAACTTGGTCTATTAAACTAGCGCGTTACTGGCGCCAGTAATTACGTCGCGCATCGTGAGATATTCTCGTTCGCGAAATGAAAATCGAAAGGACGCTGGCAGAGAGTTTGTATCGTCGACGCGTTTCGCTAAACGACGCTTAACTCGTTAATTAACGAGACAATGGGTACCATCGATCCGCGTTTCTTTCTTTTTAACTTTCGAACAGTTCCACAATGCCGGCAGCTACGAAATCTTTTTTCCCTATTTAATCCGTTCCGTCCGTAGAAATGTCATTCAAACGTTTCGTTCGTCGGTCGCTACAACGTCAAGTGGATATCAAATATTTCCGCGGACCGTACTCACGGTCGAACGGCCCGAGTCAAGAATTAATGGCTCGTGTATCGTTCTTATTCTAGGTTCGTTTAACTTCCAACGCGTTTCGAACAAAGTGGAATAGCACGGGGCGAGCCTGCACCGATGGAAATCACGTAATGGCCTCCAACGAACGGTATAATTTATAGTTAGAGAATGAAGTGCCTTTCGTTATTGAACAGGCACTTCTGGCGCGTATCGGTGTTAAATCACGATGGGTAAACGTTCTCCGACGCCGACCTGCGGATAAAGGAGGAGGTCGTGATCCGAACGATCGTCCTTTGAACAGGGCCAACGTCATATTAGGCTGCTCCGGAAAATATCGCGCGCTTCGACACCTGAATTTATTAACCGATAAACACGATGGAACGTGATTTCTAACTCGAACTACGATCCTTCATCGTTACTCCGTTGCTCGGAACAGAGCTAATCCTTCGCGGAAGATGGAAAGTGGTTTGCGGAATTGCGGTTAAACTGCGGAAAGAATTAGTTTCGGGTAATCCCGAACGTTCAAAGCTACGTACATAAACCACTTCCCTCTGGTACTTAGCATGGCCCACTCCGGCTGGATTACGATTCTTCCACGGTTTGTCACGCGATAAGAACGAGCTAGCGGTGTCAAAAGTTTCTCTTTCATTATTCCACGAAACTGCGCCGAAGATGCACGACTCTTTGGGACGAGGTAGTGCATCTTCGAGACGATGCACTTGGCTCGTTTTTAATTCTCTACCACGTTTCACCGCTAGCAAAACTTAATAAACACGCGCTATCTATGAAACATAATTTTTTTTTTAGCTTCGTAATATATTTATTTTGCTACTGCTGACGTTTTCAGCGATTCTGCCGAATAAAAGCATTGGCTAGCAAATACTGCACGAGTACCCTCGCACTAAAAACAGAAGCAACAATGCAAGCGCGCTTCGAGTGACGTGTTTCGCGTCGTTTAATGTCGGATAGGAGTTAAACAACTCGTTGTTACGAAATTTTGGCTTGTACCGTGTTTTTAAGACGCACGCTGAATCCAATTAACCCAGAAAGCTCGCGTCGAAGAAATGTTTGCATTTTAAATAAGCTGAAATCTCTGCAGAACTCGCGCTACCCTTTGCAGCGTTAATTTAATAAATTATGTGAAATCTGAATCGGTATATTCTAGTTAGAAGTATCCTCTTCTAAACAGACGAAATAATTATTATTAATCGCGACTGAACATCCAGTACCGCGATGGAACGTTCGACCGTCTGGCCAATGACTGACTCGTATTACTGCGAAACTGCATTGCAACGGAAACGTAAAATATAAAATACACTGGGTTTGGTCTGGGTTACACCAATACATGATAAATATAATACAGAGTTATTTTTACAACTAATAGAATACCAAAGTTACAAATCATTTTTTTTTTTTTAATTGATTCCTCGCATGCCTGAATTTGCGGGCATTTCCACACATGCACAAGATATGTTTCCATTGGCGCTTATATGTGCGAATGATGTAGCCGGATTATAGTAATTAGTTCTGGTTCTATCAGTCCTTTGCGGTTCTACGTGTCGAATCTGTCCCAGCGTCGCGTTTCGTTCCCCCCAGATCTGTGTACCGAAACAGATACCGCGCAGACTCGAGTTGTGATGACAATTTTGGAGAGCAAAGAGACAGTTGCGGTTCTATATTTACCGTGACTTCGACTGAATTAAATTGAACTTTTCGCATAAAATTAGAGAAATCAATGTGACGTTTGCAATTTCGAAACTATGTCAAACCTCGTCTAGGTATTATTTAATAACGCTCACAAAGCGTAGCATTAATCGAGAGCAGTGATTTGCTAATTGAATTGAAACACGAGCACGATATAGATATGTCGCGTTATATCTCGATAATAGTTAGCATTTTTCCAGATCCGTCTGTCTCGTTCAAGCGAATATTGGATATTCTATTGCGTAATTTTATAAATCCTCTATTGAAAGAAAAAATTAACTAGGTAATTAGCTAGTTAGTGGAAATTGGATTAATTATAAATTCGCGTTTCCGAGCATTAATTACTGTTGAAGCATCTGGATGGAAGAGCTGATTCCATCTTTAAGGGTATTAGCCTACTTTACCCTCCGTGTCGCGTAAAACTCATGCAAGAGAAACGGTTGGAATCCAAATCAGCGCTTAATTTCTTTGTACCGGGACGTTTAAAATATTCAACGCGAATGAAACGCAGGTAGTTCCACTTTTAAGCATCTCGCTTAACCATGATCGCTCGAGACGTCTTTGTCGCTTAAAAATTTTCACCCCTCCGCACGTTGATCGCCGGAGTATCGATCTCTTCGCGTCTCGATCGTAATAATCACTGCAGACGTTTGTATGCAAGAAGCTGAAACGTTTGGGAAAAAAGTTAATGGAAACCAGAGCTGATCTCGCGAATTGGAACGATACGATCCTATCGCGTGACAATGCACAATATAATATTTCGAAAGTTGGATAGGTGTAGCTATAGCTGATTCTCGTTTCGAACGAAACGATACTAGTTCCGAAGAATATTTTTCATCCACGTCACGCGACATCTGCGAGAATGGAATCGACGAATCGCTAACAGAGCTTGCTTCTGGTCGAAATACTCGTTGATTGGTTGGAAGTATCTTCGTCGAGCGAGTCGATCGAACATCTTGTATCTGTCAATTGCGTTCTCGATGGCCAGCTCCTTTCTTCTCCATACTTTTCGAGTGCCGTGGCTCGTTTCGAGTTCCCCGTGGCCTGTGAACTCTAAGCCGAACTTCGCGTATATATCATTCTCGAGGAACGATTTAAGAAGTTGATAATGCTCTTTACAGTTCCCAAGTACGCCGAAACAAGGAGTCAGAAGTTACCTTGGTCGATACTTTATACTTTACGAAAGTGTCGTGAGCCCCGTGTGCGTGTTCTCTCTCTTTCCCTCTGAACGTCGTCGATTAGACGGAGCAAGCAATCCTAGTTGGTATCGATGCGATCGCAACAGCTAATGAAAACGTTCAACGGTACGTTCCGCTATTCCGAAAGACATCCACGAGTTTCTGCAGTTTAACACGCAAATTGCCGGAAATCACGCGAATCCTTGCCTCCGTGCTCTATACCTTTGTATCGACAAGCCTAGAGGCTATGTACAAATTTCGTTCGACCAGTTGATGATTTAAGCCCAGTCTATTTTAACGTCAACTGCAACTGTGCCGTATTTCTAGGCCTTTGAGTGCGTAAACTTAGATAGCCAAGTAACGCGACACCCAAGGTATTGTCTACGGAAGGAATTGACGCTTCGCAAGCAGATGCCTCGAAACGCAAACTTTCCTTGCAGACGTTCGGAATTATTTCGTCTAAGGGCGTAATAAACAGGATAGTTTGCGACCTTCTCGTGTCTCGGCGCAATCGAATTTGCTGTAACAATCTCATCAGCGCTATTCGCGAAGAGTACGTTCCGCAGCTTCGACACATGTATACATTCAAGACGCCTTTAATTTAATACAATTTGACGGAGGGTACAAGTTCAAACTTTCTAAATGAGTCGCCTGTGACGAAGACAGGGGCGTGGGGGCACTGTGTTATTCGCGCTTGTCACGAGTAACACTGCAACACTCGTATCTCGTTACGCGTGTGTCAGCTAACTTCCTGCTCCCTGCAAGAGCAAAGCTGACGTTTCCCGATTTCCGACGAACCGAGAGAGAATATGCATCGTAAGCAGCGCGCTCTGCGTGATTTTACGCGAGGGAGCGTCGCGAAAAAAGATGGTTCGATTTGGAGATTAACGAGAAGTGTCGATCGAGAAGACTAGACAGTCGATTGCTACGGAGTAAAGCGGAAGTCCTCACTTTTTCTTTCACAAACAGGATAAAAAAGCATTAAGTTATTTAAGAGCATTGATTTCTCCATTTCCGTAGACAGAAAAACACCATGGTATTTAATAGCATTGATTTCTCAATTTTCACAGACCAAAATATTTATTCCATCCACACAGATCAAAATATTTATTCCATCCACGCAGAAACAACTCAGTGGTACGGTGGATATAATGGAACGAATATATTCGTATTCGTTGTAGGTTCTTTTCCGATAGTTCAAGCGGAACCCAACTGTTATATTCCGAAAGAAATCCCGAGGCATTACGTATGATCCAAAGACAGTTGTCCGTTGCTTTCCAAGTTCCTCGCCAGTGGCAACAGATAACAAGCTCGGATTTTCTATCAAAATTTTAACAAAAGGAGAACGTCCTGCGCACGGTATTCCTTCGTACTCGAATAAAATCTTTCAAAGGACATCATCGTCGGTATAATTCGTTTGCATAAAATTCGCCGACCCTACATCCAGTCGGATGTTATGGAAATTACTGAAAGTTTGTCGCGCAGAATTCTGTGTGGCATCCGAATTCGCGCGTACACGAGAGTTGTTCGTGGCCACGGGAACGCAATCGCTTTCACGTCGGAAACGATTGCTTAAACGCGCAAACATGTGCCGAAACATGCATGGGAAAATACCTTGTTGTCAGTTCGTGACGACCAACGGAAAAATAACAGGAAATGTTCTTTTTTGATGCCTGAAGAGCGATTAGCGGTTAAATGTTTTCTCAATTTAAACGTCAACGATGTTTCTTTACGAAGGAAGTCCAAAGGAAGGCGAAGTTTGAAAAATAAAGTACTGTCTTTCGCGGCTGTCTATAGCGTAAATGTTTAATCCCTCGAAAGTAGCAAAGTGTCCATCGACAGCCGAATTGAATTTGATCGACGAGGAGGAGTGAAATTTCATTACCGTTGGAACTTTCGACATTGTCGGCAAGTTTTTGAGAAACTTTTATGCACTCCGGCACCCTGCAGACCGCACGAGACGAAGTTCGAACGACGTGCACAACCGATATCAAGGGTGAGGTAAAAACTTGCTCCCCCTGAGAATTCATCGATGCGGATGCATTGCGGTGCGAAAACCTCGTCAATATGAAAAAATCACTTTCGTATCGACTCGAGGAATAAAGTAGCCGTTATCGCGAGCCATGTAACGATTCCAAGCAAACTGAAAATCGTGACTGAATGGTAACGAGGGATAAATAGACCAACAAACTCGGCTGTGCCGGAGTTAATCGACTTTCAAACATTCGAGAACTCACCGGTGCAAAGAGTTCACGTGCGACGCGGAAGCGCGACAAACGCAGGAGCGATTGCTGGAAGGAAAAATAGAACGCGACAACGAAAGGCTCTTCTGTTAAAAAGCGGCGCGCAAACGTCACCTTAATTCGACATATTTAGAGCAGCGGTGCACAAAACGAGCCGTAATAAGCGACGTTTCCGCGTCCACGGAGAAGGATGATCACAAAAACATGGAGGAGAAATGAGCGAAACGGGTCGATATCTACGGGCATCACAGTCGCGTTTGTTCGCAATTTCTCTCCTCAAAAGACTACGTTCGAACGAGTGCGCGCAGAGAACACGGTCTGAAGGAGGACAAAGTAAAAAGCACGAAATCTTGCGCCGGAAAGTTTCCCTATTGCTGGGGCATCGGAGGAAATCTTTACATCAGAAGCTTCGCCATTCAAGGCGACCGTTATATTTTTGCGCGTCGTCGAATCTACACAGTGCCACGGATCCCTTCCTCTTTTGATACCACGAATTCCTGGCGCGGAATACACAAGGGATCTCTTTCTCTTCGACTTCAAATCATTTTCTACGTCACGAGGGAGAGTCGACGCTATAACTAGGCACGTTGAAAATATCACAGTTTGTTAGCCAATTCGACTAACATTATTTGCGTTAGCACCAGTCAACGCTACGGGTTGACTTCTAATCGCATCGAGCGAATAGTCCGTGTCTGCGTGCTTCTGTAATTCCCAGTAGGAACTTGCCAGAATTTGTATTCCGAGAAGATCCGATCAGGTTGTTGGTAGGGTTGCTTGGCAATCCTCCTAATAGTTCCTGTGTCTACTTTAGAAGTGTTAAACGTAATGCTTACAATCGCTCGACGTGTAGAGTAGCTCTGAAATTTCGCGCGCGCTACCGTGATGCAAAGAGTTCGATAAGAAATCAGAAACTTTCGAACTTAATCAAAATTACAAGCTCGATAAATTCCTCGAATCGCGGTATACGCGTTGGAACATTTCTTTTCTCGTTCGTTTTCTCGCGAGAACGTGCATTCGAAGAAATTCCTCTCCTTTCCATCTCACCGTCTAGCCATTTTTAATTAAACTGTCGGAATTGAGCGGAAGCGTAATTCCATGTAATCAATTGAAGGGGAAAAGAATCGGCCTTTGGGATTATCGAACCGGCATTTGAACGAGGAATTTTCTTCCACCAGATATCAGGTTTAAACATTTAGACTACTTTGCGCTGATTCTTCCTCCTGACTTCTGACATTCGAATGGCAATCGCCCGCGGACATCGATTTTATTTACTCTAGATTCGTGTTTCTCGGTAGACGCTTTGGTACGCCAAAACCAGGGGAAGTTCCATCGAGAGTTTACAGCGCAAATGATGGCTAAGGATGCTAAAAGACTGAAATAAGATACAGTCGATCGTTCCCACGCTAACGTGGCAACTAATAATTGAATAAGTTTTTACGTAACTACCATCTACAGTTTAGTTTGCAACTTCTTGTAGATAACGAGTTAGAAGTTACACGGGGAAACCTGCATGAAACTTTAATTTATGTTTCTTCGTGCCGAAAGGTACAGCGGTGGACAAAAGTATTCGTTGGAGATAAAAGAGCGAGAAAATAATTTGATTAAAGAGCGCATCAATTAGCGATTTAATACCCGATTAAAAACAGGGCAAGACGCAAAATGATTTCTTACCGTTTTCTCAGCAAACTTCTCGCCCAACGGCAGATAATGCGCTACGTCAACTGGTTTAATATTAACGGTAATAATGTTCTTTGAGCTGGCACGTTGTCTTGTTTTCCGCTTTTTCCGCAGTTCTGCTTCTCGCCTTGTTTACTTGATGAAAGAATTTCTACTTTAAAGTACTCGAGTACATTACACATACATTACAAAGAATAATTCACAACTTTTTCTTGTGAAAATTAAACTAAATTAAAGACTTTACATTCACACATCGAGTACTCATCTCAGAATAAACGATCGGATCAAATCATTACAGAATCCCGAGAATCAACACAGAAAATCGCGTTTTAGTGTAACAGAAACGTCGAGTGTTCTATCAAACAGGATTCCCTCGCATTAGAGGAAAGGCACGAAATGATTGCCTCGGGTAAAGTGAAATTTACTTATCCTTTGCATTTACATAGTACAAGGTATGCGTACCCACTGTTATTAGATCGAACTCTTAACCGTGTTCCTCTGTCTCTGTGGAATGCCTCTATATTAGTAGGATTTGGCAAACGCAATTTCTTTATGGACCCATCTGAAATATCACGGTCCATACCACTGCCATGTTTTCCTCTTCTGCTTCGTTCGATTCGAAATCACTTTAATACCCTATTATTCAAATTACTTTTGGCTTCCGTACAAAAGTGTATGATAGGATTTACAACCTGGATTTAAAATTGATTTCTCCAGTTCCACCGATTATGAATATAAGAACTCTCCCCCAACAAACGAGTAACAACATTTTTACTCAAAGACAAAGGGGATTCGTTCGTCAATTCCTGGACTGGAATTACGTTGGCCGAGCCACACGAGCATGTAATTCGTCGTGGATCGACGTGTTCTTCCCGCATTTCACCCTTTTCTTTTTGCGCGCCATTCCAATCTGCCTTTCGCGCTTTCTCATCCTACACCTGTCCGCGTACCAGGTAGCTGCGTACGCTCGGAGCAATTTGTAGGTATGAAATACGACGCGAACGTTATAACTTACTGCCTGCGAGCGGAGCGGTCTTATTGCTTCGTCGGTTTGTCGTATTTCCCAGTATTTCTCAGCGACTCCACGCCCACCTTCTCGTTCGCCCGCGCGGCCATGTAACGCACGATGCTTCGAGGATTGTCACGAATTTCCATACGCAACACACCGGGAACGATGCCAACGAGGAATTACATCTCTTCTACAGGACGTTCAAAAATGCTCGATAGCACTCGCCATACAGGATGCCTTCGTCCCATGGGTTTAATCCACGAGATTCAGTCGCGGACCGACAGTAAAAAAAACTTACGAGAAAATTTATCGAAATACAGTGAATTTTAATGATTTCGAAACAACGTTACTTCTCCTTACGCGCCGACCTGTAACGTTACGTTGAGCACAAAAATAATATTCTACGTTTTACTGCTACTCATCAACTGCGAGTTGTACACACTGGTACGAACTCGTACCAAAATTGTTTTCCTTTAAAAGAATGAGTCACGTGAATCGCTTGGAAGGGCATCCTACGCGTTGCATTTGCAATGCGAGAATAAAAAATTACGCTGCATGCTTTTAGGTTAATTGCAGGCAGTCTTTTACAAATGTCTGCTGGAAAATCCACTTTATCGGAAAGCTTTTTAAAACGTGACTGCAGTAATAAGTACTCGGACCGTTGACCGTTAGAGGAAGATGAAATATGACGTGGTAATATATTTGCATGATTCGAATAAATGGTGAAGATGTTTGGATTTCGACGCAAAAGAATCACCCTAATGGACGGTGTTTTGTAAATCAGTGTTTCGAGTCTGCGAGTTTCCCGTCGAAAGTTTTCTCATTTTTCAAATTCCAGCGATGTTTACGGACAAATAACAACAGTCAGTTTCGTGGGTGCACGTGGATGCGTGTAAATACGCGGCAAACCTTGATGCCGAATGAAAAAGCAGTAATTAACGTACGGTGTGCGATATTACAGGTACGACTCTTTCATGTCTCCGCCGGGATTCGGTAAATAAATTAACAAGAATATTGTACTACGTACTAAAGTATTCTAAATAGTATATTACGCGACACGATGGTTTTAATATTTTTTGCAATCCCCCGCAAAAACGTATTTTTGCTCCCCAAAGCGACTGC
This sequence comes from Hylaeus volcanicus, assembly GCF_026283585.1. NCBI lineage: Eukaryota > Metazoa > Arthropoda > Insecta > Hymenoptera > Colletidae > Hylaeus > Hylaeus volcanicus. The sequence goes on along the minus strand of NC_071976.1, from coordinate 1,902,644 downwards.
TTCGTCCCGACTTTCAGGCACAGTGGAGTTCGCTATTTCTAGCTGTATTTTCCTTGAAACGCTTTGAAAACCCAACAGTTCGTCACGGCGAAAAATACTAACGATGTTTTTTTCGCCCTCAAAGTCAGCTTTATATAGAGGAAAGCGACTAGGATCACGACAAATGCGCCGTGTAATCACAGAAATTAATTGCGAGCTCTTTCGGGCATCGCGAAATAGTTTTACCCGGGAAACATCAAATTACGGTGAAAGTCAGAATAGGTCCCGATTTATTCGAAGGATTACAACGAAAGGAGGATATGGAAGAACGCGAAACATAGTAAAAATTTTAAGTAATTTTAGTAAGTAATTTTAAATACGTCTTTCTTTTTTTTTTGATGGTTTTATTTTACGTCGAATCTACTGGTTGGTAATTTGCGACGGATTTCATTGAATTTCTGTTCGTTTTCTTTAAAAGATGTTTGATAGATGGTTGTTTCAAACAAGACTTGTAATTCAGGTAGCGGCAAATGTTGACCATAACTTGATCTATGGACCTAATTATACTGATTAAATTAGAGACTCGTGTACCGTAACCTTGTTCTATTGTCAGACTACAGATACAATCAATAACATGTGCGAGTGACAGGAGGAAGCTCGTGCACGTGTCCGCGTTTGACATTCGGATAAGGTAAGTGAAAGTAATAAATATAATTAGCATAAATGCAAACCAGCTCTTCCATTCTATGCTACAAGCAATCTTTACACTCTGTTTACTGTTCTTTAGGAAACAAAACTAAAAAGGATATAAAAACATCGAATCAAAGGCGAGAAAATTTGGTACTTTCTAAACTAATACCTAGGAAAATTTCGCAGCAACGTTGCCAGCCTTTTTCCGTCGTGAGCGTCGTTAGAGGGCGAATAGGTATCCTGGCAGTCTTCTTACCGAACTCGAAGGTATTCTCAGGAATGGGAAAGTCCTGGCCGTATCGTAAACTCGGTTTAACTCAATGTCCTTAGCACAGTCGGAGGCTTTCGGTCCGCAGCTTCCGTATCAGTGGTAGCCGCAGTAAAATCAACATTCGCATGCAAGACTCGAGAGAAATCGTTATGGTCGAAAGTCGTCCGCGATTACGTTCCCCTTACTTAACGAACTTCTTTAAACACCGAGGCTTATAAGCTAGCCTCGCGCTTGGATCGGCGACGAGAGGGAGGCTCGCTGAATAATTTCGCGATCGCTGGGCGAATTTCCATGAAAAAGCTCGGGGATACACGTGAAACTATGGCCGCGTGTATGCAATCGAGCACGCCCTGGCATTTCCGAGTGGTGGTGCCATAAATGGTGCTTGGCATTTCTACATTTAAAATGAGCCACGCTTTGCATAATTGTGCGCGCCGATCTCTCTGCACGTACGCTCCACTAATACATTTTCGTTGCACGGTTCCCTCTGCTCTCTGTTCCTCTCGAGTATCGGGCTACTATACCTTCAGCGCGAATAATCTTTCGCTATTTTATGTACCTTTTTCGGTGGACATTTTTCTTCCCCCCTGCACGCATATTTCCTCTGCATAGTTGATCTGTGTCAAGATGGATGAAGGAGAGCTGCACCTCTCGAGAAGTCTCAGCTTTTTTATTCCACGAGATGGATATTCTACTTAATGTACCTTCCTATCGCGGTCATATCTGTCATCTTTTTCTTTTTAATTATGTGTTTAAGGCCACGTTGATACTTAATAATAGTGGTCTCACTTTTGTCGATGTTGCATCAGGTTTGAAAATCATACGGTTGTGACGCGACAGCCAAAGGTTCCTCGAGACAAACAAAAGGAACGAAAGTTTGAAAGAGTTCCTGGCTCCGATTGGACCGACGCGCGTCAGTGGATGTTTGCGGAGGAGAAAGACCGGGGGCAGACGTTATTGAATACAGACGTGTTTCGTCGCGTGAACCATTAATCGAGCGACGACATCGGTTGATAATAATGTCTCTTGCCTACGCGGCATAGGAATTGAGTCGACGTGGAAAAGCATAGCCGTGGAACGTTTGAAATTCTCGTCGAATATCAGACAGAACAGACCTAGATGCGGCTCGTCGACGTCGCGGTTATATTATCAAGGGTCGGAGCGCGCAGCCGTGTCGCGTTTTAATTACGAAGATCAAAGAAGGTCTTCCATTGACCGAAAAATGTTCGTTTTCGCAATCATCGTCTGCCGCGACGATTGCGAAACTGTGGAAGCTCGACTGTCGGAAATCGAAGAGGATCCGATTGAAATTAAACGAGGATATTTTAATTACGATCGATTTTACCCTCCAGACTCCGTTTACGGATGCGTGTGGGCGTTATCCGTCGAAAAGAAGCGTCTGCTTCCGATAGAAAAATACTGACAAAGTTTCAAAAATTATTAACTGTTAATAGAAGAAACATCTACCGAAAGAAGTGTGAATACCGATGACTATCATGACACGCAAACGAGGAAAAGAGCAAATTTCGACCAATGGCGGTAATTCCTTTCTGCTAATAACAGTTGAAAAGGTAAAGTGGAAATGGAATATTGATTTCCCTTATAAGGATATGCAGCTTCGCTTGTCACATCGGCGTTATACCCGCTTGGTTGAATCTTACTTTATCCGTGCGACGCGTCTGAAAGATTTACCGTGCAAGCTCTGTCTCTGTTAGATGTAATCTCGTGTGACTTCCGTGATATATAGAGTGTATCGTAACACATGGGTCCCACTTCAGAGGTGGATCGAGGGTACGTGAATAATACAAAAAATTTCATACAAACACGTGCCCTATTTATCCTTGTACAGCCATCTTTAGATAGATTAAACTTTCGATTCTTAGCATTTACAGAATTTATGAATGTTTAAAGTATCCAAGCGTTTCAGTAGCGTTTTTTGTTCGTGTACATTGTCCAAGTATTTCAACGCTGATAACGTCAGACATTCTCTATTGTTCCTATTCTTCGGATATTTGTGCTATCGTCTTCTTCAACGCGATTCAGGATTCGCCGAGATTGACAGTCCTGATATTGACCGGTCTCCCGTCGCCTGACAATCGTTTTTGAAACGAACGTGTAGCTGAGAGGCGTTCGTGGATTCTTTGAAATGTTATCTCGTTCGACAGACATCTATTGGAGAAGCGATCCACGTATACGCGTCTTGCCACGACTGAATTGCAATTGGCGAGTGGATACATTAAATACGCGTCTATCATTTCCGAGTATGAATACCCATTCGTTACCGCTTTTAGTACACCACAAGTTACAGGAATACCTAGTGCACGTATAATGTCGATATCGATACTATTTAAAATTGTCTACGAACAGTTTAGCAATTATTTTTGTTTAAGATATTATCGGAATACAGGATTAAGAAAATTAAGCACGTTTGTACAAACTTCGTTCGCTGTTTCCGCGTCTCCATCCACTGCTAAAGCAAGTCTCACACATCACGATACGTCGTTGCATAAAACATTTATTCGCACTTTCCGATGCTCGCACGCCTTAGTCCGCTACAGTCCCTTCCTTTTATCCCGCGATCTCAATAATGGAATGTCTCGAGTAGTATTTATATTTGTCTGAATTTCTCGAGCTGAATGTCGTCTATCTGTCCGAGACATCATTTTTCTTTTAAAGCCTCTGTCTGAATCGTTATTTTTACCGTCTATGACCTTTTTCAAGGCAGAACAGACCCACTTCACTCGTATCGCTGCACGGTTTATTGCACCGCGCAACACGATAACTTTAATTTGTCTGAAAGAAGTCTCGGAGTACTCGTCATACAACGAGCACCGATAACTCAAGCATTTAATAACGAATTACTCGTAGGATTAAAATGAAACGGCGTGTAACGTAGTTACGTAAACTAGACACACGTAGCTCTGGGAATTACAGCGACGAATGCAGCGTTCCAAAGGCATCCTTGAGCAAATAATTAAGCACGTAAGAAATCTCTCGAGGATAATAAGAATCATCTTTTCAAGTGCATTAAGCAGGATATTACGTAAACAAGAATCTTCACGTTTTTTACAAAGATAATGTTTCTTCTTCTTGGTTCGTCTCGTTTTCCTCGATCGTTCCACGTGATTGGTTCTGTTACGCTCTGAAAATTGGATCTGATCGATCAACGTTATTGTCGATATTCGAGCAAGGGTGTCGTTCAACATAACGGTTAGCTTCGTTAAGTATCGTCGAGTTATTCGTAATTGTACTACGTTGACTATCGAGTCAAGAGCCGAAAGCAATTTTTGTGTTTCGCAACAAATTTCTGTGTACATTTCCAGTGCAACGAGTTCTTTCATGTTACTACGTTTTTGAGGTAACGTTTATTGCGCATTGGGTGTTTGCAGAGACCGTATCTTTTTATCTTTTGATCAAAAAGTCGCAAAAATTTGATTGCATTAAATCAATAGCTTCAGGTTCATAGAATACTGTTTGATTTTTTACGAAGTCGAAAAACTGTGGAAGTTATAAAAGTTTGAAAAATACGGCTCGCAAAGGGAGCAAATATAGCCAACGTGGTTCAAGTAGATGTCAGTCAAACTTGAAACATTTTTTTTTTTCGAAGCTATCCTTTCAATCATGAAAGTGCTACCTTTTCTTCGACTAACAATACCATCGATATCGGTTATCTTATCTCTTTTTTTGACTTACAAATGTTGAATAATATTATTATCCAAGCATACTCGCTTCACTTTGGAGCGATGGTTATTTATTTAACCGCGATGTTTTAATTAAAACTTTAAAGTGGCCCAGAGTTTTTGAAACGGTGCATGCTACTATTTTCAGTCGGCGAATACACTCTATTTTATTGGTTTATAAACGAACAGTCTGGGTTGAACGGCAAATGACAAACTGCGCTTTCCATTACTTCGACGAAGTATATTAAATATTTTGTCGAATTATTAATTCACATCCTCATTCGTCTCGACTGAATTGTACGATATCCTACTACGGCTTACTTTAAAAAGCAATGAACGCTTCAATTAACGAAACGTTACGGTCCTGGCGAATAATGCGTTGACGCGCGTTTATTTCCAAGCGCTATTTAATTAACGTATTTATCGAGTAATCTAACAATGCAATCGAAAAATTACAGAGGTGTGGCCAAAGTATGGATTTTGTCGGAACGCTAACAAATAATGTAAATGCTTCTTTGATATTTATCGTTTAAAAGGAATTATTTATAGTAAAAATTCGATTAAATAAATGAAAATGAAAAAGTTAACAGGTGGTAAAATCTACATGAATCGAATGAATATTCAGTGTACAGCGCGTAAGCTTCAGTTGCGCAGAGGTGCAAAATTAATTACCCTTCGCAAGTCTTTTACCAAAACGGTTCATTTCGCAGGCTAATCTCGCCAACTTTCTTTCGAATCCTCTTGAGGTCGCAAGGCCTCGAGATTTATCTCCTCGATACGCGTTCATTCGTACAATCGCCAAATTAATATTGGCTGGCTATTTTTCAAACCGATAGAGCGTGCGTTGGTGACGATTTGTATGATCGAACGTTACACGCTTCGACTCATTCGACGTCCGCAGCAGAAAAATGTTTCGTACTCGTCGACGATCGCGTGGAGATAGATTTTAGCTCGTTAGCGTTTGGGATCGTATTTGATTTCTATTCGGTGACGCTACAGGAAAAATTGATACGCTACGTTGATATTTCAACGTAGATAACTTGTAGTTCCTGAGGTAACCACATGTTACATTCGATTTTTGTTAAAAATACGAGTTAGACGGAAACGCTAGTGATATTATTCATGAAATTTCAAATTTCATTTAGAGTTGCCGGTGATTTTCGTTCTAGCAGTTCTATAGTTGCTTCGTAGAAGCCACAAATTTCCTGGTAAACTACTAAATGAACATGATATTGAAAACGCAACTTTCTGGAATGTATGTATTACCAAATTCGAAACGCATTGCACTTGTTACAAGCCGCTATCGAATATGCATGCCATGCGTGTGAAAATAGATAATACTTTGGAAGATGTAGACTTCGGATTAAGAACTTGAGTAACGAAGAAAAATTATTTGACGGGATAGAGGAAATGCATGGTGAAATGTCCCGTCGTTATGAATTTACATGAATTACAAGTAGCCAGCTTCATGGGTTGACCGGTTTGCTCGTTACGAATTCTATCCTCGTGTACTCTCTGCGTGAGTGGAGCTAATTTCACGACAGTGCGTCTTTACGGGTGATTGGGTGACTCTCTGGATTAGCTTCCCTCGGAGCGTTCGCCATGCCACCCTTAGAAAACAACAGCGCGACGACTAAAGCGTCTTGTACTTTTCGGTAAAGTTTCATAGATCTGGTTACTCTTAATTCGTGACAACCACGCAGATTCTAAGAGAAAACGATCGATTCTATACACTGCGTTCGCAAAGTATGTATATTTGTGAATGCATTTCATATCAAAACAAATTTGTATTTATTAGTTAACGAATAAGCGATATTTTCGGAAACCAATTACTGTCTTCTGTGCAGTTTGGAACGCTGTATAAAGTAGTATTTTTGTTTTCAATGCTACGATAAAATATCAGAATGAAATTCATAAATATATTACTCTCTTTCGGCGGCAATCGATCGTCCGCGACTGTATCTCCGATTTTACGAAAAACTCTTCCGTTTCGACCATACCGATTTTAGAATCGATGGATGTACTTTGAGAATTTATCAGCGCGATTTCATTCGATCGTCCCCTGTCACGTGCACGCAGGGATTGAAATTTTTCGTTGTCGGCAGGGAGGCAGAAAAGACACAGTAGCCGTCGATACATCGAACTCCGTGAATTCTTTCTCTTCAGTCGACGATTTTACGTAAAGTAACGTCTTCCATGTTCGACGTAACCAATTCGAGGAAGCCCCGTCTTTCTTCGACATTTTCTCCTCCGGGGCTGCAGTTCTTTTTACGACGCAAACGGACTGGAAAAGTCTGCTACGATTTTACCTTTACCTGCCTTTGAGCTTCCTCTACTTTAATATGACAGAGGGGACCGATGGCTGGGCAAAATCTTATCCGGATAAAAATTTCTAAAAATAAGTCAAACATTTTCCGTCCCATGAAAAATTAGAATTCGAATTCCTAGCTATCAGCTTTCCCCGTTTCTTTGTTCTCTTCCTTTTTCCACTTTCAGAGCGACAGGAAATTTCCAGCTGTCAATGCATGTACATCAACCTCACTTATGCACTCCTCGAAGGATTAGAGTGCGATGAGACTGCGGGGAAATTCGTGCACCAGACGAAAGTGCGCGTTTCCGAGTCGTCCTGGGAACGTACCCGTCGTTCTAGACGTTCCCAATGCTCCTCCGCATGCATTGAGATTAATTCGAGGTCCACGAGGCTTTATACCGTAAGCGACAAAGTGTGAAACTCATATCAGGCTCGAGTATCGAGTTTTCGAGTACATTTTACGACCAACAACCGAACCGATATATACGCCAGTGAATTTGTCAGCAGAGCACACTGGAAGCTCAACGAAGATTATCATAATTTTCGTAAACAATCGTGTTTGTAGATGAAGTGAAAGGGAAATTTTACAATGGCAAAGCGAACCATCGAACTGGAGCGGAACTGATTTTAGCCGACTCGTAGGGTTTTCATTAACGACTGAAATTATTTATCTGAATTTAATATCGTGCATGCGCGATTAGTCGATGTAGTCCACACGCGAATATATCTATTAACGCTTCAACGATGGTCCCTTTCTGTTCGATGCACCGCTTAAACCGGTAATTATCGTAATGGTCGTTAAGCGCGCGAACAAATAACGTTTGTTATCGAGATTTCAGCACACGTGTACCAGTGAACGTAATACAACATTGGGATTGGTTTGACAATGTCCGTGTTTTGTTTACGTAATGTTCGAGTCGACTGTTTGTGGCCGCATCAACGTTATGAAACAACAGCACAATTTATTAGCCTGGTTTGTATTATGGCAAATATCCTACACATCACACAGACCAAGTTAGTCTTCTAAACAAATAAGCAAACAATTATTGTTGAACGACCAACATCCGTAGGGTTTAATTTACTCGCGGAGACATCGAGCGACGTACTTAATTGCAATAGTCGCTTTAATGGCCAAGTATTGCACGATTGCATTCCAATTATTCACACGTGTAGTAGGACTGCAATGTTTCCACTTAAATAGTAAATTTAACGGAGCGTTTCAATTTGAGAGAAGGCAGTGCTCGATTTGCAGTTTTTGTTCATTCGTGGCGACTGGAACTCAGCGATTCTTAACCTCTCGTTGGCCTGGAGGCCAATTATTTAGATTGAAGTAAATAAAACCTCGATATCGACCCATCTACCAATTTTTAGCGAAAGGTTGGTAACAGCGTGTGTCAAAGCACTTCTTCTTTTCACCATTAAATTAAATTGAACGTTACGTAAAAGTACAAAGTGTCGATATTTTATATTGGAAACTATCGCTAGTTCATTTTAAGGGTGACACGTGGTCCCGTTTCGTTCCTGAATTTTCCCTGGTGCCAGTTCGATGGCGACTTGCTCGACGACGATTAATACATGTCGTCCAGGCGCGTTTAAATTCCGTCCGAATTTCGTAATTTTCCTACGTCAGCGTTACGTGTACGTTCACTGACCGATGTCCTGTAATTTGTCGGGCGTGTGACGTGCACGTGGAAACGCGATGAGAAATTATGATATTCCTCAATTTACGAAACAGTAACGCGCCGAGAACTAGCGTGTCCTGGACATGGCGATGTAACCAAGGATGGGAATATTCGCGCGACCTGAAGAACAATGGTTTTCTTCTGTTTCATTCTTATATACCTCGATTGTCAGTTCAGCAATTTATAATCAAGATAAGAAGTTTAAAGCGTTAAAGAAAGGAAAGACAATCGGCGATAATTAAGACGAAAAAGTAGTTTAAACGTGGACGAATTTATTCTGCTTCTAGGAAGTTGGATTTGTCTCGTTACTGCTAAACGATTTAGCAAAAGTTAGAGGGCAATGATGCTCGGGTTTTCTGGAAAATGGATAATACAACTTTTCTTTTATCTTCGTTTTCTGTTATATCGCGAAGATCTACTTCTGTCGTTCGGTATAGTATGAGTATATATTTTGCAGCGCAGGTCGTACTCTAAAAATTAAATACCGCCAAGCAGTCGACCGCAAATGATCTCGTCATAAAACAAGCAGTAACCCCTAGCAACGCAGCGGCGTGTCAGATTTAATCGTACCATACAAAAACATTTTAATTGGCTTCCCCGCGAATTTCGAGTTTGGCAAAACATCTCGTATTTCGATCACTCTTTAAATGAAACGCATGATCGCGTTTCGCGGGTGGCTTATGTATTTATTTCGAAAACCGGATCCCCTTTCACGTCCTACGCCGTGTTGAAATATGGCATCGGTTGGCCAGGCATCCGCACGCTCGACATTTCTGCCATCTTTCCACGGTTCACTTAATCGAGTTACGAGACCCGCTGGTACACGACCTGTAATCTCGTTACGCGACCGAATGATTTCACTCGTAAAAACGGCCTGCGTAGGCGGAAAGCACGGACGTAGAAGAGTGACGCGTTTTTATTATTAATCCAAGCCAGCTGCAATAGCGTTACACCGGCATGGACGCTATGGATAAAAGGAATTTTCATCGTCTCCCTTCGCTTCAACTTCCAGCTACCTTCGAAGCGCGCGTTTCCTTACGCGAATCCTCCGGAACATCCTCCAGAACATCCTCCAGATCTGTTAGAGTCCGGGCTAGGATTCTTCGTGTTTCGTTCCAAGATTTATGACACGAGGGATGCCGTGACGAGGAAAATTGTAGAGTACCAAGTGTCGTAAATCTCGCGACGAACTGTACTCCACGTAGTCGCGCCAGAGTCAGAGAAAACAGTTTTTGTAAACTCTACACCGGCCGGTGCAGGTACAAGAAACCGAGTAATTAAAAAATGCGTTCACGGTTTGAAAAAAGTACAAGACGGGGCATTTAATTGGCGGAAGGTATTCGATACGTCGGAGCTAAATGAACACCTTCGACTAACGAACGTTCTCGAGTGAAGTCTGCTGCTCCGAGTAACGTGCACGGAAATTCCGCATGTTGCTCGCAGTTGGTCTCCAAAGTTGTAAACTCATGAATCGCATGGATTCGAGCAACACGCAGTTAAGGCTAGCAAATTGCTGTCTAATTAAGCGCTTTCATCGCGTGAAAATTCCTGTTTCTGAAGCATGAATGGCTGTATTCGTTGGACTCTGCTAACGTATCGTTGCAACGAAGCGAAATCATATTTGGCACTCGTCGAATTTAATTTCTGTATTCGTTTCTCCGCAAACATTGTAACTGCGCAAGTTAAAGATTACAGAGCCGATGAAACGTGGTCGTACAAATGAACAGACGTCGATTCGCTCGTTTAGAGTACACCTACAGCCGAAATCTGTACTTTTAGTTAACGTTTAACTTGGTCTTTAGCTTTGTTAGCCGAAACTTAGTTAAATTCAAATATGCGCAAGTTCTATCCAAGTTAACACTCCGTCTCTGGCCAACGCTCAGTTTTAGAAGTCAAACTTTCCCAGTCGTCGGTGTCACGGGTAGATAATATTCAAATGTTTTGCGAGTAAATTCCTCGCGAATGTAGAAATTGTATACAACGAGAACAATACTATTCTCTCGTAGCAATTAATAGATTAAACTGTCCCTTTCGTGTTAATCCTTTACCGATATTAAATCATAGGTGTTCGTCAGAGCCAAGAATCGAAGTGGAAACGATCGTACGTTAATGCATAACGATACTCGGTGGCTCTGTACAATTCCCTTGTTAGCAGCACAGTCGATATCATCGCGTAACACTGGACAACTCGAGGCAGAGGTCGTACAACAGGCATAAACCCAGCAAACAGCGAATGAAGGGTTGATCATTATCATCGGAGCTAATCAGCTGCTCGCTAATGGACTTAATCCGCACCGATAGCTGGCAACGTTACGGCAGCAGGAAAAACACTGATCGGATTATCATCGAACGTGGTGGCGGGCCCGAATCCATCGCGACGCAAAGAGATCGGTCGATCGAGTGAAAATTGCAGAATTGCCCTTCCAATCTGGCCGCAATCCCTGCCTTCGGAGATCGTGTTTTACGAAGAAAGGGTGTCCTCCCTTGGTTGTCGTGACTACACCGAGAGTTCGAAGGTGGAACGAAAGGAGACAGAGCAACAGGCGGCGGATATCGACTTCCGTGAAAATGGCGAGGGAAAGAGGGTCAGGGTGAAGAACAGAGACGTGGTCAGACGCGGGAAGCGATGAATAGAGACGGCAGACGATTCTCAGAGGGGTGAGAATCGAGGTTGGATGCTCGTCACCGCAGGGCAACGATCATACTCATTGCCATCGCAATCGCCGTAACAATCATTGCCATCCTATAGCAACCAACATCGTCATCAGTCGCCATTATCGTCCACATCGTAATCATCCACGTGATATCCACGTAATATTTATAAGTATATATCAGCTATCGAGAGAATGCGATGGGATTAGAAATTCTGATCGAGCTGCTTGTTCCACCTTTGGAAGACTATCGGAGATTTTTCATTTGGCGAAACTATCCGTCTATACCGACGATACCTTCTAAGATCCAGGAACCAATTCTAAGCATGCCCTATCTCCTATCAAAAGCCAAAGGAGAACCGATGCTAGGAAAATCCCAATCTTATGCGTTGCAAAGACGTTTATTCTTGGGTAGTTTCGTAACGATGAAGCCATGCGCAAACGCCGTCAGAGTGTGTACCTTATCCAATGTATGGACAGACTGGCTCGAGAGTTTCCGTGCGTCCGCAACGACGGGGATTTTAGCCAACCTCGATGACAAGAGTTATTGATGATCGCCGAAATAGATTTCAACGAGTTCCGTCTCGTTTCACGGCTGAAGGAAAGTCCTGATCCGAGATTTCGAGACCCTCTTTAGTCGGAGACGTTTTCTTAGTGATAGTTATTCTTTTAGGGATGCGCTTTATTTTCGGTGAAATCTGCCGAACCTGTTGCGCTTCTGGCCGAGGGGCCTGTGCTCCCCTTCGGAGCACGTCGATCACATGTAACCCGAAGGGGTTTTCGCTGATAAAAGCACAGAGCAAAAATAACCTTCGCGCGAAAGCGAAAAGTACCAGTCGCTACGAAGATAAGTAGTTGGAGACGCTAACGCGCGACACCCTCACCTGACTTTGATATAACGCGATGTCCTCGTACTTAATTTAAACGGTGTACGGGCAAATAGATCGGAACGCATCGCGATAGAAGCGATAAAATCATGTAGCGTACATGGGTAAACTAGACTTTGCGAATCTGACTGCTTATTTCGCGCATACTCGAGAACGGTTAATACATTCTGTTCCACGCCATACGCGAATGAATATCCGCAGTCTATTTATGACGAGGTATTCAACGAGGCTCCATTACGGAAACCCTAGGGAATTTCCATCAGGAAACTGTTCCGCGTGCGCGATAATTCACCAAGTCCAGCGGACAATGTCAGACTACTCCTCGACGCTAATCCAATAGAACGGATTACAACGTTCAAGTAGGAAACAGCGCTGGCGAACGACACGGACACGATCGTTGACGTTGAAAATCATCGCGCTAATACCGTATAATAACCGTGGTCGTCATCGCGCAAACAAAGCCGGCGTTCGACTCGTTTCGCGGCGTATCGATCGCGAGGAATCGCAAAAATTTCCCGTTTAATTGGAACGAATACGCGTTTATGGCGTGAACGTCGAACCTGTTGCTTCAGCCGAACAAGCTTCGCCGTTATTCGGTGCGAGGTTCGTTTGGGCTGCTCGATTGCTCGAATATGTAGTCGCGCGCCTACCGATCGTCGCTCTCGCCAGCTTGGATCGCGACGACAAAGGATTCCACGGTAGTTTATTGCGCGCGGGTTAAGTGCGTCGCGACGCCGGCTCCAGAGTGTTCTCGCCTGCGGTGTTCATACCGCAACGATGCATCGAGATCGATAGTTGTCACCTTAATTGACTCCTCGACGCTCCACCTTGCTCGAGTGCACGCATAGTCCTCGCGCCACTCGGATTCGGATCATTGTCGTCGATTTTGCGTGCGTGAAATCGAAACGGATAACAGGCCATTGTGTGCTCGACGATTCACTGGCACGTGTTCCCTTGGCATTCAAACTGTTTGCAGTTAATTACACGCTGGATACGTGTCCGTTATGCGCGTACAGCCGGATGATTAATGTGACACGCCGATATTTTTGTTTTCAGATGCATGCCTCGCTCGACGTAGGATCCTAAAGGGTTAACATCCGAGAGTCTCAATCCCTTCTGTTTATTTTAAATGTGATTAATTAAAGAGTTTTCAAACGTATATAAACCGAACGTTAGGTGTTCATCTGGTAGATGACGTGTTTATGAATGTTGAATGTTGTCGATTAAAGAGAATTACACCGACACCGATAATCGTTGAGATACATCGTACGACGCATACAGAAGCTAATTTAATTGATCATCTCCTCGTGGATGGGATTTTGTTTCAGCGTCGCGTGACAAAGGAGCTTGTCGTAGCTATTGCTACGGAACGAAATATGCTAAAGCGTCAAAGGCGACGCGATCTTCGAGGCGTTCTTTGCCCCTTGTACGCGGTTTCTATAAAAGACGATGACACTTCAACTGGTGAGTACGTTGCGGCTATTGAATTTCTTGGTATTCGCTATCCCCTGTGTATGATCCACGTTGCTTCACCGTGTGTTATTGGAACGCCGTTGCTCCTGGCGGGCAGTGACAATTATTGCTGCAGGTATATCACATATCAGAGCCAAATATCCGATTCGTATAATTTGATATGCTTTGACACCGCGTTCATAGGCGATATCGGTTTCTTTCTTCCAATGCTAGAGTATCGCTGCTTCGCGATCCTTGATCGATACGCTCCATTCCTCGATGTTTCTTGGTTGAAAATTTAAAAGCGTCGTCTTCTTTTTAAATTTAAAAACGGATCGATTAACTTTCAAGAAAAGCAGTAATACTGTGATCCACGCCACGCTACATTTAAATGGTTAAAATAACCGATCAGTTTTAGCGAAGTTGCCATTCTCAAGTGAAGGGTATAGGATGCTTCTTCGAGTAACGCTCGCGGGAATACAGCATGTCCGTTACAGCTGGCGTCGCAAGTTATAATCTCGTGAAGCACATGAATATCAAAGACGTGTAGGTAAAGTTAGAGAGTTGTTACGTAATGACGTGTCCTTAAAGCATGGCTCTGTACGCGAGATTAGATTTTCCAAGAGCAAGAATAGATACATCCCTGGCCGATCTACATTTTATTCTGCAAAGGACACATTTGACTATCACCGTCTCTGTAATATTTATATTTAGTCGTCCACTGTATTTTACGCGAGCATTTCTCGCGACCGGGGCTGCACGTTGCACTTTACACGGTGCAAGGCAGCCACCTTCCCCTAAGTTGCTCAGTTTACGATGCATCAACTATCCATGATTTTTACGTTGAAAAATCGAGCATTAGGAAAGCACCCTCGGTCCCCGAAAATTCGATAACCTCCTCTACGGATGTAGCGAGGAAGGAAAAAGCGCTGGAAATTTTCCGTCGTGCGCGAAAAAAGTTGCGCGACGTTGTCGCAATTGCAAAACGGAAATAGGATAAATTCTATCAGAATTCTTGGGAGAAGCTTGTCGGAAGCAGAACATTCCACTAACTTGAACTCGGTCGCGTTAAGCAAAAAAAATCTCAGGCTAACTAAGAACCGTAACTGATCATTTTAATTTCAAAGAGGGAGGAAACTGAAGTAAACTCGATCGCCCTACGCACGGAATCTTTGTAACGAAGAGTAATCTTGGCAGTTGATGAGTTTCGCGGCGAACACTTCGGAATTCAGGTAATTCGAGCATCAAAGATAATTTGATTATCTGGATATTTGCTTTGGAAAACTATAGGTGTACATTTAATTATTTATTTGAACGTTGATAGCTTTTCCTAACGAACACAATCAAAAATATCGTACATCACCTTTTTCCTTTACGTTAAAAATGTTCCTCTAACGCCGCGACGTAAATCACGCGTTAAAATTTCACCGGAATATAAAAAAAGTCTCGCATCAATTTTTAACTTTACGCGATATAAAATTTTAACAATACTTGCGGAATAATGTAAAATTTCGTGGAAACTTATATTAGTCGAGTTCATCTTTATTTTTTTTCCTTTACAGTGAAACTTTGCTGTGTAATCTGGGTTGTAATTTAACGCGCATCTAGAAAGAAAGTTAGTTATCAGGCCCGCGCGTAACTTTACTGCTCAACAAGAAGTGACGTTTTGAATAAATAAAGTCGTTATAAGCGAAGCACCAGTTATGGAAATAGGTTAATCCGAACGTTTCGAGCTACGAAGTTTTAAACAATGCTATATTCACCGACGCAGATACATATACCACTGACAGGCACAAATTCGATAAAAATAATGAAAAAGAGGACGGAAGATACGTTCGTTCCTTCCATGCATTATGAAACTTTGGGATTTACATGGTAATACGCGCAACCGTCTTCGTTTTAGAGAATCATTTTTAAAATAAAAATCTCTCGTCGGAACACGAATAAGTACAGTCCACTTCGTCTTTTTATTCTCTGCTGAAGTTTCGAATTGTTCTCACAGATGAAAATTGCGGTATCAAGATTGCGACGAGGTTCCAGCGTCACTATACAATGCATTAATAATTTTTCCATCCGGATAAAACCAACATTGAAACTCGAACTAAACTTCGGATACTTCGATTACATGACCGCATACTAAGCTTCCAATATGAAGTTTCCCCTGCTGTGGCACAGTAATAGCTTTTTTAACGAGCCCCTTTAAGAACTCTCGCTACGAGATTCAAAAACTCGATAGCCATCGTAGAATTATTAATTATACGCAATGATACCTTCCTCCACCTTTTCCATATTTTCCATGCATCGATAATATATTTCTCGTACATTAAACAAGTCCCCTCGAAAGATTTTTAACGAGGAAAACAGATAATTTAGTCGAATCCGCTGTATTCTTCGAATCTGTTTTAAAGGCAGAAGAGAATCGTGTTTGTTTTTCGTAGATTCCACAAAAATAAATTTCCATTTCGCTGGTCGTGATTGATCACTGCGTTATCGAAACAAAAGGCTCGATGTTAATCGAATTCAGTCGTGTCGAATAACAAATTGAATTATAATCAGGCAGGCGCATAGCGAGATTCATATTTGTACGCATAAAATGAACGTGCAAACGAACAAAATTTTCCCTTGATTTAAAAATGTATAGTTTCATTTCTCATTTTTAAAAAAAATATGTATACCTCGCATTTATAACTCCAAAATGAAACAATTCCTCAATTTTTCACATTTTCCGCCCCGCGTTCTTTCCCGTTCGCAGCATAACTCTGTACATTCGCGGACATAACTTATAATAATAACTAATTGCAGGAATTACTGCCATGTTTGTTTCATTCGAATTTGGAAAAATATTATTCCACATGGTTTCAGCGAGTATTCTTTATTTAAAGTTTTCAGTTTCTAAATGAAACGAGAAAAGAGAACGCTGGTTTCAGTTATTAAATGAACTCTTAACTAACTTTAATTTGAACGCATCGATGTATGTATAGAGGGAGATCGAAGGAAATTTGATTTCTTCGATACCTGGTAATCGGTATTATTCTCCTGATCCTTTATCGCGAGTATAGCGAGCTAATGACCGCGAACTTGAAAAGTGTAAAGTGAGATTAGGTTTAGATTAGCAGTTCACCGAATGTTTACGGAATTATCCTTGAAGCGGTAACAATAACGGAAAAACACGAGATACGTCCGTGTAACATTCAATTTCCATGCGATTAACGTAAACTCGCGCCTCGCAACGGCGATACGTCAAGCAGTCGTAATGCAACGCATAAAATTAAGATTTATTTCCAGATATCCTGGATTGTGTGCGAGAAAAGTGTGATAAATCATTTTAACATGTATCGATGATCATTTTATTACAATTTAAGGGGGAACGTTAATGCTTTCAGGTCACGCGCGCCAATATTCTCCGAAAGTATGATCATTTATCGCGGATAGCGTTACTTCGACAAAAAGTAATAAATTGAAAGGTCCGATGCTACAGAAAGTTATCTCTACGGTTTATTTTCCCCGGAATAAACGAAATTGGAGTTTGATAAACATGTTTTCGATAAAAATTTCCGATTAAAAACATACCTATTTTTCGTTTCCTTTTTACCGCTTTTTTTTTTACGACAGTTACGTTTCGCTTTATTTACTTTTCCGTTCCCTTCCGCGGGAATTTCAGTCCGCTGTTTTATCGTCCACCTTTGTTATTATTATTGTTCATAACTCCTGTTTTTATTTTCCCCTTTTTTGTCGTCCTACATTTATTCCTCCTTTAATCAACGCTAATCCGCGGTCGTGGTTTCGAGTAACTTAAACAACCTATTACGTGCAACTAGGCTTTGTTTGGTTTATGGAATTACGTGTTACGTTGCATGTTCATCGGAGTAATCGAAGGATCGCGTACTCGACAAAGTATTCGATGCTATTAAATAAAACAAAGTTTACTTCGTAAGGGTGTATTTCAAAGTTAGTTTTATGCATTTCAATAACGATACACTTGATGGCCACCGTTAGGACAGAAGCTCTAAAAGTTATGCTGGTATCTATTATGCTTATCATATTCCTCTATACCGCATTATCTTAACGATACTCTCGCGAGTGTACGTGGCATTAGCCGCGGAAAGAATTTCAACCGAAATTATGCGGACAGCCAATGACTCGAGAGCTTTGCACGAATTTTCTTAAAAAACTGTTCCACCGCGGCGATGTTTAACGAAGCATGAAATTAACGTTGAGAATAACCAGCGAGATTACATTGAGCATCTAATTAAGTGGATTTTTTCTGAAACGGTAAAAACACGGTTAACGCGGTTACTTGGTATTCCATAACACGGGTAATTTGTTCAAAGTTATATCGAGACCAGCCATTGAACGAAAGAGTCTACTTTGTCGATGATTAAAATGATACTTTCTTTCCTTTCGTTTTTCACTTTTTCCCTAAATAGATAGCTGCGTAAACACAGTGACTATATCGTACATGTTCTTTTGCCAGTACTCGATAAATACTCGAAAACCCGAACCTCCGAAGATAGATTGGTTCTTCGAGCGTTTCACGCGATAATCCACGATGAATATCAAGTTGTCGTATCAAGTTGCTCGTAAATTCTCGAAGGTTGAACAGTTTTGCAAAGAGTCAAAGGTCGCGGTGTCTGCAAACTTGCCCGGAAATCGTGCCCAGCGACGGGAAAGCGCAAAGTAGGACAGACAGAGGAACAACGGGTTAGAGACGTAACGAGCAACACGCTCCCGAACGAAGCAAGGAAATTGTCCGTCGTTTTTCGCGGCCTCGGTTGCACGCGAAGGTAGAAAACGAAGAAAAATAAGCAGCATGAATCGCGTGCGAAATTCTCGTTCAGCTTCGGTGATCACGGCTAACCCAGAAAGAGCGAAACGAAGGAATGATCAGGGACCAATCATAATTTCGACCGTTCGGGTGAAAATGTTTCGGTGGGTAGCGGATTACTCTACGAAAGTCTACAGGCACGATTACGGGGGTGAGTAGCTCTCGAAAAAAAAAAAAAAAGTAATTTGTACGAAGTTTCAACCCTCTGTCCTTGCTATAGGCATAATATCAAAGGGGAACGTGGTTATTCGGTTCTAATTAGGTTTTTCTCTCTCTTCTGCTTGGAAAATTCTGGATTAACCAGGGACGAGCAGAATTTGAAATTTGTATCCGGATAAGAATTCCGCGCATTTCTTGGATACACGCATCAGCGAGAAGCTCATCTTCGCGATTTAATAACAGTTTATCTCCAGAGAAAAGAAAAGCCGAGAGAAACAAAAAATGTTTGCGATGTGAGCAGTGGCGGTGTGATTAATGAATGCATTATTCCGAAATGGCTTAAGAAGTTTAAAAGTGATGATTTAAGGTTTCAGGGTAAAGAACGGAAAAGGAGGTTAATTAAGATTAATGGTATCGATACGTCTACGCTCGTTGAAAATAATTCATAGGACACCAGATATTACCAAGATATTAAATATTTCGCGTAAATTAATTTCTTTCGCGTTCAAAGAAGCTCGAAACGATTAACGCGTATGACGGATGAATTTCCCGAGTATTAATCTAGAACTCGTTAGGTCGCGATATCGGAAGCTGCTACCTTTCCGGAGCAATCATCTAGGGAATGATAACGGATCACTTAAAACCTGTGTAAAACTAAAATAACTCTTTTCTAGGCCTAATAGATACTTGCGTTTACTTGATGTCTCGTTATAATAAATATGAGATGAAAATGAAAAATTTATTTGGAAACGTCGCATCTGTCATTTAATTTAGACAAAGTTGTTCAATGAACATAGAAGGTACGAATACTTATGGACTAATTGTATACATACACGATAGGTCTTCCATTCTCGAAAGTGTGGAACGCAAACTCGTACTCGACTAGCGCCAAACTTTGCGAGAATTTGGAGAGCTTGCAAATCCCGACGACCAAACAAGCGAACTTTTCAGAAGATTTAAGTTTCTTCCTGTAGAAGCAATTCGAACGGGTAGAGCATGTCACACGCGAAACGAAGTCTAAACGCTGAGAACGAAGCACCCTCGTCGCGAGGGCGGCACAAAGGGGGCAGCCGGAACACAAGGAGCAAGGGACGGCTGTGTAACAAGCATGGCTTAATTTTCTAAAATAAAAATGTATCTACGCGCATTAACCGGCGCCAGGGCCGAATGATACTTCACCGTCCGTTTTCTACGCACCAGCCAGCCGTTATTATCGCGCGCAACCATTTTCAACGAGGCCTGCGTCGTGCCCCCGTGGCTTTTCCTTGCGTTCCGTCCTCTTCTTACACCTCTCGTTAAAAAGAAAGGCGCATTACCCTCGTAACCTCTCGCAGTCGTAAAATTCCGACGGATGCAGAAAATTGCATGCGAGAGGGAACAAGGAAACGGCAGCTGGAGGAAGAAAGAGGAAAAGCAGAGGGATGAAAACGATGTTACGTCTGGAACACGTAATGGCGACCGTCGTCTTCCCAAGGGAAACTTCCGCGGAAGTGTACCTTTTGTATCGCATTCTTCCATCTCTCTCTCTCTCTCTCTTGCGCGCGCGAACCCCGCGACGTGCACGGAAACCTTTGTACCTGTGGCTCGACCATTAGTATCGTTCTCGACGATGTGACACAGACCAGCGACAAGACGCAAAACGTAAAGGGAGGAACGATTTCGATGTAAATAGCGCGGCGAGAATTCTTGTTTCTGATGGTATCAAGGTGGGAGAAACGATGGAACTTGAGGAATGTTTTGCCAACAGATGAAAACCACATCTGCTAGCGGAAGTTTGTATATCCATTATCGCGGGATACCTATACGCGAATAAAGAGTTGAAAACGAATTGATACCGTAACCAGTCGAAGCACTTAATAATCATTGCGAGGACGAGGTTCCTAGAGAATTTTTATAATACGCAGAGTGAATTAATTTGTACGAGAAACCCGTATACGCTTGTCGATTGATGAGAAGTTTCACATAAACCTCGAACCTGCCACCGTTAAGAGCGTTTAAATAAATAATTACCTGTAATGAGATAACCACTTCGCGAATAATGTATTTTATGGAGTATTATATTTCGAACGAACGTTGCAAGCGTTCATTTGAAATAATCGGTTTATTTGTCACTGCGTGGAACAAATGGCTCGCTATTTGGCGTATCCGACTGTCGTATAAATGTGCACTTAAGCTTGATTGCTCACTACTGGTATGAAATTCGAGTGTTTCGGATATTAATTGACTTGCTTCCCAACGGAACTGATTTACGAGCAAAACGGATCTTTCGTTCAATGAAAACTGACTTATCCTCGAATAATAATCGACCGTGGAGACCCGATTGTCCTCTAATTCCGTTGAATTTTCCAATAAAAGTTCACGTCGAGTGCTGATAGAACGAAAATGTTACGGAAATGCTAAAAATTGCAGAATTTACACGCGAAAATTTAACACCCCATCTTCGAAATAAGTTTTTTGACATACGTCTCTCAATTGTGAATCTTTACCTGACAAATCTCTGAAAGTAACTTTAAGATAAGATAACAGACGCTGGACAAATTAGGATAACGAGTGCCGCGTGCCCGATAGCGGGAGAATTCCGAGGAAGCTTACAAATTATCGCGTTATCCGTGGAACGCAATTTTGAGCCGCTCCTTGGTTAGCGATATTGGTTAGCGCTAAATTATGGCAGCGATGCGGTAGACACCGACCGCTCGGTGCTCGCCAAGCAAAGTTTATTTTGGGTCATTGAAGCACGATTTACGTTGACGCCCGATGTACGGAGGATCCATAAATTCCTGCCATGAGGGCGACCCCGATGGAAAATGGCGAGGGTACATTCCATGCCAAACCGGACACATTTCGAGCGATATTTCCCATTTTCTTGGAACGTGTTTCGAAGCATCATTCAAACAATTATTTTCACAAATCAAGAATTCATCGCCACGATATCGGGTCGTGTTATTTGAAACGATTAAAAATTTCCACTCGGTCGGAGAAGGGGAGGTAGCATTAGGGTGGCGAGGTCGGAAGAAAAACATCAATTAGGATAGTACAAGCGTTTCAGGGGCTCGTCTAATTTGGCCAGAGAGATCCTTTTCACAGCGAAGCTGAAACCTCGTCCTGAAATTTGATGTGATTTACGGTCGTTGCACGGCAACCGCGATGCGCTCGTTTCCTACCGTCTTCCTATTTACACGGCTCTGGAAACTATTTACGAACGCGAGAAAACTCGTCCCCGTTTGACTATAAACGGAAAAGTCGCGGATGGAGGGACAGGTTTAAAAAAACGCGGAAACAGAACCGCGGGGAAGAATGAAAGAGGCGGAAAGACGGATAATGAGAGGAAATAAAGGACAATACAACGAAAAAAGAGAATGCTAAGGTTGAAACGGGACGTGCAGAGGCATGTTCTCGAAGGTGTACAGACTGGACGTGTGTCGAATGCAAAAGAGAAGCGTACAAGAAGCGAGCGAGCGAAACGTCCATCCCTCAGCGTTAATTGGTTTCCTTGGGTTCCCCTTGTTCCTTCACCCAGTGAAAAGATCCTACGTAATGGATCTACTCTTCTCCCTTCGTTTCTCCTTTTTTTTCTTTTTTTGCCCTGTAGATACTCAATTCCATGGGTGGTCACGAGGCGAGAGATCCAGCTGGAAATAAGTTTCGTCCGTTGTCTCGTTCTGGTTCGAACGTGTCGTTAACGGTGCTCCGCCGAGACGAGGACCCGAACCTATCATCCGATCGAAAATTGAATTGCACCGGATACCACCGTCCGACTCGACGTGGAAGAAAGGAGAATGAAAGCCGGGATTCGAAGAATAGGGTAATTCCTGTACGTCCGAATGGAAATTATCAGTGGAAATTAACGGATCGATGGACTCGAAATGAGTTCTGCCAATCGATGGGAGGGAGGCAGGCGCTGCTATTATTATAGAAGAGAGATACCAAATCCAGGCCACTTCACACATTTTCCACCGTGTGTGGACAATTGCATACTCTTAAAGAACAGTAAAGGGAAGGAAAGTAATATCCGATACAGAGGAAGTAATTTGTAATACTTCGAAGAGAGGGGGAGGGTTTGCTCTGGATGCGTGCATTTCGCGTTCTTCGAAACGGAGCATCGATTATATCGGCATAGGTCAGTTTCGAAAACCAGCGTAACAGAATCACACAATAACGGTACACCTCCAGGAATGATCGATACGCGTACCTAGGGAACGCATTGACATACCGTTGGTCCCTTACGCGCCTGTGGTGTAGAAATCAATGCACGTTGCCCACTTCGCGATTTGCTTTTAACCCTTCGGTCGGAGTTACGGTCGGTCATTCGTTTCAATTAGTTCGCGGTGCAAAATATCGGCATAGCACATTTCCAGAGAACGACGAACTTGTAATTTTATTTATATACATATGTAGAGGTATTTAAACTTTCAACTCGACTATTTTTTGTCTGTATTCTATTCGTTTCTCTTTCAGAATAAAAGAGAATTGGCTATGCAATCAGTCCATAGGTATTCGTACCCTCGATGAAACTATGTGTTTAGAATCGAATGCGTATAACCGAATACCGTGCGGCAATATAGTTACCTAACAAAAGAAATAGAGTCATATTGGCTTCGCAATTTTTCGAGCAATTCCTACGTATCGTAAGCTTGACATATTTCGTATGTAAGAATCCGAACTATTTCATAACCATAGTGTGCTCCTTCATCCGTAGCGGTGGAACATATTGCACAAGAATTTTTTAATCAATTCTGGTTGCAAACAGCGGACGAGGTATCGCGATACATTCGTATGGAGAAATTTTCAAATCTCGCCGAACTAAATATTACATTCGATTGTCGAATACAAATTAAAATTCTTCTTCGAAGACTTCTTCTGCGAGCATAGAAGAGAACGTTAGGCAATCGATAGGAATTCAGAGCGGTCAGAATTTTGCATGCGGTATGCAAAATAATATGCAATGCAGAAACATTGTGCAAATCCGTAGTTTCAAGGAAATCGACCTATAAAACCGCGTGCTCGGTTTGGATCGGTTCCAAGGCGGGCATTCATATCGCAGGATTGTTAATTGAACGGGCGAGTTAATAATGAATACTCCCGCGATAACGTTATAACGCTTTTACATGGATGCGTTGAAAATTCTTTAAATTTCCACCGATGAAGTTTTGCTCGTCTAATCCTCTTACTGCTAAGCAATATTCCCTCCTTTAACCAAGGGATCGTAAGATGAGCAAGAAGATCACTAATACTTTATTATATGCAGATACGTTTAACAGGCAACTACCGAACTCCATTGGAGTAGAAGTCTTAAATTTCAACTCCTGAAAGCTCTTTAACGCCAAGTTTTTAACGCCAAGCTCTTTCTTACTCGTTACACTGCTATCTCTTACGCTCTCTGGGAACTCTGTAATAAACTCTGCAATAAACTCCCTCGCTAAGTCTCTAAAACTCTGACTTTCGATCGACCAACGAACAGGTTAACCGTTCGTTTATCGCTCTTTAGTCGCGTTGCAGCGTCGAGATCCTCGCCTGCATTCCAACCACCGTTTTCCGAGACGCCAAGGGTTCTATTATGCGCAACTATGGAAAAGATCAAGTGCAACTGTCGCGTCGTCGAGAAGAGTCGAGGCCTTGTCATAGGATAATGGTTGCAGACATCGTTGACAAAGGAAAGATAACTTTACTTTCCGTCTTCCTACACCTGACAAGGACTCCAATCAGGGGTCTCGAGTAGTCCGCGCAGAATGAGCGCACCACCCTTAAACCAGGAGCGAAGGGTTGGTTTGTCAATCCTCTCCACGTAACGAGCTCTTTAACATTTCTTACAGACCCGACTCGTAATACGTTACACGATCGTCCACGTGCGACTCGCGCGACTACGAAGTTCGCGCAGTTATTATTGTTGATTCAGTAACTGTTTGTGTTTCATGTTCAGTCAGTAGTAAAATGGAGTTCGTAATCATCGGCGTTGGAACTTTAAAGCCTCCGTCACGCTCGCGAGCGTGCAATTTGCAAACAGTATGTAGTTTCAAAGCTCTTGCGAGGGCAACACTTCACAAAACTATAATTGTTGGCGAATGGAAGGCTCGCGTCAGCAAACACTCGCTACCGCCGTTAAAATTATCCAAACGAGCTCCAACGTTGGGATACTTTGGGCGTTCAAGGTTTGAATTTGAACCTTGGAAGAAGGATTCTAGGAAAGATATCCAAACACGTAGTTTAGAGGAGTAACGGTGATCGCATCGACTCGATCAAAAATAAACAGCGCGTTACGCTCGCCAAGGGAGTCGTTTCACGCGCGACAATACGCGGTCCCTACGCTGCGAGGAAACTTTTCTCGAGCACTTTAAGGGGGTGATTCTATGGATGACTATTTCGAGAAGAGTGTGGTTCTTTCGTAACGAAGGCTGTCGAAATCAACGAAGTTTCCGTGGAAAACACTCTATTCACATGTGTGCGAATCAATCTTGTGTCAGCCAAGATATCCGAGCCTACTACTCGAGGCCGTATATACAGTACACGCTCTTCGCAGTCAAAAGGATAACGAGCGTCCTGATATCGTCACACCGTCGACGAACTTTGCAAAGGGTGCCATCGAAGAAGTTAATCCCGTCAAACGGTTCCAGTCCCCCATGTGTCTCGGTTAACCGCGATCGACCGACTCGAACGCTTCGAAACTCAAACGCGCGAACGAGTGCCGCGTCGAGTCAGCTTTAATCAGTTTTCATGTAAGCCTAAAAGAGGCCCGACTCCCCCGGGGCGATGGTTAAGTTGCGCCGATGAAACTTCCATCGCCTAATACGTAGCACCGCGCGAGGGCACACGTCGCGTTTCGAGTTCCCCCGTTTAACCCTCTTAGCTCCCTAGACGGCCGAGAAGAGGGATGGTTGCTCAGAAACGAGCAAAATTTACCAGGGAAACCTAGCGCCTCGAGTTGTCTGCTCGGCGAAAAAGGGGAGAAAACGGGGTTGCGGTTGCTAGATCCGGGATTCCGTTAACTATCGCGCGGAAAAATCTCCCGTGACTCGATTGGTCGACGAACTGGGTGGTACGCGGAGGAAACCAACGCCAGCGGTAGGGGGGAGGGGAGGGGGGGTGGTGGTTTTCAGCGTCGATCTATGCAAAGCGCGGCAGCCGTGGGGTGGCGAAAGTGTACACGACCGAATAAAATATGTATATACGCCGCTGGTGCAGCGAAGGCTTTAGCCATGGTTCCAAGGTGAACTTTCAGCCGTCTTACGGGGCGGCCGTCGGTTCCAACAGGCTTCCTTTCCCGAAAGAGGGGAAGGGGTTGAAGCACGCCCGACGAGTTTCGAACTCTTAACTGGAAGAGGCCTGCTGATCGACCGGCCGCGAAAAGGAGTTTCGTAACGCTAGAAACTCGCTAGACCGGAAGCATCGATCGCGTCCTCGCGAGAAAAACGTTTACGAGTGTGTGCATGTGCAGGTGTGTATGCGAGGGCTTCCGCCGTGGCATCTCGGCGAGTTTAGAGCGCGAGAAAGTTTCAACGAGCCTCCATGCATACCGGCGCGCAACGAGGGCTCGGGATTAACGAAAAGGCACGTTCGACGTCTTTCGAGCACTCCCTATCCTAGAATCTACTGTTTTCTTCGCGAACGACCGCCCGCTTCTCTTCGATCACGCCGTGGTTCCGCTTCGATCGTGGTCATTCCAAAATCGACTTCCTCTCGAGCCTGTTCCGCGTGCATCAACTCGGAGAGAGCGTAACGTTTCATGCTTTCTCGTTAACGCAAATTATAGAAGAATCGCTCGAGAACGATATATAGGAACGTTGTATAACCAATAGGAACGATATATAGGAACGACGGGAATTGTGTACAAGTCCGACGGTTGAAAGAATAATTGTAAACTTGCTTTGCTTTTTAGAAAAACCTTCTCTTAACACACAATAGATTAGCTTGCCTGAAAGTGTAGCCCGCGGCTCGCTAACGAGCTGCACGGATCTTTTGTAAAACCCTACATTTATTTTATTTATATTTTACTTAACGAGTTCGTTCGCCATGGTAGCATCAAAATGTACGTACAAGAATGGTATTGTATCGAGGCAGAGCGAAAGGGTGACGGTTCAGCTCTGTTCCTCGTTTGGTGTACTTCCGTACTTGGACTTTAATACGACCTCTAGGGCCCCATCGATTATGGGAGCAGCTAGCGGGACTATCGCGTTATGTTTTCGCTCGACTAGGCCCCGATCAGAGAAGCTTCAGAGATGCTAATGTAGATTATGCGAACTTTGCGCGAGGTTATCGTATTTTTCAAGAATTTCGTCGTATCGCCAGCGGCCAGTTCCCGACAGCAGCATCCTCTGAAAAATTCAACGGCCGCTCGACGAGCCAGTTGAAAATCTACGCGAGTCGAGTGACGCGTGTATGTACATAGCCTGTCGTCGAAACAATGGAATCACTCGTATGCGGGCAGACGTCTCAAGCTGCCTTCCACGGCGTCAGTTTTCGAACGCACCCTCCTATAGCGCGATCAATTCGGGTTATAGGAGAGCTCGTTGGCATTTTTGCGTAGCGTGTGTTGGTCAGGAGTTGGCGAGACACCTGCAAAGGGACGGAACCAACGGGATCGCGTTCTGAGAGTATCCCGTTATAGAAGAGTTTACCGAATAACAGCGGGACAGGCAAACGACGGGCCAGCCAACCACCCCCTGGTCCCGTCCGCAAGAATACATGCTGCAAGCGTGACAATCCAATTCGTTCGAGCTAAAAGCTTCATAGCTCCGCGTCTCTCTAGTCCGTCCTGAATATTCGGAATTGCAATTAGAGCGGCTCGCTCTCGTGTGATCTTCCCGCGTCTCGCACAGCGTACCTTATTGCATGGACCACTGTTTTCCGACGTAGCCGCGTAATCCTGATACAATATGAATGGTAAGTAAGGGATACAACGGTATTATCGCGGCTGGGTAACGCGGCCATTTGAATAACGGGCTAACAGCGGCGCACCATCTACCAACGGAAACGAACTCGCTTTGAATACATACTTTACGCAAATTCCAGCCTTCCGCTGGCTGAGTTGCGGCGGAAAATCTGACCGTTTTTGGTTGTTACTGGATTGCTGAAGATACAATTATCGTGTTGCATAAGATTGCAAGACAGCAGTTCACAAAGTTTTGGAACAAAATTTGGACCACCCCCGAGAAGTAGTAATTTCAGGGTAGTTTTTAGGAGTAAGCGACACCAAAAGTATCCACTTTGAGCGAATAGGTACACCAGCAGGTACCACTTCCTCTGCCATCGAGGGAAGCGATTGCTGCAATTTAATTGAAATCGCTAAATCGACAAGTTTTCTCGTGTCTCTCGCCGTTTAGTAATTATTTCAAACTGCACACGTTTATAGACGCACGCGGTACATGGCTGACGTGTAGACCACGCTCGACTCGGATTCTCTTTTGTTCCCCGCTCCTTTCAGAACACCCGCCGCAGCTTGGGAACGTTTCGAAACAATTGTCGTCTTACCGTGTACGTGTGCGCGAACGTTGTCGTGCATGGTTTGCAGATTCGGTTCCCGATAATTATTATTATTATCCTGCCAAGCGAAGTATGACGACGCTGACCCACTTACGCCAAACATATCCCAGAGAACGAAAGGGAGCTATAAGCGTTACGGATTGCTGTCGGCCTTGCATCGCGGCCGACTGCTCGCCATTCAGATTAGCGATTAGCCGACCCCGCAGGATTATTCCGTGTCACTTGTCGCGCGTGATGCATTGCCAATTAGTTAGGAAGAACGGACCAACTGGCAATTTCTTTCGTAATTCTGGCAAACTTATCCCGCTCTAACGCGACGAATGACCGTTGCAGCGAATAATCGAATTGGATCGTATTTAAAGAAGACGAAACTCGATCACACCGCGACATCGAGGGCAGGCTAGCAGCAGCATGCATCCGCACGTCTCTCCTGTTTATTATAACCGGAGAATTATAAGGTTACGTACCATGCACGAGCAAAAAATACGAGCAGAATAAAAATACCCTCAAATATATATTCTCAAATATATTATGCAAGATTAAATACCGCCGCGAAATAGAATACGTACCCTTTTTGTAGCCAGAACAGAAATTCTCGTTCTGTATGCCTAACGATATGAATTCTTTAAAAACCAAGAGATTCTGTGCAGCCCCGTAACATCTCGTTAATTAATTTCAGTTCGGCTCACCGCGAGAATTAATTCTAAGAATTCCTTTACGCGCGGGAAGCAAATGTTAAATGAAATCTCGTCTCTGTAAAAACCACGCGCAAAGCGCGATACAGTTTGTCGCGTTGCAACACCAGGCAGGCTTTAAAAATGTACTACTTTGGACATCGATGTTTCTAGTCGATGAACACGATCGGTTTAACTATGTTCAAACAGTTTCGCGAATTCCATATTCTACGATAAGCTGGTAGAACACTGTTCGGTTCTATTTTTTTTTTTTTTCAATAAATCCAACACGATTTCAATGGGGTATTTCGTGACAGAGATAGTCTATTAGTGGGATTTCGAGAACGAATTTACTCGTCGTAGCGTAAACCACACGTCCAACACAATTATTGGTCGGAAAACCGGTAACTGAATATTACTTGTGTAATATCGTATTTTCATATTATTCGTTTACGCACGTTCTTCTCTATCGCGCGGTGTATTTCTCTCGTCTCTTATTTCGTTTGTCCGTGATGAAATAGTACACCGCGGATGAAAAAAATGTTTTAAATATCACGCGAATATATGTCGAAACTGATTAAAACGGTCAAATATTGAGACAGAGGTGGTATCGGTATCGAGGGCGAAGAAATGATCGATAAACCGGAATTTTACGCGTTACCGAGGGCATTCAATTACCTGTATTCTTCGGTTTATTTCTCGACAATTTTCGATGAAGTTCAAATTACTCACCGCTCGCTATTCAGCAGGAGCTATCGCTACAGTGGAATGGATTGTATGCATACCTGAAACAAACGCAAAAAAGTTAATTAGATTTAACGTGCCGATATTGTTTTAACGTTTCGACCCAAGTTTACGCTCCAAGTGTTTAATAATGAAACACAAATAAAAATCAATTAAATTTTATATTCGTTCGATTTAAGTACTTCACGTTTCTCTTTGATTATTAAGTGCAGAGAATTAGTGAGTTTAAAATATACATATTACCAATTCATACCGAGAATTAAACGTAGTGCTTAATATTTCAAAAACGTCGACACAGGTCGGACGTTCGGTAAAAATATTGCTATACTTAGTACACGGCATTTCTTGCATTCTTAAAATGCGTTCTTACATGCCGGGAAGAGGCACTCGCTTCTTTCTGTTGCAGGTGAACTTAATATTGTGCGACTGCACGGGATGAATACCAACCAGTTTACCGTAAATTATTTATTCACGAAAGCAACTGTATACAATTTCACCTAGACGCAGCTGCTTCGGTTTCGTGCGATTGTTTGCCTCTAGATTCGAGTCGGACTGTTGCATGGTTTCACGCTTGATACACGACTAGATTCGCTTGATTAAATTGTAACTGGTTTTAAGGAAGTTGAAGGGGGAAACAGGTACACCGGAACAAGCGATTCGATCGTTTGCAAAAAGAACAGTACAAGCGTCGTCCGCGTTGTCGCTTCGAATTGATACGTGGTATCGTTTCCGTCGTCAGGACGACGGACGAAGAATCCCAATTTCGCATAAAATCAACGTTTATGCGAGACGTGTTCGCTGCGCACCGAAATTCTAGCCGATCGTTTTAGTATTGTCACTCGTACGCGACGAGCAAGATAGACAGCTGGGACTGGGAGGCCGACAACGTTGACGTTGACGGTGATGTTAACAGCACCGACGGCAACAACACAACACCGACATCGACAACGCGGATCGATCTCTTATACCCGGAAGAATGAAATATATAACGCTCGCGCCGCTCGGGAATTGATAACTCGGGCTATAGCAGCGTGGCATATTTAGGTGTTCTATTCGCTGCAACTGGAGTATCCAGTCAACGTTCGAGGCACGATCCACGTGGCGCAAACGTGCTCCCGTTGAATGTCATCACCCGTTTCGAGATTACGATAGCTTTGTAATCCGATTTATCCACTTAATTGCTCGAATTTAAAACAATTTAACATCCGAGAACGCTTACTTGGCCTTCGACGCGACAAGCGCGTATATCCTTGATAATTTAACAAAAATAGCGACATTACGAAACGTTTCGCCGAGACCGGTATGTCGCGTCAGCGAGTTTGAAAGGTACGTTGAGCTTTCTAGGTGTGGACGACATGCGACTGTATGGAGGTCAATTCACTCTGTGACTGTCGCCGTCGAGTCTAGGTCTTGCTTAAAATGTGAATATCTCGAAGGGATTTTTAAGGAAGGAAGTGTCGATACAAATCAACAGTAACTGATACTCCAACGCCATTAATTGCTAATTAGTCCACGAATTGAGTGGAGGAAGCGGCTGGGGGACCACTCCTTGAAAAGCAGTCAATTTCACATTTATTTTCGATCACATGATTTGGAAAATTACAACACATTATTAGCACTTTGGATCTTCGATTCACCTTCGGAGTAGTTTTTAGAAGTAACACCAAAAGTCTCCATTTTCAGTGACTAGGTACACCAGTAGGTACCAAAGTGAAAGTTGTGCATATCCTAAAAAATCATATCCTGGGAACGTTGACTCGACCCTCGTGGCTCCCTTAAATGTGAGTTCGCGTGTGCGCGGCAAGAAGGAAAGAAGGTAACGACGTCGACGCCCGCGGAACGATGTCGACAACAACGATCCGTCATGACGTCCTACTTGTATTACGTACACCGTGTTTCGTGGCTTTCCAAGCATGATTAAGGTTTCCTCGCGAGAGGAAGTAGGACCGAGGGGAACCGCGACGGCGGATATAAGAGAGAAAAAGAAAAGACCGTCTCGAGTCTCTTCATCCGGCGGAGTGGAGGAAAAGGGAAAAAAAACGCGCGAAGCGACTGTAATTCGTTGCATCCAAGGCGGCAGACTCTTAATAAAAGAAAATCGCGAAAGACTTCTCTCTTTTGAAGCTTTCAGACCGGCCCAATAGCACCGTGGTGCGCTGTTGCGCGGAACGACGTGTACAACGCGATATGCCCTGCCGTGGCGTGCAAGGGTTACGCGAAAGATGAGTTTGAAAAGGCGCCGGGTATGCTAAGAGAACTCAACCTCAAGTGTTGCCTGCTTCTTCGGATAGCTTCTTCGACGTTGGCCTTCT
This sequence comes from Hylaeus volcanicus, assembly GCF_026283585.1. Classification (NCBI taxonomy): domain Eukaryota; kingdom Metazoa; phylum Arthropoda; class Insecta; order Hymenoptera; family Colletidae; genus Hylaeus; species Hylaeus volcanicus. The sequence goes on along the minus strand of NC_071976.1, from coordinate 1,870,853 downwards.
TTCGCGGTTTCGTTCTGCGTTTGCTGATATTTCGAGAAAAGGACCAGTCGCGAATACATGCACGGTCACGAATTTACTGGCGCACACGGGAAGTAACAGAGTATACGAAAACTACAATATTTAGTCTACAGATTTGTAAAACATTGAAGAAAACAACGATAACATTTGGCCGCAGGAAAGCTTGCCCTTACCTATCTACTTCGTTTCCCTACTATGGATCGTTCTCCACCTAACCCACGGGTTAAAAGCATTCTTCATAATAAATGGGCTACAAACATGAATTACGCAGGGAATTTCTCTTCTTTCCTGCTGGCTTCTATGTTTTTGCTGGTTTCTCTTTCTTAGTAGTGGTCGTTTCGTTCATCCCTTCGTTGTCACTTCGCCCCTAAGCAGTGCGAGGGAAACTTTTCCCTACACTCGACGCTCTTCCCGTTAACTCCACGGTGTCTTTTTTTTTCTTTCTTCGTTCGCCTACCTCTCTACCTATCTCTCTCGCTTCCTTATTTTCATTTTCTCTGGGTGGATAAGTTTCCGAGACTCCGCGAGGTTGGTTACGGTGAAATTCTTTTTGTAAGTAGCGCACTTCGTGGAACCTCTCCGGGAATTGGTAGGGAGATTATTATTTTCCTTTCTTCGTCTTTCGGTTTCGATTCGGTTCGTGACTCGAATAAGAATGAACGGGCGGAGGGAAGCCGGGTATCAGGAAGAATTGGATAAGATTATTTGAAATCTGGTTGGTTAAATGCAAATGCGGCCTCACGGTTACGCTAGCGAGATACCAGGGTATGGGAGCGTAATATAGCGATATCAAAAATTGATCGTGGACACAAATGCGTATTCCACGGTAATTCTTAAACCTTCCTTCGAGAACTCGAACTTCGTTTCGCGTTGCTTCCTTTTCGGAAACTTTATTTTCCAATGCGTGTAATTTGGTTAACGCGTCGATGATTGTAATTACGACTTGCGTGCCTGAATGGGGGAAGAGGAAACTCCACGCCCACCCCAAGGAAATTGAAAAAGGGAGACCGGCAATGGAGGAAGCTTAAGTAATTAATTGCCAGCCTGCGAGAGACGGGAGATATAAAGTATCATCGTTTTCCATGACACGAGGTAAAAGGAATACAACGGTAGGCAAAAAGAGGAGATGAATTTATGACTGGAGAAACACTTTGCGGCGGGTAATCGGAAGCAACGCCAGACAGTTTGAGAAGCAAAGCGAACGCGTTCCAAGAATGCTGCTCCTAGGGATCTCCAAAAGATCCTACGTTCCTCTAGTTTTGTAAAGTTTTGTTCGGGTTCGAAATGGCAACGCCTTCAACGTTAACGACTGATAATATTCAAATGTCTCTGCCACCCTTTCGCTTCTGTGTATTCTTCTGCAAATTCTGTCTCCAGGAACTTTTATCTATTCGCGGGAATTAAGGTGAAGCTAAAAGGGAGAGGACTCGACGATGTTGACACACTTAAAGCGAACGTGACAGAGAAGTTCAAGAAGCTCTCGGTAGGAAACTTTCATCGATGTTTTGAGAAATTGTAGAAGTCCTTATAAGAGCCCGTTAGCGTTTTGGCTCATACTTACTAATAGTTACCCTATAGGTACTATATACTCCTATTATTATACTCCTCGTTTTTATCGTTTCAGGATAAAAATTTGACCAGCTGCTCGCTGTGCGAAACATTTGAATGCCGACTTGCGTCACGGATACCTGCGAAACTTGTAGAACAGGCCTGAGACTGGATCAAGGAGATATACAGTCAATCCCATAAGTTTTCGTACCCTTTATGTGTATCGAAGACATTTGTCGAAATTAATTTGTAAGTTTGATGTTTCCAAATAAATTTTTTATTATAAATATATACATGTGTAAAGTCTATATATTTAATAGTCATTTAATTTAGACAGATGTCTTCGATACACATAGAAGGTACGAGTACTTATGAAACTGACTGTATACAGAGTTTTACTACTTCTCTGCTCCCTGGGTCACCTCTCTCTCTCTCTCAGACGTCTAGTAGGAAAACAAAATCCATCGCTTTCACGTGTACTACACTTCAATTTTATACTAATACCTAACCTCGAGTCCTGACCTTCGTTCACCATCTACCTCGATCAGGATGTGGAAATAGAATCTTCCCTACAGGCGTTGAATAAGTGTACCTTGCGATAACGCGGCAAAACGCTAAATGAAATTGTTAGCGTTCCGCGCTCGCCGTTTCCGACTGTTTTCCCGCGAACATACGTAATTAATTAAGCGCCAGATGTGTACTCACGTGTCGATTCACGAGGTCCCCGGGTCGTTTAGGAAGCGGAAAGCACATAGGCAACACGCGAGAGAAATTATTTAGCGCCGTCAGATGACGCCGATTAGCAATTCTCTTGCTCCCGTTGTGCCGGTGACGCGACTCTGTGTAATCTTCCCCCAAGTAAATGCATGGTATTCACTGAGAGAATCTGTACGCATTTCCGACGTGCAACAGGATCGACAATGTGACGTGTGTCAATTCGATTTCAACCGCGCAAATGAAGATCATTAATGGAACTAAAACGTAGTCGGTGCACCCCAAATATATTCTCGCGTTCGATTGTATTGGACAGCGCCACGCGGAAGCAATTCGTCTCAACTCTCGAGAGTGAGGTTCTTCTACTATAGGTATTTCCAAAACTCCATCTCGATTTTCGTGTCAAAATCAAGTATAAAATATTTGATGTAGAATTAAATTGAATAACGAGTAATTGAACGTAATTCGTGTATCGCATATGAGAACTGTATTCAAAAGGGTAGGTTTAGCGTTAAAGTGTTACGTTGCAACGATCCGCTACGTTTGAATTCGAACGAACGAAACAAAGTCGCCCGATCGAAATAAGGACTCGTAATTGAATCGAGTACAAAGGACAGGGTGCCTTCGGGCATCGGGACACAAAGACTTTCTCTCGCGGGTCGTTCGTTCCTAAAGAAAATTTCACGGCGCGGCAGTAATTAAAACACGGACCGCTCGAACTGACAAGTAAGTCGGCCGTTAAACTGGTTTCCGAGTGCTTATTGTAAGCGATGAAAATTAAAGATCGTGGAAACGACACGGCTCTCGACGAACAATGGTCCCGGATGCAGGAATGGGAAACGGCTGGCCGCGAGCAGGGCATTCGATACGAAGAAAAATTGCGCCCCCGTATCCATTAACCGAGAGCCTCTCGGCCAGTTAACCCTTTCATGGCCGCGATACTCTTTTCTAAGAATTTTTCTGCGCGTCAATTTGTCTGCGAGACATATATATTCGGTGAATAATTTTTTATTGCCTTTGATGAAATTACAAGCGAGACGCTCTTCTCATTTGGCTGCAGCGTTTGGTCGATGACGAAAAATTCAAAATAGAATCCTTTGTATTCCGCGACGAGAACTCCAAGCTCGAATTTAATAAATAAAACATCCATCTACGATACTTGTCCGTTAAAAAAACCAAAAGTTCGCGACACTGTTCGCGGAATTTCTCTGGACGAACAGCGTCAGGAAAAACGTGGAACTCGCTATTCAAGTCCGATCACTCTTCGCCGGTGGAGGAATAGCTTATTCGACTTACGGATCCTTCACAACCCCTCAACCTCGAGTCCCCCTACCACTTCATCGAAATCTCGTTCTCGAGGAACCGTGGTACGGAGAGGAGGGATTTGAAACGCATGGCGAGGCGTACGAAAGCTCCGGCAAGTTTGCAAGCCGAATAGACTCCAGCGTTGGCGTGTCGTTAACCTCGACCTTCTTACTCGCTTTCTTCCCACATATCGCCAACTCGTTTTCCTTTCTTTAGCCGGCGTTTCGCGTTTTATTTCGTTTGGATCGCACGCTAGAGGACTATTTTCTTTTCGCGCAGTTTTCGCTACAGTCCCATAAACGTTTTACGTTGGATTTTAGAGCGCAGCGTTTCGCAAGACTACGCGAAGCGTGGACATCGCAAAATAAATAGGGTCTGAACGTCTCTGACATTCTCGTAGCTCCGAACGATGACCTGTGTTACACGAAGGATCCTCGCGACGAATCAAGACACAGGCTGCATCTCCACTCGAGTATTCAAGATGTTCGAAACACGGCCCTGCTCGCTTTCACCTTCGTTCGTCCGTCCCGTTGGATCGTGTCTCAAGGTTGACCGAGAATTCGCGGGCAAGAGGCGACGATAAAGGAGTCCCAGAGGCGTTCGAGGATCGAAATAACGCGGCGGACCGACGGGGAGGACGCGTGTGGCGGAAACAAACGAGCCTCGAACACGATGGGTGGGGTTTCTTACGATGCTGTTAAATTAAATTACATGCAGTCGCCACGCAGTCACGAGGACACACTTGGCACGAGCACCGAGTTGCCTCCATGCATAATGCATGCGGTATTTTGCTACAGTAGACGCGACTTCAACCTCTGCCCTCCTTTTCTCCGCGAGGTTCTGCGAATTCGTGAGACGTGCTGGAAGGTACCGCCGCGCTCGAAGGTAACCAGGACTGTGTGGCGCGAGGTAGCTTGGTTAGAACCTTGCTAGGAGTCGTCACGGCGCTCGTGCAATCTTCATTCGCTCGAGGGAGGAGGAGGCGAGGTCGAAGGGTCGCTAATAGAACCGCAAATACCGCCAATTCCGAGAGTAGGGTGGAAAATTTTTCTTGACAGAGCGGAAGAAAGGGACGTGGTATCGAGAGCAGCCACGAATCCTGGATAGGTGGATTCCGAGGAAAGTACACCGAGATTTTCGCGAGTAATTTTTTCTATCCGGGGAAAGGCAGCACACGTCTTGGATGGGATTTGTTAAAAACAGAGACAGGGGTTCACGTTCATCGAATTACCTTATTTTCTACGTTCGCGAGGGTTGAATGGAAAGTAACGCAGCGGTCGTAGCCATTGAACCGTCTTAGATGTTCTTGTTACATTACACTCCTTTATACAGGAGTAATTTAATTAACGTACCACGCGAAAATAATTCCGAGAGTAAGCTTTTTGGCCTTCTGTATTTACCGTTTCGCATAATTACCACTACTCGCCACGTTGCTGTGTCTGCTGTGGACAAGGTTCTTGAAGCAGTTGCGAAAGAACACTCCGTTTCCTCAACCAGGTTCCGAGAGTCATTTGCGCCTAAAAAGGCCTGAAAATTCTAAGTACAACCTGTTGGACTGTTTCGTGCTCGCATTTTTTATTGCAATCCTTAGAAGTCATGGGAAAGCTTACGTCAGCTGTTTAGAATCTCTTTTATCAAATAAAAATCAGGAGCTATACTCGCCCGCTAAACGTTACATTATTTGTTGGAGATAAATTGAATATCTCGTTCTCGATTATCTGCTCGCGTCGAATATTTTCCAGCGCTCGATTCGCGTGGAAAAGTTTCCTAGATGCCGCGCAACGAAATCCCGACGAGGAGGGTCGGAGCGATGGATACCGAAAGCGATCCGCGACTGGTGTCGTTCGCGACTTTTACGCGGAAACGGTCTCGCAGTAAAGATAACAACGGTAATGATTCCCGGGATGAACGGGTGGGAGATAAAAATCTCGCAACGTCGCGAGGACGGGGGAAGAGCCGTTTTCCCGACCCTTTCGGTATCGCCGCGAAACGTTGCACGAAGTGGAAATAAAGTTTGTTAGCCCGTTATCGCTTCATCCGCGTTCACCGGTGGTCAGGGTATCGTTATTTCCGTGGCTGGCAGAATGAATCGTCGGGGGGCGCGTTTCGTAGTAACCTTTAATCGCCAGGTTTACACAGGCAACTTCCCTGTCTGGCTTAGCGCGGACGATAACACCGGCCCGCAACGGCGTCAGGTAACGTCCCGAAAACGCCTGCGGGAATGTACCGAACGCGGGAAACATAACCGTATCGTTATGCGTTACGGGATATTGTGACGTAGCTGCATTATAGGCACTGTAATTGCAAATTTCGCTCGATTACGACCATCAGCGGCGCGTACGTGCCTGAATTTGCGATTGGATTGTCGGGATTTGCTTTTATTCGCGCGGGGGGTCGGCCGTTGTTAGCGTTCGTGTTGTATCTCCGAAGTAGAGATGTGCCTAGCGCCGGACCGCGATGCGCGGATAATCGAGGGTATCTTTCGCTCTCCCACGAACGACGCGTCGAGGCGACGTGCGTCGAAAACCAATACCGCGTCTCCAGCGCGATTAATCACACAGCTGCCATGGATCTTTCGGAGATCCGCCATTTCCATGCCATCCGACACGATGCGCTCTGACGTAATGAATTGCATTTCACCGAGCTTCACCGCGTTGCTTCTTTTCTACGCGAAAGATACATTCGTACACGGTTGTACAGCTGTCGTTTTCATTCGTTTATGGGTAATTGTACGGGTAGAGTTATTGTTTCTATTCGTGGTAGAATTCTTTATCCACAGGTCCACAAATAAAATCTCTCTATCTCTCTCTCTCTCTCTCTTTGTAAAAAGTGACACAGTGAACAGAGATTTTAGTGGCCACCATCCGCTTTAAAGTAGAGTTCTCTTAGGAGTTGATGCAACCGTTCCAGAATCACTACCATTACCAGAACGCCTTCTAGAAGCCCACTTTCTGTTGTTCAGCGCAATCCTCACTTCTTCCTGAATCTTCTTAACTGCGCCAAATCTCCGACCCTTTGAACTTCCCCTCCATTCCGAGAAATATGTCCTCCTCTGTTTTTTTGATGCGACCATTTGCGACTTTTTTTATCCCGTCTCCAGCGACGACAAAGTTAAGAAACCATAGATTCGGCACGTTTTGAAAACAGTTAAGGATTCTACGAAGCAATTTTCAGCGCGTAAAAACATTTCCGTGCTGGATGATCCCTCTCGTTCGTCGCATTCTGCCGCGACGCGACTTGTTTCTCCTCCCTAAAGATTAAGCACGCGCTCAAAGGAACACATTCTGCGTCGCTGAAAAAGATGAAAGCGAAACAACGAAGTATACGAACAGTCATACGGAAAATGGTCAGCTCCATTACTTTGGGCAGCGGCATAGCGTACGCGGATAGGCGTTGACACGAAAGGGGAATCACTTTGAGGATTGTCACAAAGGATTTTCCGATTTACGTAAACACAAAAAGTGGCAGCAGCAGTCCCATTATTTCTGTCGGACTTTGCAAACGATTCCAGATCTGTAATATAGCGTTCGATATTTATAATTAGATACCGTCGCTGCATGTTCACCTTTTTCTCGTAAATATTTTGTTAGTCTGACTTATTTTTCTCGTATTGGTTTTAAAGAGAACAATATGTCGAATGGAAGCAAACCGAAGGAAAAAGACGAGATCGACGAAATAGCTAGAGGGTACGCTAAGGTTCACCCTTGAATACCCGCAAGCCGCAGGTTAATTAATTTGGAGTCGAGAATAATAACTCTTGCGGTCTCCTATATAGAATCGTATGAGTCTGACGGTAGGGGAATTTCTGTAACAACGCGCGAGTTTGTACGTTACTCGATAGAGTCGGACGAGATGAAGGGCGCCTCGACGTAACACGAGGATTTCTGTACGAGGTGGTATAAGTCTAAGCGCGACTTTATGGAGTTGTATAAGTCCGAGGTTGGAAACTATGGAGTCGTATAAGAACTAGGACACGTGTGAAAACGTATAAGTCGAAGGATATCGCGAGTCTGAGAATATATCTACAAAGTCCAAGCCTCGATTACCATCTATATAGTAGAATAATGTTGTTGCGCTTGCATCCTCGCGAAATTGAACGCTCGAGATCGACGCTGACTTAGTAAGAAGCTACCTACTAACTATCGAAAATTCGCTCTCTGCCTCCTCCAAGTTTTCTCTCGAACAACTGACTCTGTTGCGTCTCCTTCGAACTTAGACGTCTAGTACCCTTATGCGGAAACTCACACAGAACACCTTAGGTGACCTACAAGTCCATGAGCATTCCTCGAATTCGGTCGATCTAAAGTTCTTCGAAACCATCGGTTAATTAACTCCAGAAGACGTAGCACAAACATTAGTCTGTCGACTTAGTTATTTGAAAGATAACTTAAAATGTAATCTAAACGGAAAAAATATATTTCGATAGCTTGTCGTACGTTTTATTCGGCCAAACGAATTTAATGTAAAAGTAACATTACTTTCTGGTCCCCCTAATACTTCAGCTGATGGCTATACAAAATTCACGGGTACACCGTTCGTTTTCGTTTAGCATCAAAGATCCCTAACGATAAGCAAGATATCACGGTGATCGATTGCGTACGTTCGCGTTTAGCAAAGTTCCAGGCCGTAATAGAATTATAGGGCTGTACGATCGATCCTGTTCCCGTTAGCGAACGAAAAACAGCTTGGACAAGAGTCGAATCGGATAAGAGCGCGAGGACGGCTTTCGGGGAAAAATAAACCAGGCGGTTGCAGCTCTTTGCGCGAAACTTTGCGTTGCTATCCTTCCTTCTCGGCCAGCCACCGTCTGCATCCAGTCACCCCGCACCCCTACGGCCCCGTGGGTGCCCAGAAATCCCTTGGAACTCCAAGTAAGTTTCACGTAAACTCAATTTTCACGGCGAGGGGACTACTCGCCGACGTTCCCTGCCGGTGTCTGAGAACCGCGAACGCATACTGTTCGTGACTAGAATCGTTCCGCTCGCTCAGTTTAGCATAATTCGAGACAGCCACGGCACTTTATCTTCCTTAAATCGCATCATCGGGAAAGTCGTACTTTCAATCGTACTTAAAACGAGCATTCCAACGATCGACGACCCGTTCGAGCAGGCTCGACAGGTTTCGAGAAGCGTAACTCGAGCTTCCTCTACTTGATCCTTAAACTCGTGTATTTAAATGTTCCGAACTTTCCAAGATTTCGAAGTCTACTCTCGAGGGGACACGATACGACTCGAGACTCCATAGTCTCAACTAGCTCGAAGACGTTCAAAGGCCCATCGCTACTCACGAGTCTGCATCAATCTCTGTTACGAATAGTAAAAGCGTGCTTGGATCCAACCGCGATACCCGACTGCGCTGTAAAGCGGTTTTCGGTGTACCGCTGGATCCACCGTGGTAAATTCAAACGAAACGTCTGAATAACGTCGGTTAAATACGTGTCTGAGTAACATCGGTGGAGCACGGGTACTTTTGAACGGGCGAGGGAAACGAAAATTCGACCTTGTTTCTCGTTCACCGAATGTTGTCTGCTCCAAACGATTATTTCAACACCGATATTTCAGTTTTCGAGAACCTGGCTGCCTAGAGGGCCAACCGAACGTCGAGATATAAACCGAAGTATCTTAGACGAGATGCTATTCGAAGAGCTATTCGAGAGATCCCGGAACATGATTCTTGAGCATAGCTTCAATAAATTCCTTGCTCTAATTACTGGAAAGTTATTGCGACTGTGATTTAGAAACTTCTAAGTATCGCTGCTAGCATAAATGCTCATTTCGCTACGTTTCGCTATAATCAAACGACAGATTACGCTGGGAGGGTAACATTTGTCCCGATAAATAAACCAACAGGAGTGTAATTCGCTTGGAAACAGCACGAAAAACTTAGCAATTAAAGGATTAGCATTGTATCGGTTGAAATCGCTTCACTCTGGAATTAAACAGTTTCACGCGACAGTTGTACGGTTCGCGTGATTTGTATTTACGATCGACGGAGTTCCCAACGTTAAATAACGTTGTTCTCGATTCCCCCTGCCAGACGAATGAACGTTATTTTAAAAAGATTCTCTGTATCCTGACTAATGTTCTAGCGCCAAGTATCCGTCGAAAACGACCACCGTAGCCTCGGAGGTGTTTCGGAAAACAGCTTTCAATATGTAACTCGAGGAACCTCGACGGTAACTGAAGTTTCTGGACTGCTGTACAGAACTAAGTAGTCGAGAGTTGGAGGACAATCAGGGACCTAAAGCAATACGAGAAACCGAAGTCGCCACATTGGGATGACAATCAGTTCTTCGGATCTTCAAAGTGTGCTAACTGAGGCGCACTAAGAGAACATAGCAATCAACGAGTACTGTTCCGGAGATTGGTATCAAAGTATCGAGAATTATTTAACATTAATCGCGAACTCGATGTATATTCATCGCAAAGTAATGCGACGGTAGAATGCAGCGTATCATGAATCCTGCTGCATACAACGGTACATCCACGGAATGATATTCATTTATTTAGATACATCCTGTACACGCGTTCGTAGTGGAGCACGGGTTAACAACGCGTTCGTGGAATCTGGCAGAGGAAGATTAACATCGATAACTGTACAGTATCGAGAGCAGTTAGGATAGATAAGATGGATAGATAATAAAAAAACGGCACATAATTATAGTACAATTTAATACCAGTAGAAATGTTGAGTTCTTGTTTACGACCCTCCACAGAAATCTGAGGCACGACAAATTAACTTTTTTCTCTGTCTCTCTTGCCTTCGCCGTTCAATTGTTTCGTTATTTTTCCGGTTTCGCTCCGTTGTTGACACGTTTTCTTTAATATCCGTTGCCCTGCCGGCCTTCTGTTTTCCTGCGCGAAATTCTCCGCTTTCCTTGTATCGTAGCTTCTTTCTTGCAACATTTTCTATTACTTCGTCATTCCGTCCCCTCTGTACTTGCCACCCAACATTTTCGCTGTTTTCCCACCAGGGCTAAGCCTCTATTTTCCCCGCGTCGTTTTCCTTCTCATTTTCGTCCGTTGGCAATTCATTTTCATCCCTTATCCGTTCTAATCCGAATTCTCTCTGTTTAATTTCGTCTCAGAGTCGCCGTTTAATTCCTCGTTCCTGTGTCCATACCGGAACACATCTTTCTTGCAACCCTTCGTCCTCGTCGCGTTTGCTCTATCCACTTTCGTCTTAATTCACGTCTCCGTTTTTCTTCACCTGGCGATAAAAGAAGGATTAATGCCTGGAGGACGTAGCTAGGCGACGTTTCCACAAACTCGATGGTTCCTTTGACGCAGGAAGCAACTCTCGTGCTCGTAAAATCTTAGGAAGCGTGTGAATAGAACAAAAATAAAACTACGTTCTGGATATTGCCAATCACAGGCAAGTTGCACCATTCCGTGGGAATAATATCGCAACGTCATCGACATACCAGAGTGGAGTACATACTGCAGACGTTGCAGTTTACGAGTGCAAGACAGAAGCTATACGGTACGTTGATTTTTAAAATTATTAACCGAAAAATTGAATGTCCTAAGGATTTATTGAAATTTAATACTCCAAGAAGGGCTACTTGGAAACAATAATATTTTCTATGCTATATTATTGTTACTTCAAAATTGTTTATGGGTTGCTAACACCAGAGTCTTCGAATAAAATAGAGCTATTAAGTAGTTTCTCTCCCTTTTGGTGCGATTTCCATGTTTGGCAACGAAGGTGTCGTTCATCTTCTCGTCAGCGTCTCACTTTTGGACGAAGCGAGTGAACAAGTACGGACGGTTTCCCGCGATAACGAGCCAGCGCACTTTTCGGGCTAGCTACTCCTTTCCCAGCACTTTAACCCTACCCGGGTCGAGGTAACCCGTTTTCCACCTGCTTCTTCGCGCCGACACTTCGTTAACCGCGCAAAATGTTTCTGGCATCCGTGCAGACGGCATTTCCTTTCGCAAAGCAAGTACGAAACGTCTCTGCGTTTCGACTGGCAGAGTCATATTACGAGCTTCGAATGTGTCGCGACGTCGACGTACACGTGGCTACATTAATTAACCCTCGACGGACGAATGCCTTTGAATGAGCGACATCGCGTTCTTCCTGGCAACTGTAATTTACAAACTTTTTCGAAGACGAACTTTTTCCTCGAAAAGAAACCTCTTTTCTGTATCTTGTAATTGAAAACTTTTGTAAAAATACAATCTTACTGCTCTCGCACACATCCGTAACAAACCAATACTAGGATGGTCAATTTAGATCGAAGTAGCCTCGTATGATTCATGTTTAATCAAAAAACAATCAAACGAGGTTTTGTTAAAATCCTCTACGAAATAAATCCACGGAACAACTACCTTAAACGGTCACCTACAATTTAACTTACCCGTGACAAATGAATCGTCTGTACGTAGAACGCGCCGCGGCGCCTCTCCGAAAGTTTCACGGTATCATTGCGCGGTCGATCTACTTTCGGGCGTATAGCTAAATTCCATCGAAAATTACAAACTCTCCAAGAGCACGGGCTGACAAGCGAGGGGAACGAAAACAGTTCCGCTTTCGCGAGGTTAGTTTGAAAATTCTTTCGCAACTATGCGAGGACCGTTCAGTGGGAGATCTTCGATGGGCGCGACGGAGGTGAATCGGAATCGCTTTATTCGAACAAATGGATCGCGATCTCGCTATGCGCCCACTACGGACTTAAGATTCTGGAACAATTGGATCGTTTGCCCCACCCACGCCGTCGCTCGTCCCTGGCTTTCTCGAGCAATTACGAGCCTCGGGACGGGGTAATTAAACGAAACGTTCGAGATAACCAACGAGGCTTCAAGGGAAAACTTCAGAATTCGAGTTGCTTTCGCATGCAACATCCTTTGACTTTCATCTCGCGTTTGCTTTTTTTTTTTTGTACTCGTATTGCTTCCTTTGCGTTCGTCTAATGGCTCGGCGCCTTTCATTATTAACCCTTGTTATTGTACCTTGAAAGAGGATGCCTACTTTCGCGTCCTCGAAGAAAAGGACAATTGGATGCTTGGCATTTCAAGGTCTGGGTTCTCGTCGCTGTCGATTATTAATATTAAAGTGCTTCGGGAGCAAAGAATATTTTCTACGTAATACGTATTCCGAGTAGCAAAGAAGATCGCGCGAGCTCCACGAGGTCGGGCCACGTATTTTGTATACCTGATAAAAAATACAATTTCCTCTCTTCGTAATAAGCTCGACGGCGAAAGGAATACAGGAAGTTCCACGTAAAAAGTATCATGCACGTTCATAAAATTTAGAAATTAATATGTAACGCACGAATATATTCCGTGATATATTCCACGGCTGAAACGTTATTTAATCCCTCCATTATTCAATTATCCTGCCGATGCACTTTTCGTTATTACGTCTGCGCATTTACATTAAATACGTTATTAAAATGGCGCAGATTATCGAGGAAAAATTAAACGGTAACAATCGTCTATTCAACCGAATTAACGTTACATTTCCGTGGCGTAAATTTCGACTATTCTTAAAGCGGATACGTTTCGCAGAAGATAAAAGACTGGTTTAACGTTGAAGCCTATTAGCCGAAGTAGTATGGTTGATCCCGGGATGTTCATTCTATCCGACTGCTTCGAGGGGATCTGGCTGCGGACCGCGATTAATCTTTCCTCTTTGTTCCGCGCGTATATTCTCCTTTCTTCGAGGAAAAATATTACGCGGGATGACACTCGGCCACCGCTGGTTAATTTATTTAGATGGCCCACCTAATAACACGTTCGTGTATTCGCCCGAGAGCTAGGGGAAGCTTCGATAAATTTCCTTTACGTCGCCGGGAAAGATAGCCCCGAATGATTGAATATCCCTGTATTCAATTTATGTTTATCTTCGCAACAGCGAGAGAACGCCGAGGGAAAACATGGTCGTTAACAACTGTTAGGGAGGTATAAATTACGAGGGTAACAATTACCGACGGTTTCACGCGTGCTTCGAACGTGCAACTTTCAGATGTAACGAGATACGCCAAGCCTTGCATATTTTACTACCATCTTAGCCCTACGAAAGTAATTGGCAAAAGAGAGATGGGAATGTTCGAATTCACGTATTTGATGACATATTAACGCGTATCATCGCGCGTGCATATCGAAAATGGCGCGCATCGTTAATAAAACATGTTACACTGTATCACGTCAAACGTGTATTTATTCGCAAGAAATGTAATATAACGGACACGCGTTATCTTTGCAAATGAAAACTGTAATAACGTTTCATTATTTATCGGTAATTATCATTTAATTCTTCTTCGAAAATGTGTAATATTTTAATGGCGCGTTTAACGTAAATATAACACGAAAGTGTAGCAACGCACATTGCATTGACAATAATGGTTAATTAAATAACATCGAAATCATTAAATACCAGTTAAGCTGCGAAATAAATGACGGGAATGGTCATACGTTGCTGATTAATTTTAGAATTTTGTGAATCTACGCGAAACTTTCCGCATCGAACTTTTTGTATTCCTCCCTCCATCGAGCTTATTACGAAGAGTGGAAATTGCATTTTTTCTATAGGAACAAAGCGGGAGGTCTCCGCTTTCGCGGTCGAATATTCTGACGAATGACACTGCCATTATTCATCGCGGAATAAAAAGGAACATATCCCCGCCATCTTTTAACCCATTTCAATCTAATTGTTAGTCGCCAACTGGATTCACCGTCCATTCACATCACTTCCAAACTAGTCCAGAACTTTGAAATTAAAACGAGCAAAGTCTTTTTCTCGCATTCCACCCTGAAATACGACAATTTTCCTCCTAAACTTTTACATTGTCTCTTAGCGGATTTCATCGTTGAATTCGATCGCGATAGAGATAATTTGCGTCTAAATGCGTATAACGGATTCGCTTACCTGTCTAAGTGTAACCTTGTTACTATTCTCGAGCGATGCAAACGTACAAATTTGAAACTGGAACGCCGAGTCTGGTTTCAGCCTTCAGAGATCGAGTAAATATCATCGCGCTAGTAGCGCGCGTATTTTAAAAAGGAGGCCGCGAACAACAGCGCGCCGTTAATTATTTGTTTTCGGCCATTCTTCTTTGAGTGTTTACTCTGAAATAAGGCAAACTCAGCCGTGCGAATTAGTTTCGCTAGGATTAATCGTGTCCGCGGTTAACGTAACCGCAGGATTCCATAGAGCTCGCTGAAACGGACCGGTCTCTCGAAATCCGCCGCTTGATATCAGACATTGTACTCCTCGCACTGGAAAAAAATAATTCTGACTAATTACGATAACCATTGCGCGTTTTGTCCGGCTCTCCAGCGGTAATTTGTCCAGATTTCTACGAAGCGAAGCGTTTCGCTTACACGCAAAGTTATATCGAAATACGTACACGCTTTAGAAAAACACGAGGCGTCAAGCCGTCTTTAAAATCTTCCAACAAACAATCATATCCATCGTTTCTCTACGCGCTTTCAAATTTCTAGCATCGAATATTAATTAAAAAATGTTAACTACCAACTCCAGATGTAACTGCACAGCAGTCGTCGCGAATCTACCGTCGAACTCGACATTAACTGCAAGTGCTCGTTTTAAGCGTCAGCCTTAATTAATCATTCTGGTCTCATTTTTCCGTCGTTAATTATTACGAGTAAATAATATCACGACGAAAACGCAACGCGGTTCACGCACTGTCGCAACGTCACGCCACGCGTTGACGTTTCGCTTAGCATTCGAAATCCATTACCACAGAATTGAAATACGACGACAACAAGCCAACAGCATATTTACCTGTCGACGTATCAGTTCGTGTTTACCTTGAATCATTTTCTATTAGTGTTTTCGCTGGTACATCCGAATCCAAGTTGCGTATCGTTCCCTCGACGAGTCGAAACGGGTCGATACGAACCTCGAAGGCAACGAATGGCCAAACGCAAAACAAAAATGCGGATAAGAGAAAATATGTATTTCTCCTCCAAAAGAGAAACGACAATGAACACGGTGGCGCAAGAGAGCCTAATCAGCCTAGCTTTATCTCTGAATTACAAATTCACCTATTTAACCCTCGTTTCTAAGAGTAGTGGACAAAAAAGCAAATCCAAGAGTCGAAACTTGCTAGACTGTGAATAGTGGGTTTAATTAAGAGAAAATATGTATATACGCATGCGCTGGCGGAAACACGGCGGCCAGACTCGTTATGCCATGGCGGAACCCTTTTCCCGATTCATCGTTTTTCTATTGAACGAAACGATGCGAAGCCCCTTGTTAGCAACAACCCCTCCTGCGACAACCAAAGTCCGTCACTTCCATCTATTCATTCATCTATCCATCCGTTCTTTCGTCCGTCTGTCCGTGCATTCGTCCATTCTTTTCGAACGTAGAGTCCCTGTGAGCGACAAGCTGATAATTACTCGCCCCCGAGCGAGAAAACGACCGACCAAAATCTCATTTTCACACGATTCCGGTGTCGTGGAACAAGAATGACGTTTTCTTTGCGACGCTCGACAGCCTTCCATGGAAACATGCTCGGATCAACGGACAGGGAGCATCCCTGAACAGTTCCGAAGTTCTCGAAAATATTCGACGAGTATTTTCTTTCGATCTGCGTAACGCAGCCCGACTACGCGTTAACGCGATATAGTTAACGCGATTAAAAGGGAGACTCGAAATGAAACGAACATTGACGTGCAAATAAGTTGGCGAGGATGACACGGCATTTTCAATAGAGACTTCGAAAGTACGCGGCGAACTCGATGGCAAGGAATCTGCATATTCGTCGTAACGTATTATGCATGCATGCATGCTCGTATATTCTGTTTGTAGCATGCCTAATTGAAGATTCGTTATTTTACGCGTATCGAAATTGATTGGATGTAATAAGTTTTGCAAATAAAAAGTGTATCGGGAGTGCGCGCGTGTCGATGCGTTGCGAAATCGGATCGCAGTCTTGATTATATCTATCCGGTGTATTTACGGTTGTTTCTCTGGTGGCTGGAGAAGATTACCGTTGTTAACGGTTATAAAAAATTAGCGCTGGTTGCATTTACAGAAAAATCAGAGCTCCTTGCGGTCACGGAGCAATTAGTCGTACTTATGGCTAGCCAGCGAAAGATTAGGGTTGCCTGTGGTTAAGCGCACGAAGTAGCGAACGCTACAATTTGCAACGATTACGGTTGCAGCCGTGATTTCGTCAAGAAGCTAGTTGATAAGAAATACGTGCGCTAAATTGTCTTATCTGTACGATAGTTCCTCGCGATCTAACATACCCCATTAAAACGGATTACTTCCAACCCTTAAAAATCAATACTGAATATCAAAAACGTCGAAGCGAAATACGGAAAAGTGTGTCCAGTTATTGACCCAAGGGTTAAACTCAATTTCGAAATAACGTCGGTATTTTCTCGAGTATTTTCATTGGTCCGCGAACACGGAACGGCGGCAACTTTCGATAAACAAAAGCCGAGCAGCGACGGCGTGTAAGAGCTCGAGAGCTCGACGATCCACCGAATAAATCAGCGAATCGCAAATGAAAGGACCATTAGAACGAGGTCGGGCACACGACTATGCGGAAATTGAAATATTCAACGGGCTTTGAGTTAGGCTAGCACGTTGAATCGACGCGGAATCACGTCAGGAGGATAATTTATCGTCGGACAGCAAACACCGAATTTGTTTCCCCGGTCTCAACGAGTTTCGACGACCCGGCTGTTGACACAGCACGTTACCGGCCCGTGCAAACACGTTTTCGAGGGATTAATAATTAAGGGCCCGGAGGAGTTGGATTCTCCACGGATAAATCAACCAACGATGATCTTTCAACAGCTGGATCGAATAGAGTTTTCGTGCCGCGCTGTAAAATTGATAAAACTTGCCGGCTATCGGTGTGACCGCGTATACATGAATATTTTCTTTGCTAGAATGCTGATCACACAGTCCTGTGGTACCGTGGTTTCCCAGGGTGCACGGTGCACCTCGATATTTCAATCGTTCGGATATAAAGTCCGAGTATTGTTGGCCGGAACGGAAGGCCGAATAAACGTGCACGGTGTATCTAACTTTTTCGCTTTTCATTCGCGATTTGGACGCCGTTTTCCCAGGATTTCGTTCGACTCGAGGAACCTCCGCTTTTCAAGATGATCAAATTGGGAAGTCGACCGGAATTTGTAAAATCTTAACGCTGCACCTGTTCCCTGGAGACTCTATCGATATCAAAAATTGTACTCGAGAGCCACATTACTATCTTAATATTTCTCTATAAATTACCCGCGTAGAGCGTAACGGAAAGAAACCGAAGACGCGAGAAGCCAAGGGAGAAATCCTCGAAAATAGGCATCGGTTTTCACGCAGCCATGCGAGAGCTCCGTCGAAGATAAGAACAAGTTCGCAATAGGATTGGTAGAATACAGTGACTCGGGGCTGAAATCGAGTGGCTGTTTTCCTGGAATTCAATTTAGATCCGCGGATTCAACGTGTAGATTCAATTTCATTAAGTCAAACCAAAACCGAACCGGGGTTGAGCGCGAACAGCAGCAGCTATTTCGGTTGCAGGAACGACTACTTGCCACGCACTCCACCGCTACCGGGGAAGCCTGTCTAATTGTCGAAATTCACGTTAGGTGGGCGCATAATTCCAGCGTGTCTTCACGGGGAAAGAAATCCTCGAGCGCGCAGTCGCGGCGAAAATTCACGAAGACGCGGACGAAGTTCGTTTGAGAAACTTCCGTTAACACCGAGCGTTCGTGGAAACTTAGGCGCGGATTTTCGGGCGGAAAGCTGCAACCGGGAAATTTGCATATCCCGAGCCAGGATAAGACCGATACGAAATAGCGCGTTATATGTGCAAATAGGACGATAAGCTGCCTGTGTTTTGTCTTCGCGTTTCGTAGGGCAACTGTCGTTCCGTCGCTTACTCTTCCTTGACACTGACTGACGTCCGCGATTCCCCTACTTTTATCCAGATTCTCTCGAGCTTCCTGGACCAGGCCATTGGCCTTCTGTCTTCTCGCTATGTTCTCTACATATGCTGCCGTATTGTGTGACTTAACCCCTTCAACGCGAGTTTTTTCTCTTTGCATTGCTATATCATTCTATAGCATTGGCATTGTTTTTCAGAAAACTGGAGTATGGTTGATATAAATCGCAATAGGCTCGTACGACTCATACTTAATTAGAGAATAATCCAGCGAAGTTTTGTCAAAGTCCTCCATTAAATACATCCACATATCTTAAGAGCGCTTCCGGTACGACCAGGCGTTTCTTCGTTGGTTAACAATGGACGACCCGGTTTAAAATTCCCCGTGCGGTGATAAACACTTGCTTCGGATGGCTATCGTCCTGGTAAACGTAGGCTGTAACTTTTCTGCATAGGCTTTCCGTTTTAATCCGCTCGCGTAGACGGTAAATCGCGGTGCGAAAATGCTCACGCGTCAGATCCACGTCTGCAACTACTTTCGGCGTGCTAGGTTTACGCGAAGCGGGTCCAAACTGCGAATTTTGTAGTAAGTCTCGACGTATTATGCACCGTCCGCTGGAATTCGTCCGCTGTAGTAAAATAAACCGAGTTACAGCGCAACAATACGTAGATTTCGGCGAGAGTTTCTTGGAAAACACGGAATTACAGACACGACGGCTAACAATCGCTTTGCGAGCAGTTTCGTAAGCTCTCGTTATTATTCGTCGTTGCACTTTTAGTTTATAGCGTTGAAAAAAGAGTCATCTCGGCGGTTAAAATCCGTGGTCGATCGGTCACCGAACCTTTTCTACGTTTCTGTGGAGCTCGCACTTCCCGTAACAAAGACCAGCCATCAATTGGACCACATAAAATATATTTTACAGGCGACGATAAAATTCTGAACAATAACGTTCCCAAGTCGGTGGAAACACAAATCGTCAGGTGCAACGTCTTCGCGTTTTGTGGGTGGAGAGGCGTCGTCGTCGGCATCATTGCTTTCGCCGTCCCTCGAGAACAGGTACGGAAGTCCAAGCACGAAGTGCACTTCCTTGTAGAACACTTGCTGATGACGAACAGGAAAAAGATACGTGGGTGTGCGTCGGTGCAACGGTGAGCTAACTTTCGAAAGCACCGTCCGGTGCTCGGATGTCTCCGTGCGACAATATTCGAAATGCAGGACAGCGGAGTGTTTCCTATGGAGCCATAAGACCCAAACGTATCCAAGAGAATGTGTTTCCTCCGAGTGCATCGACTTTAAACCAATTATTCCCAGACGGGTGATCGAATTCAGCTGCAAATATTTCTTTTGCAGCGACACTGAAATTTTCGAAAATCGTCCTTAGTCGTTGGACGCCCTATCGCGAACCTTGAGATACCCGAGACCCTTGGAATCTCAGAGACTCCCGAATTTCCCGGGAACCCTGTATCGTTCCAGAGATTCCATGAAGCATTGGTTCGGGTTCCACGAGTCCGGTGTCTCTGTATCGTCTTCCACAGGTCTGAAGATTTCGATATCGGGTTCCGTGATTTCAGGGTGGCTTGCATCGTGTCCCACGAGACTGACGTCGGTGGTGTCGTGTACCACGTGTCCGATATGAGAAAGAACTTACGCCATTCGAGGACATTGAAAGCGCCATCGACAAGATTAAGCGTAATTGAGAATAATTACGTGCCAGACGTATAAAATAATCAATAGAACGAATGAAAATTCCTTAAACGTCTTGCTTCTGCTGTTAACCACGTATAAATCTTTTTGAATATTAATAGGCCCGTATCCAGGTTAATTTAAGAGGGAAAAAAGTTAAAGAGTCGTATAAATGAATTTCATTAGTAGCTCGTTTTCATACGTGAGCCAGTAGGGAAACGGTATATTTCGCGAAAAGGACTCCCGGTGTCCTGGTAAAACGAAGAAAAAGAAGAATATCATTAACGATGTCCGCAACAATTTTTTTTACGACTCGTTGAAAATTCAACGATTCGTGCCGCGAAGGCAAAAATTAACCGCGTGTGACTTGCGTTAAATTCCGCTCGAGATGCAGATGCAGCAGCAAAAAGCAATTATTACATTAATTTTCTCGTTTTCGAGTGTCCGCTACTGACTAAATATTTCATATCCTCGAAGAGATTTTTCAGCAGTTGGTTTTATGACGACTGTTGATATTACCAAATGAATCATCAAACCTAACATTTCGTTTAAACATTCTTGTCTTAGACGGTACGAAAATTTATGGGGAGCGTTACATCGAAAATTTGTTTTATCAAGATGCACGGCTGATATTAAGACGAAAGGGGTAGTTACCCTTGCCTAGTATTACAGATTTATTTTAATGCCCTCAAGTGCTAAATCTAGTCCCGAAGAGGGTCCCACGCATTAGCCTGCATATTGGATAATTCATATAAACTGTTACGTGCCGTGCCCTGAAACCACCAGGGACATTAACGTGTATTTTCTTATGTTATACGACACAGGTCAACCACCTACGTCTTATACGAACTTTAATTCCTAGACGTTCCCAAGGGACGGAGGAAATAACCTCTCTTACCATTTTATTTTTAATAGAAAAGCGTTGAGACGTGACGTAAAAGCATCCGTGTGACTTTAGGAGACACTTTCTGGACACTGTATTCGCAGACGCTCTCATCGATTTCGTACCTGAAATACCTGCAAAATTCCTACAAAATTTCTTAATTGCGGTCGAAGAATTGATTTAGCCTCAACCTGAATTACCGCTTACTACAGTCTCGATAACTCGTCGGATACTCGAGACTTTTTGGACCGAGTGTACGCGGTCGACTATTAACAGAAACCACTAGATAATAACATCGGGAGCCCCGCAGTGGCAGAAAATTATTAGAAGTTATCGCGGAACAACACCGCCCCAGGAGGTACGAGCATATCTTCAATCATTTGAGAATTAATTCCTCGTATTTCGTCGAGAATTCAACACTGGGAGTTTTGTAATTTAATCGGCTCCGAGTAGCAGCTTTCCTGAAAAATCGACACCTACGCGCTTGTTCTCGACGCCTTGACGCAAAGAACTTGATGAAAGATGGCCTTTGATAACATTTATCCTGCATCTCATCGAACAGACGAAGAAATATCTCGAAAGAATCGTCTAAGAAAACGTCCAAGAGGTTTTTTGCCGTAACGCAACGTTCGAGATGATCTCTAATTTTTAACCACGGATTGCAGGAAGACTAAAAACAAGGATCCGCTCGTTTTCTATAGCTAAATTTTTAGCGTCCGACTAAAAACGAGCTTCGTTCGCGTTCCGCGATATCGCCGCGATAAAATCAACTTCGTAGCACGCCGTGAATGTACTTATCGTTAACATAATTGAGTTCTTATTAAGCAATTTAAGTACTAAGCCGCCGCGCGATAGGATCTTTCTTCGAATGGCGAACAGATAAGCCGAATACAGGGACACCGGGGAAAAAAAATTAAACGCACTGTCCGGATTAAAGAAATTTGCATAGAAATGAACACGTTTTCAGGACGGGGCCAAGTTGATTCGAGAAACGAAAATCGTAAATAATAGCGTGATTATAACGACCCGTTCTCAGGATCCAATTTTGACGAAAATCGGGAAGAATTGCCCCTCGCGAATACCAATTCTCTCTTTATTATAATTATAGGCGACGCGCACGAGTCAGCGCTCGTCTGACGTGTCTGACCATTACTCGACGTTTCTACTTAAGCTGACGTCTGGTATCGCCGATGCAGATAATTCCACCGGCAAACGAAGAAGCTACCAAAAGAAACTTTATTTTAGACCTTCGAACATATTGATTTAAGGGGAAAACACGAGGTAACAAAGTGAAATAGGACCAGGTAACGAGAAACAGGAAATCACATCCAGGAGGCGGACCAAAGCATCGCCTCGAGAGGCTGGAGCTGTTGAATAATCTCAAACTTCTGTCTAAGAAAGCAGGATCGCGAAATTGACCGAAGAAGGAACGAAACTGGGAAAAGAGGTAGAGAAGTTTAAAGGTGTGGATGCGAGAAGAGGGTGAGAAAGCCATTCGGTTACGAGCAAGTTTACGGTTAGACTAAAACTCCCCCCGCAGTCGTCTTCGATCGCCAAGGCGGTCTATATCGAGTTCGTCCACGGAATCGTAAGACCGAAACCAACTTCTCACGGTTTCCCCCTCGTAAATTAACTGTCGGTTACTAGATCGTTTGTTCGTGGCCATGAAATTTTAACGACGAATCCTGCATACGCGAGCATTCGGACAGGAATCCTTATCTTGCCGAGACCATTTAATTCCAGCGACGAATAAACAAAGTAGAGAAAATTGGCTTCCTACGGCGAAACTTGCGAAATAAAATCATCTTGGAGAATTAACGCTAGTGTCTCTAATACGATGTAATCCAGACTCAAACAAGAATTCCACGACTCGAGTTAATGAGTAATTAGTCCGTACCCTTGTTCCGCTGACTCGACGCTATCGAATTACCACTTGGTTCAGCAGTTGCAGAATTTTTTCAACGTCACAAAACCACAGGAATAGAGTATTTAGTCGTACTAGAGAGATGCTCGAATGTACCAGGTGTACAGAGCGAATAATAAATACTCTACTCGTTTAAGTATAAAAATATTTGGTTATCCGTAAAGTCGATGTCGATTTTTGGTGGGTGGTACGGGTCTGAATATAGCGGAATGATTCGAAATAAATAGCGTGTATACATCCCTTAAAAGGTGGAAAGCTTGTGGGACAAAATAGGGCGTATGTAATTCAATTCAAATATATATTCAAATGTGCATTTCAATTTTTCTTAAAAATTGGCAACAAATCATTCCGAGCAATATAAACGTGATGCGTAAAACCAAATTCGGTTCGGTTTCGGTTTCGATTCTAATACTTCCAGTACTCGATTTGCTCTAATTGACAAGCAAACACGCGTCAATACGTCGTATCATTGATCGTCACACGTGTTCGAACACTCTCGGTTGATTTGCAATGGCATTGCACGCATTGTCTGTGCATTCCAGTAATTCCCGAAGAGTCTGCGTGGGCCAGAATACGCTATTGATTTCGAGTGACACCCCGATACAAAATTGATCGCGATTCGCGTTATATCTCACGGATGCCATCTCAGAATTAGGAACAGAAGAATCTGAGATTTATCCGACACGTTGCGAAACGTCCTATCTCTGATCGGTCGAAAATCAAGATAAGAGGAAATGTAAAACGTGTGACAATTCAGCGTTCTAACGCGGAGACAAGCGTCATTGAGCCACGTTGGGAAAAGTGTAGCGAAACAGAGTCGTGGGAACTTCTTACGTTTCCTTGTGACTCGTTTGTGAATGAACTCAGACCATTGTTGCGGTCGTTCGCTAAGAAAAACGCTTATTATCTTGGGGCTCTTATACGTTAGCGCGTGAGATATTCTTAACGGAATCTGACGAGACTGAACTACAAAGCAGCGTAAAACAGTCACTTAAAATGTTTAAAGGATCGTGTAAGGAAGCTAAGAGCTCTCGGAGCAGCGTAACAAATTCCTGTTACGTGGTCATTAAACTCAAGTTGCCGCTGAATGAGGCTCCGAAGTCACGATACTACTCGAACAGCGCAACTGTTCGCTGGAAACGTCATGAATTTGTGATGCTGCTACGAATTCTACGAAATGAAGTTATGGCGACCTTTTACGCGATCATGTCTAACGCTATTTTTTCCTCCGGGAAGAATATAGATTCTATTGATAAACACCAGGTGGATGAAAAAAGATTCCCCGCGAAAACCAGAGGAAAATTTTTCATTTCCTTTCTTTCTTTCACTGGAAACAATGCTTGCGCTATTGTCGCGTCGTCTGCAAATACAACGAACCCACCGCGGAGAATCATCAGACGAAGCGTGTCCAGCATTAACAATAGACACAGGTATATTTCAACGTCGGTTCATTTGCGATCGTTTTAATCGAAATGCGTGTCTTCATTAACGAACGTGATCTGTCAGGTTTTTCGTTTGATTTTCCTTTAAGAATTTCCTTTAAGAATGAATTTGCGTTAAATAAAAGCAAAATAAGTGCAAATTTAGAACCATTGGGCGCGTCACCATGAATGGTTGTAATTAATCTCGCTTTTCAACGAATTCCGGGCCGTAAATGTACATTACACGTACAAAGGAAATTAAGAATTCCCTACGAGAACACCGGTGCAAAATGTGAGTACAAAGATGGAAGTTTCTTTCACCACTGCCGGGCATAATTGAAAATAACACATCCCTTGTTAAAGTTTTTACAAAGCAGAGGTTCGCCTCTTCCTTTTTCCAGTAGAAAGAGAAAGAATAATTTCCAGTGGAATTCTCCTCGGGAAGTTAATGACGTCAATTAGACACTCAGTTTTTCCATGTACCACTTGTTAGACCAGAGGAAACAATAGTGTGCTTCGTTCTTTCCGCGAGGGTTTCCGAAAAAGTTTATGCGAATTTCTGGTACTCTTTGTTTTACGAATAAAAATCGAGTACCGTTCATCGTGCAAGACAAATCGGAACCATAAATAACCGATCTTACGTGTCGCGGTAACTCCATTCACGCTTTTGCCGTTGCGGGATTAATAGCGTTAGCATTCGATAATCTCTTATCGGGAAAATGTATTCCACGCGGTCATAACTCTTTCCGTAATCAATGCTATTTGCTAACGGAGCAACGAGTTGTTTCATTTACTCGACAACGGAGGAAACGAGACGTAGAAATTAATTTTAAACAAATGAAGCGACCGCGCATTAGCGGCTCCCCGATTGCGTATGAAATGGATGTGGATTCATTAAAAGGCAAATTAGCGCTTTCGTCCATCGAACGGGTCACGTACAGTGCCTCGAGTAATGCTCCAAAATCAGAATTATCGTTAAGTATCTTTTTATCAAAATTAAAGTTACAGAGAAAGGTGGAATTTTGAATATTAACAGAGACAACCTATTTCTCACTTTTACTTTGAACTCGAAGCATTCTGCTTCTACCTCGTGCTTACGAGCATTTCCTACGTTTTTATTCATACGAAGCATTATCTGTCCTCGATTCCGAGGGGAGATATCCCCGACCGATTTACAACTCGACTCGAGGATGGGAACTAGTCCCCGTTTCCAGATATATTTTTGCATACCCATCCTTCTTCCAAGGGGGATATTCCTAATATGTTATATTTGATTCCAGAAGGTGTTTGCACTGCTCTGAATTTCGGTGTGTCGTTGGAGGGGTCGGTAAATCAGTTTTCGCGTGTACATCTATCTCCTACTCGAATTTATTGCGAACGATTCCGCATACAAGATGTCCTCGAATAATTCTCGCACGGTCATTATTTTAACAAGGATGTCGAACCAGCCACTATGCAACTTTTGTGATAAGCCTCTTACAGATATTAATGAGATATATAACACGTTAAATAAATTTGAATGAAATTTTAATCATTGACGTGGTCAGTAATAACCCTCGTAGTTGATGCGACCTTAAATAAAGTGATTAAAAAAAAGGATGTCTTACATCGTAGAAAAACAACGCTGTGTCGTGTCTCGTTGCAACGGTATTTTCTTTCTCGGAGTGCGGAAATTAGTTTTCCCGTAATCTAGTTACGTGTGACAGTAGGTAAAACGTAGTGCGCGATGCCAAAATCGATACATATGCAGGAAACAAGAGGAGGCTGACATATAACAAGCACAGGATCATCGCCTCGGGGATACAATCCGTGAAACCTCATCTTTGCTGATCCTGTTCCTTGTATACGTTCAACCAGACAAACACGCGTATCCGTTTACAGACAGGAGTTAAGAAACGAGTTATACGGACGCGTATCCGTATTTACGGAACGATTACTTAACGTAACGTCCATGTTATTAGTTTCTTGTTACGTAGTTTGTTCTTTACTTAAAGTGCTTATTGTCATTTCGATATTGCATTATGTCGAAATATGTATATCGAGTGGTCGATTACTTTTGAGCAGTAACGTACACGATGTTTCTCCAAAGTTACGAATGACTTGATGAATGAACGGTAAATGTTGGTCACGGTTTGTATCGCGGATTACGTTACAGGAATAGCAGGTCCAGCACAGAAAAATAATGGATGTAGATGGATGAACACGAAAATAAAGAAAACAACACACGTGCATTCGTGTTCAATCCATCTACATCCATTATCTCGATGCTGGGAAACTGTTATCTGTAACTGTTACAGAACTGTTTACATTTTTCATAACATTTTTGCGCGCGAGTTACGCTACAGTCTCTAGTTTTAATTCTATCTTTCGTGTCACCGATTGAAACACTGCGTCTCGTGAAAACCGACCATAAGTAGACGCAGAGTGAATTCAGATTGAACGAGGTAGCCAAGGTTAGTTCGCGTGCCAAACCATTTTTCTCGATAAATTTCCATTACGTATTCTATCACAACCCGCGAGTTATGAGCCGGTACTCCATCATATCGGGGTTTTAAAAAGGGCGAAAGCGTATTCGCAGTTTTGCCTTTCAATTAATTACGCGAAAGTTCAAATTGAAACAAATTACTCGAGCGTAAACACTGGACAACGTAAAAATGTACAGGAATCGCTGAAAAATGTTTTTTTTTTTTTTTTTTTTTTTTTTTTTTTTTTTTGGTATCGTTGTAAACATATTGCTCTGTTTCAAACAGCGAAAATTGGTACTAAAAGGTTTCCTCGTACGTCCATAAGCGACAGACCTATCTGGGTTACGCGTGAATAACCATTCCATCATGCGTGTAAGTTCAATACCGACGTAGAAACTTTTCTCTCGGTATTTCGCGAATAAATTCCCGTTCGAGCCTAAAAGGTTTCGTATCCCCTCGCAGCGCATTTATGTCAATGGCTCAGGAAATTCCGTAGCTCCGGTTACGTTATTTACGGCTGGGATTATTGGAATAGCCCCGTTTCTTCACTTGTTATTCGCGTCCCATGCGACTTCTGCTCGATAAATACAGCACTATGAATTAACCGAACCGTTCGTAAGGGATTATTTCAATCTCTATTATTCGTTAGCCGCCAAACTAGTCCGGATTCGTGGTTTTCCGGCGAATTCAGCAATTCCTCTCCGGGTTGCGATCAATCCGCCATTGTCGTTGGAGAATGCGAACGATAATGCTTTGTTGCTACGGTCTTCGTCGTTTATTACGACTCGCCTTTATTCCATTTTATTGAAGCACTTCGATCGCGAAGTCGTAGAAGGAATTATTATTCAGACAGCGAGTAAAGATCTTTGACGCGCGTCGTACAGTTACGCGCAAAACTATTCGCTACGTACGTTCTCCAAGTATCTGACGCACTTAAAATTTCGTTAAACTATCGCTATTCCGTGTTTAAAGCTTCGAGTATCTTGGAAAAGTTTCTGGTACAACGCGAAATCATCGGCGCGGCTTTACAATTTTCAACAGTCGACTGACAAAACAAAATGAATACGAGTATTCCACGAGTTCCAATACAAAACCGAAGTACATAACTGTGATAGAGGGTGTACAGGTTGCGCATGACAATAGAGGAATATGGAACATAATACTATTGACTATATTTCCAATAAACTCCAGTCAGATTTGGAATAGATTTGAAACGGTATCGAAATCTGCAGAATTGCCCAAGTCCGCTTTAAGCCTCCATTCAATACAATATCGCGCGAAATTGATGTCGATGAAAACACTGAAATCGAATTGTTAATATCGAAGCATTACTTTTAAATCAAATTTCTGTTGACGTATAATAAAAAATCGTTACCATGGCATAACGTTATAAAGCGAACGGCCACCGGTGCATGTGTGTATGAAAACTCGCGCGCGATAACGGAAAACAATGAATATGACAAAGGTATACTACGTGATGTGAAATTTATTACGAAATTAATATGGGTTAAAGTATCGAAATTGGAATTTTTTCAGAAGAAAGTATTACTATCGCAGAAAATTGTTTAAAAAATTTCATCCACCCTGTTATTTATATACCGTGGTAAAATTATATCAACTTGCCACTGTAAATCGAAATAAACGCTAATAATCTGTTCGAGATGATTGCGATCGTTGCTCTGTCGACGAAACAAGATGCTGTTGGTTCAAATCGTTCCACGGAAACATATTTATAAATCGCGTAACCCATGCATACAAAGAAACCACGTTTTACGGTACGGTTCGCTATTTTATCGCGTTGGAAAAGAATACAGCTCGCGAACCAACGAAAAAGTTAATTTCCAATGAACTTTTGGAGGCACCCTTAATATCCGCCACTTCCTAATTTACCGGAAACCTTTTTGCGAATGAAGGAGCAGCGTTTTCTTAGCGGGGGTACTGGTGGCCACTTAAATTATCGACATGGATAGAGCACGTTTCGCTCTCTTACCGCGGCAAGTTGACAAAGTG
Organism: Hylaeus volcanicus; assembly: GCF_026283585.1. NCBI lineage: Eukaryota > Metazoa > Arthropoda > Insecta > Hymenoptera > Colletidae > Hylaeus > Hylaeus volcanicus. The sequence continues at coordinate 1,842,009 of NC_071976.1, read as the reverse complement.
GCGAGGGCGTAAGGAAGTTTAATCGAGGAATCGTAAGAGAGTACGGGGACAAGTTTTTCCCTGGGTACACGGACCGGAGATCGTCCCGGGTAATGAAGTTGCAAATCGAAGCAGGACAGAGTGGAAATACCGAGCTGGCCTCGAGGAGTTTGGTCCAAGACTCGGTAAAAGTTTTTACTTTTACCACGCAGCCACCGCGCCACTGACTGCGCGGGAGTTTCCACACTTTGCATACCATCGCCCTAAACGTCTTCCTCTCGTCTCACCCGGCTCGTAATTTCGGCACGTTAGGAATTTCCAAAGAACGAATCGAAGGGCGAAACTCTTGGCCCGTTTTGTCGAGCGCTCATTTCTTATCGATGGGCGTCCGATGCAGCCGAGGCGAAGCTCTATCGCGGCATCCAGGCGGAGAATACCGCTGAAAGGACCGCGTTTGCCCCTCCACCTCCCCCCAAAAGTCGACTTTTGCAGATTGTATATCCTACCGCAAATAAAACACCCTTCGTTTCTTCATTTACCCTCCACGATCATTTCGTAATAACAACGCTGTTCCATAAATCGTATCCCAGAATACCCCGCAGTGCTTTCGTTTCTTGCCATCCTCGTTCAAAATCTTATTCACGGATTACTCTAGTTTCAATTCATTCCGCTGGATTGTTCGAAAAAGTAGATCCAAATCGTTCTCGGCAGCGCATTAAGTTCCCCTTTCATCGATTCCTCGACGAATCCATAAAGAAACGAATCCACTCCCCGGCATTAAGACGTCGTACTTCCCCTGTAACGGTCACCGACTATCCCCTTCGTCGAACATTCGAAAAAGTTAATCAGCATCCTCGTCGTACGTTCCGAGCCGCGCAGATACATATCTTCCGCCCAATTCAAGTCCAACTTGCACGGTATGACGTAACACTATTTAAATCATTCCCACCCGCTGAACTAATCCACTCGTTAGCCCCAGCAACTTCGGCAAACCGTTCCACAATCTATCATAACGCCGCTCGGTGGGAGTCTGAATATAAACTTTTCGACCATACATCACCAGGTGTTATTAGCGTTACGCTGTAAGTGACATACGTTCGCAGTGTTTGTTTTTCTTGACCCAGATTTACGTCCACGGACCGCGCGCGGTCCATTTAACGCGTTAAGACCTTTTCGAGTTAATTACCAGCCGGACTGGCGGGCAAATATGAATCTCTGCTGGTCCCCTCGCGGCACTTTATCCTGGAAATGTAAACGGTGCCTAAATGCGCGCAGGGACTACCGATAATACGCTTCGAATCGAGTAGCGTCCACGTATCCATAGGAAACTGATTAATGCGTTCGACGACCGAGAGGAAGAGGCGTTCAAGGTTTCTTTTCGTTCTTCTGTATAATTCAGTTCTCAATTGTGAACGCCAGGTCTGAAAGGGTTGAAGACTTGTTTCGTCGGAAAACTTCCACTTGAACCCATCAGTTGGACTAATAGCTTCTTACTCCTTCGCTATCAATAGCGATCACCGCATGTATCCCAAAGCCACAACGTAACACGCGCATTCAGTGGCTCTAATTAGCGATGGAACCGATCACTCCAATGGCATATCCATTAAGGCCGATACATATCAATTCCCAAGAATCGTGTCATGACATCGGACAGGTAGGCAAGTAAGTTATAGTTGGCTCGGTAAGACGGATTTGCTTACACGTCTTGCAACGTCGACACTGTACAAATTGTGTATTGTCGAGACAACTCCAAATGTCTACAGGCGAACTGTATTCGTCGAGCGTTTAGTGGCAAAACAGTTCGTCGTGTAATATCGATGGAAGACCTCTGGGTAACACGCGTTCCCATCGCTTCGCAGAAGTCGGCATTATTCGAATTATCCTTAATAATCCCTCGTCGAATGCCTTCGCGCACAATCAGACATCGTGCATCGAATCTGCATTTACGACGGTGCCAACATACGGACCCGATCTCACAGATCTTGAACGAAGAGGCGTTGACGCAAATTCTTTTACACAGAATATTTATTTATGTTGTAGAATAATTGGTAGAAGATACGCAAATAATTGGGCCACCGTCGAAATTAGCAGCATTTACTCTTGGGTATATAGAGACAGTCATGGTATAAGACAACCGTGCCCCGATGCATGAACTTCGGACGCTTCGACAGCGTTTAAGTAAAGTCCGATCGATCCTTGAACGGGACAGTCTACGGCTCTGGAAACTGTTGCGAACTCTCATTTGAGACTCTCGCCAACGTTTTGTCGAATCGTCGAGGCGTGAACGGCCCGGCGGCCATTTGTACAACGGGCAAATTATTTCGTCGATTTCATTGAACTCTCCGGACGGGTGGCGCCTACCCCCCGCAATATTTCTTCCCTTGCACGCGATCTATCACGGAGAAATTGGGACGCGCACGGTTTTAAAACGTATTACGTTTGGAAAAAGGAAAGTGAGCTGCCCGACGCGTTCGCTGCTTCTTGTCTCCCTTTCGCTGCTCGTGTAATACACGTTGCACGGTATCGGCGTTTCACTTAAACGGTGCCATCTATCTAGCGCGCGTATTTCCCGTTGGCCGTGCCAAATAGCGCGAACTGCCGACTGTCGATCGCTTCCTTGCGTCTTGTCGACACGACCGTGAGAAATTGTCGCGAAACGTAATTCGGAATTCGTCAACCGTTCGGTCGTGCGCCAGCACAAAAAGGGGAACGGAACCATTGTCGCTGCTGATTGATTAAACGATCGCGGAAGATGACGTTCAATCGCTTCGTTGTTTTACTCTCTTTCTCCGATGATTACCTACGAATTCTCCACGGATCGGTGTACGAGAAGCGATATTCTCGCTTCGATGCCTGAACGTCCATCGTACCAGAACACCGAATAACTACGGACCATCGAGTACTTTTTGGCGAAACAAAATTTTCGCGGAAATAGAATACTACGAACACTGGATCTTCCAAAACATTAAAAAGTGATGCTACCAAGAGAAACGTGATACATTCGAATCGACCGAGTAACACATATGGATTCTCCGAGCCTGGGAGTCGTAGGTATTCGTTCCCACGAGACCTAAATGATAGGTAACTGATTGCACGAGTCCAGAGATCCCAAGTTTCTAGCGTTGCATGCTACGTGCGTGACTCCTTCTGAATTTTAAGTGCTTGAGATGTCTTTCGCATCGCGTGCTGTAGCCGTGTCAGCAGTCCATTAAGGCAAACCGATGAAAGGCTGGCCTCGATACTTCAATTGAAGAGAATCGATTCTTTATCAACGCCTTAGAACTTCTAAGTGCACTGGGAATTTGGAGTCTAACCGACGGCGTGTAAATATCTAGAAAAATCTCGATTACTTGCACGATCTATTAACGTGTGAAACGACGATAAACCGAAACCCACCCCTGCAGAAAAATCCATCGATACGCGAAGCTGCTATGTGGTTAAGCGCACAACGATTCGATAAACGTTTCCAAGCTATTGGGCGACGAAGATTTCGTTCGAATCAACGTGCATGAATGCAAATAGAAAAAGGTGGGCGTTGGGAAACGGAACGAAAAAGAGAAACACGTGTACCCCTTTAATAGACATTTTTTTGTCCTGACACGATATGGAAAATTAACAAAGAAGAATAGCCCGTGGGGGTTCGTTTATCAAGCAGATTCGCGTAACAGTGCCAGATGGCATGGCCCGCGAATCGGCCAGAACCGCAAAACATCCCCCGCACCGAACACCGCGTTGATAAATGCGAATTTCGAATATGATTTAACGCCGAAAGGAAAGTATGAGTTAGAAGAGCAGGAGGAGACTGTCGGGAACTCCATTAACTTTCGATATACGACGGGGCAACCGAGTTCCGTTTCATAGATTAATAACGTCCTTTCGCGTTTCCTCGGAAGTCAGCGGTTCGCCGATAACGATGCATGCCAAAAAGCCTGATATACGACCCACATACGTATCATCGAACTACAATTAGTATCCACCGCAAGGATCGAACACAGCAACGCCAAGCAGTCTTTTTTTTTCGTAACGAAACTAATAATTTAAAAGGAAAGAAATAAATTGCTCTAATGCGCGACGTTCCAGAGAGTATAACTGTCAACTTTTTGAAAACAATACGTTCGAGTATCTTTACGAGAAAAATTGTTTAAGTTGTTTGGTCCCAAGGCACGTATCGGTGATTAATCACAAAAACGTCGCGAGGTGCATTTATCATGGATTTTATTTGTTTCGCTTGTTTTTCGCGGACGAAACACGTAATAACGATTCTACGAAATAATGGGAACTAACGAGTAAAAAGGAGCGAGCAGCGGTGTTCGTTAAGAGAACAGAAGGAAACAAAATGTAAAACACGCGGCAGACTGGAATTACAAAATCGGCACATGCAAAATATAAGCGATACGTAAAAGCTAACCGAATCACGGGTTGGAGAATATTGTTGGAATAGAAAATTTATTTTAGCGTACTCCGGGGTACGAACACACAAGATTCTGCTCGCGCGATATTAATGACAGGAAGGATCGGCTCGATATCTCGGCAGCTATCGATTCTATCGAAAATTTGTACGGAACGGAAACGTTCGATAATTTGATTTGCAACAACTTTTTGTATCTGGGTTTTCGCTGCAAAATCAACGATAAACAATATATCGTACGATTTAGTTTTGAGTCGTGCTACGCCATGGTTACGCTCGTTTCGTCGCAATCGCTTCAACAGCTTTCGCGCGATACCTATACAAATATAAATAAAAGTAACGCATCGATGCAACGATGGGCAACGATATATAAAATGGAAAAAGTATAAAGAAACGTACAATAATAATAAAAATATCGCGAGAAACGACGAACGATTTAGTCCTCTCGAATGTACGTAGAATGAATATTCAAAAATGGAATCTTCCGAAAGAATCGCGTGTGGCGTCCAAGTCTCCGACGATCTTCGTTTCGCAAGTTCTCGCGATACGTACGGGCGCGTAAATCCTTGACCAAGAGGATGTCTTAGAAGGATCACCGTACTCTCTGTTGCGTGAAGTAGGTCGTGTCTGACGAGCGTTATCTCTGCTAGTTATTTGAACGCGACCGATAGACGTGCAAGCACCGGAAACAGTTGTAATGCTTCTGAGCGCGCAGGATGAGGCGGAAGATAAAAGAATAAATAGAAAGGGCGAGAAGTCGAATCCTGCTGGTAGATAAAAACCCTGCTGGAAGGATACGAAAGGTGGCAAGATGAAGAGCCAGAGGGAAAGGAAAACGAATGGCTAGGAAAAGAACAACGCTTTGCACTGATTCGATTCGAAACTAGGGATAAGAAACCATGGCTGCTTTCAGAACCTTGATCTTCCTTTGGAAATAATGAAAATTAAGAAGTTCTATCGTAGCGTCGCGATATAATAAAGAAGTCGTGTAGGAAAAGCTGTCCACTTGAGAATTCTGGGTTCTAATCTCTATTTATCGTTTAGACTTCTATACTATCAGGTACAGTTGTTCGTCGTTTCGTTTTCCTATCTACGACTTACTCTGTAAGTTCCCTGGAACAAAACCGAAATGGTTCCCCATCCCTACCAGGAACCAGGAACTGTTTCACGCGATATCAACGCACATCAGACACGCATGCATATTCCAGGGACGCGAATGGCGCGCGCGATACGAGAGCGAGGCGACGCGAAATTGCCATCGCGCAGTTATCGGTAAATTAGCATTTTGCCGAGAATTATCGGCGAATTCGGCGCGGAACAGACGCGTAGGGGCAACGACTCGGTATCCAATTAGCCCGCTAGCCAAAAATGATCGGCGCCCGATTTGTCGGGCCGACCAGAGGGAAATATCGCGGCACGTCCTGCAGCGTCAATTTATTATTCGCGCCTAATTGCCTGACAAGAGTTTATCAGTTCTTGGTGAGCTACGTGTTCCCAGTTTTTCAAATTAAAAAATATGCGAACACGAGGCTCACCAAAAACTGATAAACATTTTTTAATCGAACTACTTAAAATGAATTGCAGGTATCTAAAAAAAAAATGGTGGCATAACACAACAGGTAAACCTTGTACATTTTAACGAAGATCTCTCTCGTTGCGTTTAAAATTTTCAGCGAGACTCGATAGGTGGAAAAATAGGTGAAGCTCGATTGGTCGAGGATCGATTCAACGAGGAGGAAGTGCGCGTCGTAAATTTGGCCTCTTGGCTTCGCCGCGCATGATTATCCTGAAGTAACTTCCAAGCGGGTTCGCGCTTTAAAACTCTTACAGACGTCCGCGATGGAAAGAGGCCGACGCGTTCCAGCTTCTTCCTGCGTGGATCCAAGCCAGGATCGGCTCATCGTTCCCCCGCGAACGAGCTGTTCCAACGTCCAATGGGTCCGAGGCTTTGCCAAAACGCAAGTTCTAAACCTACCATCCAGGCGCAAACTTCCGGCGCAAGAAACGGGAAAGTTCCGCGGCACGACTTATGCGGAGAGCCGGGCGAAACGCGGTTGCCCATAGACGCAAGAATTTCGCGAGACATTGTCGAGCACTGTTTGGACCAAGTGGCGTCCGTTATCTCGAGTGCACAGGGAAATCGAGAAGTTCTCGTTCGTTCCATTTCGTCTCGTTAAATTCGAGGGTTGGAAGTTTCAACAGCGGTAAAAAAAAAAGACGAATGATTTAATTTAATTTAATTTGACGGCCGGAGATAAAAATAATATTCTCTTGCAACCAGTTATCGCGTGCAAATGTTAAATTATGGGGTAACGTTGTCGGAAGTTGCGCGAGCTTATGGAATTTAATATGTACTAAAGCTTCGTAACGTGTTGATATACATTAACTCGAGAACGTGATACGTCGACGACCAATTTGCCCGAGACTCGCGAAGAGTGCAATTGTTACAGCAGCGACAGAAATAAATCACTCCGAAGTTAATCGTATTACGAAATTATAGCGGCACGAGAATTTTCGATAAATGAAATAAATGTTATTTACAATACCCCCGGGTTCCTATCTCTTCCAGATTGTAAACGTTCGTGATCCGTGATACGAAACAAAACTGATAAATGACGTTGAATAGCATTGAGAATCTATACAGCACGGGGCATTCCGAACGAGTAACGAGTAAGATACAATTATTGTGTTATTTAAATGCATGACGTGTGCATAATTTCTAGCACGTAAATCTCGTTTTCCTGCTCATTTATTTCAGTAATATCACAACTGGCGTTAATTATATCGTATTGTTAAGGATTTCATTGTCATTTTACGATGATTTGTTTCATCGGTATTTCCGTTGTTATTGTTTTATCAGATGCTGCGTATTCGTCTCTAGCAATTTTAGTTAGCGCTTTTGCACTCGGGAGAACTATACGTTTTAATTAGAACTCGAAAGTTTCCTCCCTCCTCGTAGCGATTGACGTATCGTAAACCAACGCGAACCCCAGATTTGGAGTTTGGAGCACAGGGGTCCGCAGGTTATATTTTCTAAAATTAAGCACGCCCGCGTTGCATGTCTGCGAGCTCCGTGCGAGCTCAGGGCGTATGCAGAATTAATAACCGCCTAAAGAGTCCTCATTGGCATTCCAGGACTTCTACCTAGGCCTCCGACCCCTCGAAATCGTTTCGAAGAGAGCAATTAGGAACCTCTGTGCCGTAGAAATACGCTTGGTCTAGGAATTCAGAGTTAAGCAGGAAAATTCTTAGACACCGTTTAAGATTCGTTCACGATTGGCTCGGCGAATTTCGCGGGAAGTAACAGTTTAGCGTGAATCAGGTGCGGAGTCCAGTGCTGGGGATGTTACGTGCAGGGTATCAAGGAAATCAATTTCATCGTTTAGATCTTATCGAGGCCTATCAAGAGCGATAAGAACGTATTGCCCGTCTTCGACGATTTACGGCTGCAACACCAACGATGTATTATCACCCAAGTACAAAGGGCTGCGCAGAACTATTCGTCTTGTAAACAGGCGAGATTACATATGCACCGCGCATCGCGGAATGCTGATTTACTATAGTATCGAGCACTAGATCGCGGTACGGTTATAATTGCGAAGCTACGAAACAGATTTCAATCGATCGAACTATTTCGAATTCCAGGCAATTTCTATTTTCCCCGAAAACACGATTTTAAGATGGTTGGAAAATAAGATGTTTACGAAAACAAGAAGTGGAGCTCGTGCATTACGTTCAGGGTTGAAGACCCCCGTAGAGTGGTAGCCCGTTCGTTTCCTCGTCGGCTTAGACTCACCTGAAACAGAAAGATAACGCCGGAATTAATTATGCAGCCGGGGGTACAGACACGGACGTAGGGGGTTTGCGGGACCCGTTCGGTTGTTATCGTCGGATTACGAAATTATTCGCTATCAATTACAGGGATTTATCGGGATCGCCATCAGATATTAATCCCTCGAGAGGCTGGCGATTTAACCTTCGAGTAGGACGTTTTATATGGCGGATCATGCAAATAATGGGTTACCGAAATGAAATAAAACGACGTAACGCAGCCCCAGCGGACATCCAAAGCGCGTTATTGAATTCAACGTACACGCTATGATCACTGGTAAACATGAATCGTTCACCACGTTAACGACATCATCGATTTCGATAATTTTCGAGCGTATGGTAACCCTTTGAGTGCCGTGGACGCGTATACGTGCCCAGAAGAAGCTATTCGTACGAATTATGAACGCATATGCAGTCAATACCATGAATATTCAACAAATGTACAAGGCGATGGATTCCTTCGCGACTGGTTTAAAAAAACATAGTTACGGTAACAGTATCGCCGTCAGTATTGAAACCACGTTACCGCAAGGTTTCCATGTTATTTTAAATTTTCCAGTTGTTGAACTTGCCTTATCGGTAACCCCATGCCTCGAACACAATTCGGAATCATTGAAGTCGGCGAGGTCGTTCGCACGACTAAAATAACTCGGTCGAATTTCTGCGCCAATTAACACGATTACGTTTCGTGTATCGAATTTCGGTAATAAGGTGAACAAAATTGCCGGTTTTCGTTATAACGTTTTTTCAATAAAAGAGTTAACCTCGTGCTCGGGGCTGGCATCGAGATCACGCGACACAAATTAATTTGAACGTAAGCGAAACGAGGGAGGAATAAAATAACGGCGGCCGAATTAACTTCGAAATTGAATGACGCCGATAATGGAATCGCGAATCTAAAATTGCGGGAAATAAAATGAGGTTTTCTGCGCGCGGTAACTTCGTCAAACTTATCGGAACGAGAATTGAAATTGAACGATGATCGTGGGATTGATAAACTTAATAGATCTTTTAGTAGATCCGATCGATCTCTTCATTTCTGTGGAATTTTCCATTCGTGTGAAAATGTTTAAACGTCTTTGTAAAAAATTAATTTTGTTAATTTCTAGGTCTTCCAAATGCTTTTATGGTATTAAAATTACCGATAGTATTGATAAATTACTTTTGCGTGTCAGAGGACATCGGGAACATGTACCAGGTTCGTACATCGAGGTATTCAGAAAAAAAGTGAATACGACAATACTGGTTTTACCCCTTGTACGTAGCTGCGAACTCGTTACTCAAAGCAATCCCTTTGAGATGCTTAACGTTTCTCATCCATCACCAGCTGTTTCGTCGATAACGCGTGAACCGAATGCAAAGATAATTAATAAACCCACTAACAAATGTGTACGACCTCGGTCGCGTAGGTCATACACATGTACTTTGCGCTTGATAGAGTTTTGAAATTAGAGATACCTGTTTGCTCGATAGCGTTAGTTTTGGCTGATAATATCGGCCCTTGCATCGCGTGCATGTGTTTGTAATTTGCGGCAAATTTGAGGAATTACGGTTTCCTGTTTCACGTGCAATACCGTTGCTATCATCTTCGAGAAGTCAGAACCATTTGCATGGCCAATTTGGTATCAACATAATTTCCTGTTTTGTCTAATTTCGCAACCATATTCTTTGCGTATCGCGCGATCAGTGTGTTCCTCAAAGAGATTGTTACCTGACACGAATACTCGAAGACTCGTCGAGGGAAATTTGAGGTCGATCGCGTACGCTTGCCATGCACGACAGGGAGCCACGTGCATGTGCATTGCGTGGACAGGGTCGAATGCGATCGACTCGCACCACGGATAGTCGTACCCTTTCGTGACTCGACGACATTTGTCGTCGTCGATTTCAAGTAGACGTATCTTTTCGTTTTGCGCGATGAAGATTGCCTCGTTCCTCTTGATAACAAACTACTTCATACCTTTTATTGGCATGTAAACCGGCCCACGCCAATCGAGACCATTGAAAGAGAAAAGTAACGCCTCTTTACCGTTCCTATCGTATTTGTTTTAATCGTTCTTTCGGTTCGGGTTCAAGTTTATCATTTGCATTCGATGTGAACTCAATGTTGTCATTTGCATTCGGTCCAGTCGTTCGTGGCGCGTAATAACGCGTCAAAACTGTAACAATCATTTGAAATCGAAGCTTTCAACGCTTGTTACCCGTATTAATATTAATTCGTAGCATTTACACACGGAAAGCAAACATTGGCAAACCGAATAGTGTGTAAACGATCATTTATTCGTCGCCGCTAAATACCGCAGTTATTTCCCTGAAATGGTTATTGGTTCGATGTTTGCGTTAGAATGTTATTTAATGTTCGTAACAACAGAAAATTATTGTGCTCGCGGAATACATTGCAAATTCGGTGCAAATTGCTCGTCGCAATGCAGTGTAGCGTCGTAAACATAACAAGCGATCACGTTAAAATCATCGACATTGCGCGATACAACAATCGAGCATTTTCTGACAAAGAACGAAAATAATGAATGCAACGTTCATTGTAACGCTGAGTGGCGTTACATATTTTATACAAATCTGAAACCTAAAATTTTCAAGGGAGCGAATGATAATCGCGCGACAATACACGCTTGTACACGCTTTGTGCGCATACATATGTAAATCTTCAAATTGAATACGGTAATTTCTACGAAACTATCTACGCTAAGAGGAAATCTAAATTTTAAAAGAGAAGGAAGCTGTTGTCTCGTTAGAAACAAACTGATTTGTAAGTGAACATTATTCAGACACGAGGAACTAAAGTCGTTGAAATGCGATAATAGATAAGAAAGAGTCCGTCAAAAGGAATTATATTCGCGTTGACTAGTAACACGTCAGCTAATCTTTAAAATAGAAGCGAGCTATGCGCATTTAGCTTTCACTCGCGAGAAACGCAACGAACGCGAGACAAAAATTCCATTTCTCGAGGAAAATAAGGAGGAACGTCTTTCTTAAAAAATTCAGTGTTTCTTCAAAATGAAATTTCCTGTTACGACTAAACCAGATTATGTAAATGCTAAGAAATTAATCTAGTGCTCCGGAATTTTTCAGACTCCGCATTCCTGCAGATTCCATCAAGGGAGGAAAACTTTTAACGGATTCCCCTGGAAGTAAAATTAAACTATTCTCTCGAAAATAACAGTTTTCGCGTGTCGAATTTTACTTTTTTATTTTACTTGTTCGACGATGCCTCGAGACTCCTATCTCGATCTCGCGCGCACTGGCGAGCTTTTTTCCCTTCATCGAGCACGAAAACGATATTGCACGAGAGGAAGACGTTGAGGCGAGTACCGGAACGAGGGCACGCGTTTTTTGCAAATAATCGAACGGCAAAGAGGCAAGGGTGCTGAGGGGGGTGGGGGGAGATGAAAAAAGGCGAGCGAGGAGGCCGGCATTAGGAAAAACGGCGACGTAAAGACTTGGTGCATTAAGGTTAACGAATCGGAAGCACGCACTGGCGAATAGTAGAAACTGGCGAGATAAGAACCGCCGGATGCGCATGGTTTATGACACTTCCGTTCAAGAGGAGACAGTTTCGCTGCCTAATGTCCTTCGTCATTGCTCGCGATACCTTTTTTTAATATCCGCCCGTGTCTTCCTCTGGTTTTCTGATATCACACCTGTGCGGAACACGCATCGCGTTTACAGTAGCTGGAATCGTAGGGATGATAGCGTTCCTGGAGGACATCAACGGTTCAGCGTCGATTGAATCCTAACACACCGTCGACTTTAGATTTTAGATGTCTCCAAGCATGCAAGCACGAGACAAATTTTATACCGGATGAGGAATGCAAATTTCAGGCTTATCGCCAAGAATAAGCACAGATAAATTATTCAGTCTTTCACTCCGGAGCGAGACAGGTATCAGAGACCGAAACTTTGATATTTTTCACTCCTCTTCTTTCTCTCGTGGCTTACCTTTACGTTCTATATAATTTAAGAACAAACTTCTATTCTATAAAAATACGGACGTGCTTGGAGAGACACCGATACACAATTATTTCCTCCTCGTTTGCGTTAAGGCTTCCGGTTCGCGATCCTCCATTAAATTGCCATAAAGCTTCGCTCTGTCAAAGTCACACAGGATCACGCTAGTCGAAGGAATATTATTTTGATAGAAGTCAGCGGCCGCTGCCCGATACGTTAATATCAATTGCACAGCTTTGATGCGAAATGTGGTAATTTCTATAGTCAAATGCCGACGAGCTCCGCACATTATTCGGAAATATTAAGTTTAATTACAACACACGCAGGATCGTACGACTACGAACGAATAACAGCGCGGAACATATTGATACTTGATCTCCCTGTACACACTCCGCGGACCGTGCGCTCTACGAACGGTTAATTAAAATCTATCGATCAACTGGAAACTCTATGAGTTATTGAAAAGACAGAGGGATCGTTTAATTAACCGCTATAATATCGACGTGCCTCGACGAGAACGAAACTCCATTTCTCTTGAAATTTTTCTCGACGAACCGAAAAAGTACGGAGCGTGAGAGACAGCGACGAGAGTAGGAGAGACGTAAGTACTTCCGCTCGTTTTCAAGACAAAGGAAGCGAGCACAAGAATTCGAAGTGGACCTGTATTCCTTCGTAAAGAGTTCTTTAGTTTCAAAGACACTCGAGGAAAATAGTTTTGCCGGATGGAGCGAACGGACGAACCGTGAAAGTCAAACACCAAAGATTCGTAAGGGCACTGATTCTGCAAAGGGCCCGACAACCGCGCGGTTACGAACAGACGCATATTAACTAGAGCACGTTGCAAAGCGAAGAATTTTCACGAGCGTACAACGTGAAATATCTTGTAATTAAGACAATGAATTATCGTTGGGTTGCACACGGTTACTGCTCGCGTTTCCAGTGCTTGGTTCAGCAACGTTTCCAGTAACCGGACAAAACTGCTTATATTTTTCGAAATGTACCTTATTTCCATAGCAGCGGAAGTAACCGAGAGAACAGGACACTCGTGGAAGACTTTGGCTAGTTCAAAGATATGCAGGGATCCACTCGGAAACTTTTAAACTTTTTCGAGTTCCACTTCGCTAAAAGTTTCTTCCACTTTGAAAATTATTGTACACCCGATGGCCTCTATACACACGCACAAAATTATACGGCTTGCATCGGTGCGATGTTGTATCAAAGTTTTTAACAGTGCACTCAACTCGAATCACTGTTTAGAACCATTCTCGAACACGGTCGTATCGAGTAGCCAATCGAATTATTTAATTAAACACGAAATTGCGCAGGAATTTGTAAATTCTGCGTATAAATAGCACTGTACCGATCTGTTTCATCAATTGGCAATAATGAAATGACAGATTGAACCGAGATTGAAATAGTGCATTAATTCGTGACGAATGTACGAACGAATGTAATTGAATTGAAATGTACCGATAATATTTATATCATTTATGACGTTGTGCAGTCTCCCAGTTAAATTATTTACAATTCTCAGTTGCCTACGGCCCAGTCACACTATTCACGTAAAATCCAATTTATCCATAAATTGCTTTCCTTGCTGTGCAAACACAGAAATATATAATTATATGTGTATTAATGTAACGAGTAAAAAAGTGCGACATTCGTTGGAAAATATCGGAATATTTTGTAATTAACAAAGCGCATGATAGGTAATATTCGATCGTTTCTACCGACCGAAATTAATTATGAATAATCACGGATTAATGTTCGCGAAGAATAACTCAACAAAGACGGTTCCATTTATTTGCACAAAGGACGATACAGAGAATGGAGTTTAAAGTAAAGGGAAACATGTTTTGTGTACGGAATACAGAATTATTTAAAAGAAGCATTACGAAATATAAAATACAATATAAGGACAAGAAACGTAGCCTTCTAAATGATTAATTAAGTACACGGTTGAAAGCTGGGTAAGGGGAAAATGGTAACCTGGAAAGCAACAGAATGTGCGCGACGTTCGCGTTGAATGAAACAATAGCTCCAACGTGAACTTTGGTTTGTGCATGCGAGACTATCCTCAACTATGAAGCACAGTGTAATCAAATTAATCGTGCTGGTTGCCGAGTTAATAACACGAATTTAAAACCGACTGAGTTACGTACATACACATAGACAAATGCGGCGACGTAATTAAATTAGCAACTGTTCGCAGTCGAAGCCATCTGCTGAATCGAAAACTGTACCAAAACCGGACTCCGCTTTAATAAAAACTGATGCGATGAAATTCTCGTCTTTATCGGCTATTTTTTTCGATAGGAAATTGCACGCGATTCTATTCCGATATTCTATTGTACGCAGGAAAAAATTGAATACGAGGGAAACTCGAATTATTTTAGAGCGTTCAGCTTTTGTTCTCGGATAGCTAACCAAAGTCATGTTAATATAGTAAACGAATAGTAAACTATAAAAATATAAGGTATCTCATTCGATGTGGTGTCAATCAGTGGAAAGACACGAGCGGAATGGTAAATCGATACAACACTTGTATGTACAAGCGGTGAAGGAGGACAGGTTGTTTCCGCAAGATAAACAATAGTTCACCTAAACTACTACATCGAATTCGCGATATCGATTTCCTCTGTTTAAACTGGAAACTCGTAGATCGTCTACCAACAAACTTCAACGGGAACTTCGTTCAACGTCTCGAATCGTCCAGGCCGTTATTATCGGATGAACACACGGATACCTCATCGTTCTATCTTCCCCTATTCGTTGCGATCGGTTAGTTACGAACCACGCGAATCCTTCGAAACTATCAACGGTGGTTCATCAAACTCTAGACTCCCCATCGACAGAGATGAAGATATTGCTGGCACAAAGGATGACACGTAACGCAGTACCAGGTAAAGTAGTTTCGAAACTTCGATTGATCTATCGATCCAATTGGAATCGAACATCGCCGTTACAACGTTACAAACTTATCGGGATATCATTTTCGAAACTATCGCAATAATTATTTGCCGAAGATATTAACCACATTTCGATACGAATTCGCGTATATTAAAATATGCTTTGCTCCTTCCAAGCTCCCTGTTCGAGAGACGATACTCTTACAATTTCAGCAAAAATCGTCCCGCAGTAAAAGGGTTAATAAATCGATCGTTACACGTTCTTTCAATGCGCCCACTTACTCGGAAATTGGAGGAAAAGTAGAGCGCGAGACGAAAAATTCAATCTAAATTCATTCGATCAGCTTCGTGTTCTTCTCGTCTGAATTACCTACCCAGCTTCCTCGGTAAACTTCTTCAACGATGAGAAAAGAAACGTCTTGAAGTCTAATGAAATCATGAATTGTTCTCTGACGAGATAAAATGAAAGACATTCGAGGACCGGAGTGGCGCGTCCGCGTTTCACAGCCGTACACCGACACCCCCAACGCCGAGAAGTGATTCACTGCAACACAATTTTACGAACCGATAATTTATAACCTTCCTCATACCGCGGAACGATAATTTATCAATTCTTATCAGTCGTAAAACTGAAACTTTATGCCCTACATTCGGGAGAATGTACGGCTTCTCATTTTTTACGAAGCTTGTTCGTTTTTTCGTCGACAATCCCAGCAGTCCAATATCTCGACATTTACTCCGTAAACAAATTGTGTCCTTGTACAGGGGTCGAACAAATTTAGTAACGCGCTGAAATTCGAAGAAATACAGTTCGAACGAGAGTGGCGCGTCGATTCGCTCGTTCTTCCGCGCTTAACGAATTTATAGTGAAAATGTATGGCTTCCGCGTTAGCGATTACAGAGGATGGAGAGGAAAGAGGGAGCAGAAAGAAATCCCAGCGTGCGATGGAAACATTTTGTCGCCAAATATTTGGCACAATCAGATGCGTACAAATAAAGAGCCCGTACAAGCGTGACGAAATTCCCCGGCAGCGAAATCAAAATATTGGCTACAAGGTATGGTTGGCGTTTCACGGAAATTCGTGTCGCAGAAATGCGCCATCGGGAGAGCCCGCGAAAGCTTTGAAAGTCACCCGAATGTGGTAAATTTGGGTGACACGGTTCGATAAATGATTCCCGTGACTTTGATGACATTTTTAATGATACGCATCGAGTACGAAATTTATATGCGCATCCGCCTGCGTAGAAACGGCCCGCCGAATGGAATGGAATATATTAAATAGCGAGGGGACAAATCAAATTTGTTGATAATTCGCCGATGCACGCGGGAAATCAATGCGTACGCGAAGATTTTGTTAACTGTTTGAATCGTTTTCAAGCGATACAAGTTTACGTAGCTGTATATCGCGTTAACTTGTAATAATTTTAATCGTAACGGAACTAACTGATACCTTGCATATAATATTACTCCAACAGATAATACTTTGATAAACGCAAGCTTGTCTGTGAATATTTGAATAAAATATTCCGCTTGCTCGAGGAGGCTTTTGTACTTTCCAAAGTATAGCAACGAACGCGTGGTTCTATTCCGTACTCCATACATAGTTACTCTGCATACATTAAACTGATAAAGAGCTTTATTCCAGCTTTAATGTCGCTTGAAATTTATATATGGATTTTCATCCGATAATTATGCCATTTTCAACGCGCAAAATGCTTTACAGTTTCTGAAACGGAACGGCATTGTCCTGAAGAATTATGCAAGCCTACAGCTTCTATCGCGTAACCGTTGTTCCTATTTGGTTCTATTTCTTTCACCAGCAACGGGGAACAATTATTCTCTACCGACTAAATCCCCGTCGATTTCGCGCAGCCGTGAATTATCGGCCGCTGCGAGACACAACCGGTGACGCAAATATTAAACGGAAAGCAGTTAACGCAATTTGTTATTACAATCGTACGCGTCGCGGTGAAACATAACTGGCGCATATATCGTTCGCGATCTCGAACCCGAATTAGCAACAACTTACAAACGTAATAAACGTCCCGCGCCGTTTCCCGCATTCAATTCGAATACGAATTCAAACTATTAGGTAAGTGGATACATTTTGCTTCGCTTTACCTATAACGTCCACGTTCAAATTGCTGACCTATCTCCATTTGCACTGGTAATCGAGGAATTCCGATTGTCGAACACGCGTTACAACTCGTGGATGCAAGGACGCTTTTGTTTCTTCCGTTAGAAACCTTCCAAATCGTACATAAACATATACAAAAGAGATGATTTTCACCGCTGAATTTCCGTAAAATGAATATACATCTATCGCGAACGACCGACGACTCCGTCCGTTGTTATCAACCCTTTGCAATCCAAATTTTCTGATTTTCATACCGAGTCTCGTATGATATAGAACAGCAAACGGTTAAACACGCAGAGGCTATAAAAAAAAAAAGGGAGGACTTTTCCTGCTTCACCCTCCTGCAAATCCTCGTCACGTTAACGGTTGTAACGAACCACAGGCAGTTACAGATACACGCGGTATACAAGGTTTGTTTGGAAAGTTTTCAGAATAACAAGAATGAAAGTACGTCGATGTAACTTTCGCACATAGAAACAAAGTATAACGCACCGAGACCATTTCGCAAACTTTACAGCTCGCGGTTGCTCCGCATAAACCTCCTTCGTCTGTTAGGAATAGCTGCCGACACGAATGTAACGCGCAAGCATTTTCGCGCTACGGTTTACTGGAACAACGAGAAACGAACTAAAACGCGAAAGTTGCTCGGGGAAAATTAAAAGTCACGTTTGTCGAGTAACTGTGGGCCTAGAAGAATTATTTGATACGGACCGAGCGACCCCTGATAGTCCAAGGAAAGATCTGCGCTGCAAGTAGTAAAGGATCGTATTGGGTCGGACGCTTTGCCGCTCCGGTGATTGTAGCTGAAAACAGTTCGTATTTCGGCGACTAAATGTTAAGAATATTTTTACAGAAACAAACAACGCGCAAAGTCTACGCTGAGTCTGAATTATTATGATTTAAGACGCATTAGCGGTGTTCCACGGGCCTGAAGGATCGGTAGCCGGAAGAATTTGAATAAATCTGCGCAGCCGTGATAGTCGCGACACGTATGCAGCCACGCGAACGGATTCTCCGTTTTCAACGCTCACGCATCCTTTCGCTGCGTCACGACGCCAGCATAAATCATAAAACGAGACTATCCGTACGTGTCCCGCGACTCGGATGTATCGGGACATGGATCCATTGATCACACCGGAGTGCATCTCCGCAGACACGCCTACCGTCGATCCAATAAATTCTCGCATGCTGTCTCGCGCCGAATGGAACCCAATGTATTAGTTAACGAATAATCCCGAGTCAACAATTTCGAGTTATAATCTAGCGAAAGTAGAGAACATCTTGACGAGGAAAATCGTGGACTAACTTTTGGAGTTTTGAACGTTAGCTGCTCTCGTCCTGGATGGCCAGCGAACGTGTTGCGAGCCCTGGTGTTCCGAAGCGTAAGATAGAAATTAGTTTAACGATAATGGGGAACGTTGCGGCTCGACGCAGGATTCGGTACCTCGAGGAAATTCCACGTTGTTACCAAAACTCTGTCTACCACCGAGCATAGAATGGCTACCAACTACTGGCTACACACTTGGCTAGGAAAAGCCCGTTTAAAGCGCGAAAGGTGATCGCGATGGCTGCGATTAAACAGTTGACGAGTCAGTTCGCGAGAAATGCTCGTACAGGAAGAACATTTTAAATCGTCATACGGTCCTTGCAATTAATTTCAAGTTCGAATCGAAAGCACTTGGTTCAGGCAGTTCAAGGACTTCATCGGTGTTCAGTTTCCGAGCAATCAGGCTTCTATTAGCTAATACTGCCCGGATAACATCTAAAGCACTGAGGATTTGCATGGCAAGTCGTTAAAGCAAAGCTTTCTCATACCCGACAACTGTTAATCATGTGTTATCACGTGTGCCTTGTTTCAGAGCCTCTTAGTCTGTTTCGAACTCTTCGTACGTTACAGATTATCCGACTGTTGGCGTATTGTTAGCGTAAATATAGAGTCCTTCTGCTAGCGAAATTAGTTATTAAACGACTAAAGGAAACCACTTAAAATTCTTACATTTCCGTGGATCAACAATGGACACGAGGTCAGTTCTCACGAAGCCCCGCGACTCGTTTAGGTTGCTCAATATCCGAGGCTTCGATCATCGTATACCGAGTCGCCCCCTTATAACAAGCGGGATTGCGGAATGCAGGAAGCGAAGGACTAGCGCGAAGCAAGATTTACGCAAAATGCCTTCGTTAGTCTGCAAATTGATCGGTCGAAATGCGCAACCGTAAAATAGAGCCTCGTCGCGTGGGTGTAGGGGTAGAGTGCAACCATGAAGCGTGCGTGTGCCACGGAACGGACGCAATTACCAAGAACAAAACCGAAGCGTTCGCCGGTCACCCGTGGCCGAGGCCCTGTGATTTCGATTCGCGTCGCTGCTTTAGGGCTAGCTCGTGCTATCGACTTTCCGTCGGGCAAGAGAGTTGCTAGGACTCTGATACAGAAGTGGAATTCGATCATCGATGCCATTTCTAAATTATATTTTCACGTTATACTCTCTCCAGAGTATTCAAAAAGTAGAAAAAAATAAAAAAAAAAATAAAAAATGGAAAGGTTAGCTGACAATTATCCTACTATGTATCTGTACGAGATAAGGTGATATTTTGTTTAAAACTCAACTATTCAAGGGGCACGGATTAATTGCCTTGCGTAAGCCTGCTAGCTATGCAATCTTTACGTAATATCATGACTTTCAGTTTTCACGGTGAAAACTGTCGTCGCGTTCACAGTCACGGCAATGAAAATCACGTGAACGCGCACCTTAACCCTCGAGAAGTTATGCAATTAAGTGAAAATAAAGTTTTCTTAACACTGAACGTGCAACAACACCAGATTCGTAGATTATTTTCTTACATTTCTCGCCACGGTTTTATTTTCGTCTTATTTCGACCAGACCCGGTTTATGAAAGAACGCTCGGTCGAATGTAAACATTCTATTGTATCCGCTGGATTAAGGGAAGCGTTATCAATGACGCGACATAAGTCGCCGGAGGCAAATGGACGCTATAAACGTTGAAAGGAACGCCCAGAAAACTGGGTCGACGTAATTTCAGCTATTTTTTTTTTCAGGCGGAAATAACCACGGCGAAGAAGTGTGATTCGGTTTGAGAAATTATTTTTCACGCTCGCGTTGCACGCTCTCTTCGCATTTTCGCCCGAAATCACGAGAAAGTTGTGCGAATGCTCGTCGAGAGAATGGCTTCGCGTTTTCGTGTTATTCGCTGGGACCCGAAAACGTAACACGCTGGAATCGTTAAAAGAAGTAAATACGCGGAATTCCCGTTGTCATCCAACCGTGTGAAATAAACACTGGAAAATTTGATCTAATTTAATCCTGTTGCAGGCCACTCTTTTCGAGTTCGTAACAGGCTCGACTGTAATTTCGACGTAGACCTTATACAAAAAATGTGATAGTAAAACCGGATCGAATGCACTCGTGTCGCGAGCATTTATACGCAAAATTCGATGTACCGCTGTTCGATCCAGCAGCGCGCGTGCATTTCGGTGCAACGACTGGCTTTTCCCGCGTTTCGTGGATTCGCGAAAATCACTCGACGTTCCGAGCACCCTATACAAAATCAAAGGGCGCGAGGGTTGCAGTGTACACGGACGCTTGGATTTCCCATTGAGTCGTAGGCGCGAACCAGTTCTGGGGGATTTTACGCGGGATCCGTGTACTACATCGAATCCAGAGCGATTTACAAAGTCTCCTCCCCAACCCCCTGGTCGACCGGGCGCACTCACCGTTTTTCCATCCCTCGTTCTCTCTCTCGTTGGCAAATGAAAACGCATCTCGAGCGTACGTTTACGAGCGCTTGGCGGTAATAAAATAGTAATGAGCCGTCGGAGATTAGATCGCAGCGCAGTTTCGCCAGCAAATTCCGAACGGTATAATTTCCGTTCCCTCGGATTATACGTATACCATAATCACTCTCCTCTCTACGGTTTTAATCGATGGTCGCGAACGAGACGTGTCGATTCGATAGTACGCGACAGGGTCTCTGAAACTTCGACTCTGACTGGTTTCTGTCCAAGATCGTCAGAGATCCATGGACCGTCGTTTGAGAGCTACTGATACGCGGAATAAATTCAAAGGGCCTGTTTTCCCAACCCTTTCGCCCTTCTCGTTATTTTCCACGAGTCATTTCAGCCGATGGTGTCGCTGCGCGAATTACACCTGCAGTTTCGACACTCCAAAATTGGATCATTACGTGGATGGTCCGTGCCGAATTAATTAAATTTTCAGTGTCACGTGGCTAATTCCAAAGATCGCGAAATTTTAAGACTGAGATATCTATCACCTCAAGTCAATTGTATTTATTATGATCACTCACGTCTCTCTGTGACATACCTCGAAACAGAAAGGAACAAGATCAATAAAAGTAAAAGGCTGACACAGCATTGATTTATATTATACGATATATACGATAACAATTTGAGATCACTCAGAGAAACAACAGACTCGACGTGTTTCCCATCCCTGAACTATTTCAAATAGCCGCGTGGTGCGTAGGGGTAACAGATGCCATGGGCGATCGTGGGTGGAAGAGAATGAAATTATTTATTATTTAATCTAGTTCGAATCGACGGGTGTTAACGAGCTGTCGATTGGGAGATGAAACGTACCGTGCGAGCATTCTTCGAACTACCTCGAAATTCAATGATTTACTGGATAGATTCGGGATGCTGTTACACGGACCCTTTGCCACCCTCATTATCCTTTTCCACGGGCCGTCGCAGCCGATGCTACAGGGCAAATACTCGAATTTGGACACGATTGCGGGTTTCACACGAGCTCGTTACACACATACACGCGTCCTATCGCGCCGTTGGAGCACGTACGCCTCCACCCACGACTCCTCTTGTTCGTTCCGGTAGACTCGTTTGATCCTCCCTGCGCCCGGGTTTCCTGTTCCCTTTCCTGCCTTTTATCGTCTCATCCCGCCTAATCCTTTCGTCATCTTTCACGGCAACGAATCGGGGTCTGGCCTCGGGTATCGGTCAGCTGGTGAATTAGACATGACTCGTGCCTTCGGGAAAACATCACCGTCCCGTTGGCATCTGCTCGTTCACTCGCTCGACGCTCTGCATCCTCCAAAGTTCGACGACCAGATTTTTGTTCGACGAGCGGAATTCTCGACCGAATAATTCCCTCTAAGGTGCACGAGGCGACAGTTGAAATGGAATACAAATCTACGTCTTCGATGGCGACGACGTGTAATCTTAAAATAACTAATAGGAAGTTGTAAAATGGATTCGCGTCCCCTTGTCGAATCAAACAGCTCGAACAAGGACCGCTAAGTGTCGAAAATAAATGAGAAGCGGTGAGTAGACGATACTCGCTCTAATTGGCGCGTTGCATTCCGGTAATGAGACAGGCTAAATGCATAAGTTGGTTTCGAGCGCGACGTGGATGCGTTAACGTAAGGGAATGCGGGACACGATCGTTTCGTCGCGACACCCTTAGTTTTTTTCTCTTCTTCATTCTTTCTCTCCACTTTACTTTCCAACAACCTCGTCGTCGTGCGGGCTGTACTCCTACGCGAGGCACCCACGCAAGGACAGTGACGCAATTCGGAGAATGTCAACCACAGGAGGAAAGGAAAATGATGAGAATCCATTAGTGCCTCCTTTCGTTGGAATAACGCGTCTTTATTTATTACAGAAAAAAGTCGGACTGAAAAAGTTAATGGTAATCTATTTAGGAACATAAGTACGAATAACGACTGAAAGAAATGAAAAGAGATGGTTTTTAGCGATTCAGCGTGTACAAGGCAGCTATGGAAAGGAAGCGTCGGTAAAAATTAAATTGAAATTTACTAATGACAGCAGCTGGTCGTAAACAATGAAAAGCGTGGTCCGAGAGTGAAGCGAAGGAAAGGATAATCCGACTAAGTTTCACGACCGTGCTTTTGTTCCTCTCAAGCTTCACCAGGTACTCTGGAAGGATGAAGGCAGACACCAATTACAGCGTAAAAGAAAACTTCGGAACTTTTATCTGCAATCGTTGCAATCATTTTTCCCGCGCGCCTTCTTCTTGCCCTTTCATTTCATTAATGCGGACGTTGCTTGCGAGGATTTCGACGTACCCGCGTGGTCTTTCCGCGACCTTTTCATTTCCACAACAATGCACATGGTTGTAAGACGCGTTAAAGAAAGATAACAACGAATGAAATTTTCATTTCTAGTTTCCCTCGTATTCGTAAATTAAATTCATCGTAGACAACGAGTATTTGGTACGAAAACCAGCAAAATCCAACGACTCGAATCCGTTTAACGCTGCCAATTAAGAAAGAGATCTCTAGCGATGGGAATAACTCGGATGAAATTTCATCTACGCAAACGGACATTCGCGCATCAAGAAAGAGACCGCGCGAGATTCTGAAATAAAGGCAATGAAACGGTTAAAGCTCGCGCATTTCCCGCGTTACTTCTACTACAACGGCCAATGAACCGAGACGTTATTTCGAAGCGAATTTCCATCGAAAAATGAAATCTCGTTTCGTGGAAAGAATGCTTGTTATAAAACATAGAGAGTCCATTTCTTCGTCCTCGTTATCGTTTGCTACTAAAATGTAAAATTAAAATTCCTAAAACGAAGATGACCCGGATGCGAATCCGAAGCGGGCGTGCTCATCTGCATTTCAAGCGTGGACTAATTCAGTTTTTACTCGACGCTGCACCCAGCGAGAAAATTCCTAGAACGTTAGAACGTTACCGTGGACATGTAAAAGTAATTTTACGTACAACCGCGACCGTATCGACTCGGACGACACGGAAAATAAACGCCAATAAACTTCCGCGCGTTTTACTTTTTCTTTTTTTTTGTACGCTCGAATTTCCGAGTACGAAATCCGACATTTTTTCGGCATCCAACGCGAAATTTCTAAACGTAAGTTTCCGTGTATACACCATGCTCGAGCATGAGCTGCTTCGCGTATATGCGTGTAGCCGAACAAATTTCTGGAGCTTGGTAAAACATAAATGAATGCGCAGAGTTTGTAATTAATATGTTTAACAGTTTGCTCGGGGAAAAAATGTCGAATGCCGTCCAATTTTTAGCACTCCAACTAGATAAACAGCTTAACCTCTTTCGAAATACTGGTGCATATGGTTAGTTCTCAAACTACATTAAATGCTATAATTAATATTTGTAATTAAATTTGACCAACTTTTCATTTTCGTGAAGCACAATCGTTGAGGGAGATGCATATTTTTTTTTTACAACCTAGGTACTCGTTTCGTGTTAACAGGGATTAACTCTGACTATTCTCTGAATTATAGCAAACGTACATTTTAAATCAACGTTTAATATTCTCGGAACGCATAGGAAAATGACAAGGTATAAATCCAAAACCAATTGATACCCAATTTCCTTGCAAAACTCATGGCTGGCGTCTGCATTTCGTCTCGTAAAATATGTATCGTCCCTGCTGGCGTTTTTCAGACCGCGTATCAGTAATACAGGAGAAAAAATGGGTTCAGCCAAACTCATGTAACAAACCCAATTCTTTCAGCGATAGCTCGGTCGGTTGGTCGCGTGAAATTTCGTTCCCAGTTTTCCGAGGGTTTCGTCAGCGAGACTGACGGTGATGGATTCTGTTTCCTTTGTTTCCGGCGCTATCGCGTTTTACAAATTTAAGTACGCCGACGATTTCGTCATTCGGAAGATGACCTACCGCGTACATAGTTCCGTGAATGCTACAGCCGATAGTAATTGCACAATTCAGCCGACGATGCGAGTACTATAGATACAAATGGCATTCTTCGTGTCAAAAACAACCAACTTTGAAACCGTGGGAAACTCGGCTGCTATCGTTGACGCGTTGAATAAACAACTAAATCGTTTGATTTTAATCGCCATCCGTTACTCGAATAAAATTCCACCTATCTCTGGTAAATCGTCCGATTCTTCGTGTGTCTTTTGACGTGTGATTCGTGGTTTGACCGATGCGTTACTCTCGTGCGCTCCAGTGATATATGGGATCAGCCTCTGACTACCACTGCGTGGTGTGTTTATGGTCACATTGTACATGAGATTAAATGTCTGACCGAGTGAGCGGAGAACCGCGTTGCGTTGTCGCGTTTCTGTGGGCAGCAATCTAGTACTTTGAACGTGTCTGTAGTTTATAGATACTTCGTTTCTTCTTCGAAATGATAGCGGTCGAGGCTCGCCAATCTAGCTTCCTCGGAGATCAAACGACGTTCTGCTATGGATGTGCTTCGTGTTGTCACGTGTATCTATGATACCTGTGCTCACATCGTGGATCGTTGATCTCCAAGCACTGAGCTCGAGTCATGGTTCATTGGTCAACAATTAGAAGCTTGGAGGAGCGTGTTTCGGATAGAATTCAAACGATAGCCCGTGCTCCTATCGATGTTATTCCGATGTTTCGTTATTTCCGGTGATTTTCTGTATTCTCTGGAAAAACATTACCATTAGTTTTGACTGTTGCTTTTGTTTTGGCATACGGTATTTTATGCCCCGCGGCTATTTGACTTTCCGCTACGGCTAATTACACGTAGCCCAAATTGGAGCATCTCTCTTGTTCCTCTGGCCATGTATTTCTCTTAGTTTCATCGATGTATACATGTGCGCGTAAAATTTGACGTGTGCGTGTAAATCAAGAATGGATATCGAACTCCACGCGCCAGACAAAAGAAGATAATCAAATCACACTTATTGCCGAGCAAACAGGAGCCACCTTTCGAATCATGGCGCTTGATCCTTTCTTCGGGTCGCATGTCAGAGGTATTAGGTAGCAAAGTACCTGTCGGCCGCATTGGTCAACGAACCGATGAAAAATGTTCCGCACGAGGAACGAACAAGCTGAAATTCCCTTTGATTTCGCGTCCTTCCGAATCGTTTCGTTTCAAGCTGTCCTCGGTTTCTAAGGATTGGGAAAGGGTTGAACGGAACTGGAATCGATGAACGATCGCCGGTTTTCGATATCTGGTGAAGCCAATTTTGCCACGCGTAGAGATATCGTTCGCTCCGACAAGCCAACGAATCATTTGATCGGTTGTATTGTTAACTGGTTTGCGGAACGGTCCTCTTCTGTTGACTCGACGGGACCACCGGTGTTACAAATGTCAACGGTTGATTGATATTCCATGAAATCTCTGTCTCCCTCCCGATCGTTCCACGAACGACATTATTTCGTGGGAACCGGTGAAATAATCAGATAACGCGACCGCGAATCCGCGAAAAATTCTTCCGTCGCCATCGTTGCGTTTCCCATCGAGCCAATTCTTCTTTATTTTTCACCGATATTTGTCTCTTTGTCTCTCCTCTTTATAAATGAAGATTATTCTGTTACTATAATTCTATTCGATTACCACGAATCCTAACACATTTTAACGCGGATCGATTTAATCCGTGTACGTCAGTCTTCGGCGTGATTCGGGTTTGAAGAAAGTGTAGTCGATTCGAGATCGTCACGCTCTTCAATTTGCGGCTAACGATCCGCGAATAATGGTCGGTGGGAGTTCTTTTCCGCGGTTAATGGTCGCAGCTGTGTCGAGCCAAATCGATCGAAGCGATTTTTCTATATCCCACGGTAGCGTTCCCCTTCCTCTGGTAACCCAGCCAATGTGGGTTGCTTCGATTATTGCTTATGTAATTTCGTGTTGTCGGAATTCCGCTCAAGAAAAAGCTGAGAGCCTCGATATTGCTGGCTCGCTACCTTCACCGAAATTCGACGATAAAGTTGAGAGAATAACGCTGTTCCACCTCAATTTTTACGAGCATCGTAAAACTTTTAATATCGCGGGAAACATTAGGTCCAGACTGTTGTTTCCCTGAGGTATTTCTCGTCTGTCACCGGGAGAAGGTCCATAAACTTCTTTTCTTGCGTTTCGGATGATATATCGTACAACCTCTATGATAAATTTGGCCAACGAAAGACTTTCCACGGAATTTATAGACTGGACAACTTTGCGCTTCAACTTTTTCCGCGTCTGAATCTCGAGCAACTTTCGAAGAACGCCGAGATGGGAACCTACGCGTTTTGTTATCACGATTTCCAATTAGTAGATGAATGGATCTAGTTGCTCGGATTGCTCTGAGATTAAGTCGTAATTTCAGGAAGAAGTTCATTTAAATATTGGACAAACCGATAACTTAGCGCTTATGGAAATACGCGAGAGGCTAGGTATTCCGGCAACCTGTTGCCTTCTTCTTCTTCAGGACTTCCAGAAGGAGTGACCTAACGAGTCACATAATCAAGGAGGAAAATACAAACTCTCCAACTTTGCCCCTGCCACGTATCCCATGGAAGGGCCAACCGCATTGTATGCTACTTCAAACAGAGTCAACTTTATAAGCAGTTCTCAAAACCATCTACTTAGGTAACAAAGTACGCCATACTTTATCTATTTACCGTAATATTTTCTGCCAAGCGAACCGTATCTTTACGTAGACTAGCGTTGTCGAGCCGCGTATTCAATAAGCAGAAAATTTAGAACGATTAGAGGTACGCGAGCCCATTAACGTTTGCGATATCCACAGATTCCGCTGTAGCAGATTCGATCCCGACGAGGCTTCGCGTGGTTAGCATTCTCTGCGCGTTCCCACTTTCCGCGTTGTTAAATCGCATCGAAATATCGTTCCCCTGATACCTGAACTCTCTCGTTTGCAGGAACCTTGATAAAAGAGAACAGTGTCAATAAAAAGTGCTCGCGAAACTGCACAGAGGGGATTCGTTCGAACCGGGAGCTACAAATTCTATTCCTTTGTCGGGGCGCCAAGTTTCGTTCGTCACCTCCAATCGAAATAATTATTGTTTAATAGAAGGCTGTTAACGGTGTTATCAAACTGGGAATCAATGCAGGAAACGTCCCTGTACATTTGTCAGGCGGAGCTGAAACTTTGACAAGTTTCACAGGAAATATCGCGACGGAGATCTTGGACACGGAAACGGGCTGATTCCTCGAATTGGAACAAGTCAAAAGTATCGAGTCAATTTTTGTTTCGCGTGTTTTCAAAGACTGCTGCTGTCGACTATTACAAGCTTCTAAGCGTTTCTCGTCAATTTTGCGTCGACAATTTTAAGCGATTACGGCGACGAGAGACGCTGTCGCGAATAGTAATCACCGACTGGTGATTATGTAATTACCTACGTATTGTCAGATATGCTGGTAGCGCGTCTATCGGTTAAGCCCGATGAACTGTGACGTTTCAGTCTATTTGCTATGGCGACCTGTATCAGGGATCTAGGCAGTTCATACAGAGAGTTCTTGCGGTTCATTAAACCTGAGCTACGTCGATTACGATACTCGATGATTTCTTCCTTAACTAATAATAACTAACCTGCCATTTATACAATATATGACACATGAAATAACATCTAGCAAGCCAATTACCATTTCGAATAGGTAATTAACGAATCTTTCGCGCAATCCAATGCATAGTTTCATCGTCGTGTTCAGTTCGCATTCTCAATTCTACCCACAACATCGAGCTATCGCAACGAGGAAAGCGTGTATGGCACGATAAGGCCTATCGTCAATCTCTCGGCGAAAATTTTACTCGTCGCTATCGAAATAAAAAAAAAAAAAAAAAAAAAAGACGTCGTTCCGTAAATCGCGGCTCGCAGTTCCACGCTGTACAACGCTGAAAATGCGTGCGCATCGCGCTGGATTTACGCGGCCGGCAATTAACGTTATTTTCCCGCGGTGACGATAAAATAATTGTCCGATAGTCAGGACACGGCGTATTTTTACTTCGGTCCGTGACGGTCCAGCCGGGATTAATGGCATCGAAATGCATCCGCGGCCATTAATTTTCTTGAACCGTTAAAAGGTGCAACGAAAGTAGACTACGTAACGTCTAAAATTTGGTACGATCCTTCCAAATAAGATGGAAATTAACACGTTTGATGCTACAGCATCCGTACGTAGATGCCAGGATTTCACTCAGGAATTACATAAATTAATTCTGAAGATGAAATACTAAAAGAAAAAAATAAATCTACATAGAATTAGCATTCGCTTAAATATCAATTAAAATCACGCGTTAAATTTCTAAGCTTTGCAAAGTCCAGCTCGCCGATCGAATGTACAACAAAAAGTGTAAACGCTTCGAGTGAAATATCGCGATTTTCGTTCAAATTGATGCCTCGCTGTCTCGACTCCTTATTGTTACCCTTTGATGGGAAACGAGCGCGTCGGGCGACGGCAATCCCCGCGAAAATGTCGCGAGAATAGCGTCGGTGAGGAAAGATGCCTGACATCGATCCTCGATATGGGCCATATCTGTCCTATTACCTTAGGAACTCCAGCGATTTTCGAAATCTGTAGGTGATATCCGACGATTTGGCGTAAAGCAAAACCGCGATAAAGCGGATATACTCCCGCCGTTTTCGACGGAGAATGGAACGAGTGATTTAGCCCTCTATAACTCGTTATGGTTTCTAGATCTCATTACAGATTCGCGGTCTAATTTCGTTCCCTTACATTTTACGGCTTAGAGTTTAAACGTGCCCTCTGAAATCTATCGAGTGTTTCAATTACTGGCAATTCGATTCGAATCGTCAGTGGTTAAAACCGAGCCGGAATAAGATTCGTTCGAATTGCGACGAGTTCGATATATTCGCTCTAAATAGAACGCTATGATATCGACTACGGTTTGATGTGCCTTGATTGAGCACCGAACGTGCTCAGCATGTGTAATACTGCTTTCTCTGATGTCTAAACGTGTTCTACATGTTTAGGCGTGTAGGAAGGAAAAATGACCGACCAATCGAGCGGAAGCTAGTTCTGTCTTTCGCTCTGCTAAACGAGCTATCCAGATCCTCGATGGTTCCTCGAAGTGTGAGAAACAGCGATTGTTTTAAAAAGGAAAGCTCCCATCGATTTCCTCGGAATTAATTCTCAAAGAAGTCCCTGCTTCGAAGCAATTTGACCGTTATTTCTCTCCAAGTTAACGCGAGCGAGCAAAGTTATCGCTTTACGTGAAATGGGTCGGTGGCCATTGGTGTGCACGTATGCGAGCAGAGAACGAGGAAGCAGCCTCAAAAGCGACAATTCGGTCAATTGATATTCCAATACTCCGCCCTACGATTTCAATTAGTATCGCGCAGAGGGAAACGCGAAACATCCCCGACGTTCAACTTGGAAAATGGAATATTCGGTATTCCACTTTAAAGCAACACTCGACCGAATTCGACCGCTTAGGTATCTCTCCTCCATTTTAGCGAGTATTTCTTTGTGACATCCTATCGTGACGTATACTCATTTCTGAGGTACTTAAGTCAATTTTGTACAAATTCCGAGGGCTTTATGAAACCGACGCCGACATTGCGCCAGCGCTCTAACAATCTGTGATGCGGTTCGCTGTGTCTGTGCGCAATCATCGTTGCCGTCGACAACGTTCTTCTCGGACAATTACTCTTGGCATTTTTGGAATCAACATTCGAGCCACGATCGGCGTTTCGCAAAGTATTTTTCTTTAGCTGGAAATCCTCCGAAGAGGAGAGAACTCCTGTGATATTTATAAACTGTTCCCTCGCAAAAGAAGAATGGAAACTTGTTGAATATTCTCGAGAATCCTCGAGCGATGAATCCGCCGATAACAAAGAACGACATGCTAGCGAATGTTTTAATAAACGCAGTAATTGCCATCGATACTACGAAACACTGCTTCCTATTAACGTAGGAGGAAAGGCATCGGTGGACAAGGTTTCGAAACCGGCTCCTTCGCTTGCTTAGCGACTATTCTATCCATCTAGTTATCCAGGCCGTCGACGATTCCTTCTCTTCGCTAGCCTCGTAACCCATATGTCTATCGCCTACGTTCGTACAATTGTATAAGAAAAGTAATAAAAACCAGCTTGCGATCGACGCAAGTACCGCTGTTGTTTTATTTATTTTACGTTACTCGAAAATGGAGCATATAATACTTTATATTCTGTTTAACGAGGTATAGTTATTGGCAAAATATCGACAACTTACCGATACCGAGATAAACATCATACTATCGACGCGTCGATAAAATATCGAGGAGGAACGTGAACCTCTATCTTTACTGGATGTTGGAGCTTCAGCTGTCTCTGTGCGCATCGGTACGTCGAGTTTTAGTTTGCTTTTATTTTCTCACTTTTCCTCAAGTGTCGCGTGTAGTTTGACAAGTTTAATAAAAGCCCCAGAGGCAGTTAGCCTGAGCTGAATAAGCGAGTGACAAGAACGAGGAGTTTAAACCATCACCTAAGTCGAGAACCGAACGAGTGTGCCGTTATGCCTATGTTTGGGTCGAGTGAATTGGCAGAAATTCGTAACTATAGACCTATCTCGTTGCTGAACGTCAAGAAGAAATTACACGAGGAAATGTTTACGTCAAAATTGTCACCTCAAACTCGAAGATTAGTAGCTTGCGACCACTAGTTTATTCCAGTTTTATGATGTACCTCGATTGTTGACTGCCAGACTAGAACTCGTGAAATTTGTTAAAATTTTGTCCCAGATTTATTTTTACCATATTACCACCTCACCTTCGAAATTAATTTGTTTAGTACTAATGAAAAGTCACCCATACCGGATTATCGCCAACGTAATACTCCGTGTACTTTCGATTCTGTTGATCTCCGTGTACTTGGCACGCTCGATAAAATCGTAAAAATTCGCGATGAGGAGCGTTCACCGTCGTTCTGTAGGCGTTAGGCTACTTTCACCGAGTGTGTGCAGCCTGCATACGTTGGTTATGTGTGCTCACGTGGAAAGTGAAAACACTCGTCTGCATAGCTCGTCTGCAAGGTTCGCGTCGGCTCGTTCCCCTGATCCCTAGTTAGCCGCCACGAGTAGACGGTGTATCAATCAAGGAAAGTGATTAAGAGCTGCGATTCTTGCCGACAATCGAAGGAACGGTGAGACGAAACGAATATGGCAAACTCACCCAACAGGAACCATTTCCTTGTCAATAGCCAATCACGTTTGAGCGGTTTGCTTTACGGATACTCTACCCTGTCTTCACTGGTACTCGTCCGAAAATAAGCATAGAAAGTTCGAAAGTTCAATTTCGCACATTTGCAATTATTCTGTTTGGTCTGGACGTATCGTTTCTCGATATCGAAGTTTATTTATATATATTTGTAAAACGAATCTTCATAAATAAGTCGAACGGTTGCCTCTACCTCTTTATCCGTGTATATGAATTTTTCACGAATTTACAAATTAAAACGTCGCAACGAAACGTCGTTGATCTCTCGCCGCGTCCAATTTAAAGGGAAAATAGAATCATCGTCATTCCGTAAACCAGGTTATCCATCGTAATTTTAAACGATGACAGGATTCCAAACGGGACGTTTGCAGCGAATTATTTTCCACATATCGCGACGATGCAAATCAGATATTTCGCATACTTTCCCATTCAATGCCAGCTAATGAAACGTGGACCTCGTTTATTCTTCCAGCATCGTTAATGCGGCTGGATGTAACGACAAACGATGTTGACGACGCTCGTAATCGATTGCATGTAATGTATATGATTTCCGGTACGCAGCCTACATTACAATTACGACTAAATGCATTTCAGATAAATCGTTGTACCTGTATGCTCGAAATTTCGTCATGCCGCCAAAGTATGGGCGGATACGTTGAAAACTCGTAATTAACTAGTTTCCTGTTACAAAACGTGCCCCGAACACCTGGACATAATTTTCGAGTTACTCAAACGCGGAACTTCGGCCACTGAGAACCAACCCCTAGTTGTTGACGATTATGCGAAAACTTACGATTAATTAATACAGTTACAAGCGAAATTTATTCAAAGTAATTAAATTATCCGACAACCTGTAGCAGAGCTCGTGGATACGATAAAAAATAAAAAAAATAAATCGATACGAGCTAGCGGAGAATATAAATACTTCGATGCGATGAAATAATCAGCCGTTTCCTGTTGTTAGGAAATTTTTAATGGAATCTAAAACACGAGCGGAAACTAACAGAATTAATCGACGGATCTGTCTACACGTGAAAGTGAAAAAGTCTTGCATTATGAGTGAGTTTGAGCGTAAATGAGATGCAAGGATTTTACGTCTAGAATCCCTGGCTTTTTCGTCGAGGCACGGATGAGACGCGCGTGACGTTGCCTTTCTTCCAGAAACAAGAGGATTAATTTAACGCGGTAATCAAAGTTCTCGCCCGAATCCGAAATGAGTGAGCTAGCGATCGATGCTCTAATATAAGGGAAACGTGTCTTGAAAGACTCCTGGTGTACGTGCCATCGTTCACCATCATCCTCGTCTTCTTCTGGCAAGGTTATCACGTAAGATATTAAACCAGACGAGGGTGAAGGATGTAGAGGGTAACCGCAAAAGGAGGTGGTAAGGAGATCGTTACCGATATCTATCCCCATGGAAGTGTCAACTTCCTCTCAGCCTGACCGTTTTTGCTTCTACCATTGGTCGACTCGATCGTAAAATCTTCGATTTTGATGGAATACTCCCAAGCATTCGCGACGAAAGCCCTTTTGAAACCTCCGCGAACCATTAAATCGAAGCGCTATACCCTCGTACAATTCGATTCCTTCGTGGTTCCTGAAAAATTACTCGATTAAACTTGATTGGAAAAATTCTCAAGCACCGGATCCATGCTCTTTTATTCGGAACAACAGTTTTTCCCCCGCGAGCTGGATACTTTTGTCGAGAAACTGCGCAAATTAACACTTCGCCAACCGCGCGCCTCTCGCGAACTGCGGACAATAAGATGGCTTAACTCGACTTCTGTAACTCCTGTAACACGGGGATTAATAACATGAAACTTTAAGATCTTGCTCATCGCGACTCTCTGGGACCGGTTTGGCAAAGGTTCTATTCGCAGCCAGTAAAAGTCTGAACGACCTTCTTCCATACGAACGAATAATTAACAGCTACGAGCACGAACACAATCCTAAACGCAGTTCAGAGTTCGACACTTTGCAAACTGACCTTATGTGATCGATGGAGGAACTCATCGCGAACGCATCGTCAGCGTCAAGATAAAAATATAAAATATTAAACATCTCGCGAGGTCGTATCTCGTCGGCTGCTCGAATCGACCGCGTTGTCGTTACGTTAGACCAGCATGCTTTATTCGATTTAACACCGAACCTATCACGACTGATTATTTAGTTTAGTTTAGATTAGTCACTGGTCCCATCACAGTTACAAATGAGGGTAGGTTTGTGTTAACGATTACTGCTGGCCAGCAAAGTTTTCGACGACCCTTGGAAACCAGCCTCGCGAGAACACGGCGGACAATTTCGCCCGATACGACCCAAATATTCAGGGCTCATTCTTCCCTTACCGAGAAAACATCCGAACGTACGATGGGTAACGAAGTCCGACTTCCTTTCGGCTTTCTTCGGCACGGCCGACGTTTTTCCTATCCCCAGCCCGTTTCCGTCGATGCGGTTATTCTGTCGGGACAACGAACCTTACCTACAAAGACGTCGAGAAGAGAAAGGGACCTGGCAGGCTGGCTTACGTCGGCAGAAAGTGCCGCGAAAAATAACGTACACGTCGCGACACCGCGGCACTGACTCATCGCATTTTTACAACCAGCGAGTCGCACGCTGACGGCCAAATATCTCGTCCTCGGAATCCAGAGACACGCTCGACGAACGTATTCGTCATTCCAGATTTCGAAGCGATTCGTACCTCGAAAAGCAATCGATTCGCGCGACGACTCGGAAGGATATCCGTGATCCGTGGATTCCGCCGATCTCGCCTTAAATATTACGAGTGCTCGAGTAACGTCGTATTTTTATTAGATGAATCATTTCTTCTTCTCTAACCCTGTCGAACGCGACGTACACGCCCAATTTAATTATTTCTACAACGAGAATGTCCACCGATTTCTGGTATTCACGTCGAGTGGTCCGTTTGCTTAAGCGGGTGCACAGACCGAACGTCAGCAATGGCGTCCAGCGAACGCGTCGACAATGCCATTGGCAACAAAAGCTTCATATATTACGGCCAATCCTAGCAACGTGTCTTTAAACGCGCAATCCGACGCTAGCCGTGCGAATCCGACGCAGGTATTGGTTGCAGAGGCGAATGCAAAGACGTCGGGGACAGCGGTTCTATGGCCGGTTATACGAGGCGAGAAAATATAATCGCAACGTTCCTTCTCGACGAGACGTCGTTCGTCTCTCTGGAGGAATACGGAAGAAAAGTCGATATCCGACAGAGCCAGCCGTCGTAGGGCACGTTCGTGATACCGCGGAAACACGTGTTCGTGCACGTTTCGTGTGAAATAAACGAAGAAAGAGGAGGAGGAGAAGCGAAGGTAGAGAAAAGTATTCCAGGACGAAGGGATTGGGTCGCGATGGATAGGACAAGGGGTGGACGATAAAAAGAGACAGGGTAGTCGGTCGAAAGCTGGCAGCAGAGACGAGAAAGTATGAAATACGTGGACACGGCAGGGAGGCGAAGCTTCGGAGCACGTTCGACTTCAATTACCACGCGGATTCTATGGTTTCGGGGTCATCCGTTATGCCGGGGATTAATTAAAATTGAATATCCCGTTGAAATTTAATTGCGTGATCAAAGCGAGACTCTCCTGCGTCGCCCGAACGAAACAGCGAGCCAATGGCTGATCCTGCTGGGGATAATCGACGCGATTGTCGCCGTCAAGCCGGATACGCGTGGTCCTCCCGCTCGATTTGTTAGCTTTTAAGCGCTCTTGCATCCGTTCGATAATATGCGGAATAATTTGATAACGTCCCACCGACTAACGTTGTTGTCCGCCGCGTTGCACGCGCCCACGTTCACGTGCGCCGCATTTAAATCGACCGACCAGAACCGTGGTTCCACCCTTCCGCCACCTTCGAACGTTTCATGATAGATTACAGCAGGCTGCGAATAGTTTCGGAAACTTTCGATCGTTGCACAGATTTTCCAAGCGAAACCACGCGGATTCTATGGTGGGGTTCCTATTAACAATGATGTTGGTAGCTTCATTGCTTTCTTATGCGATTAAGTACTCGACACTTATTTTCAAACTTCTATATACAGTTCTTGAATAGAATATTTGAATCATACCACGTTCAAACATTATTCAATTTAGTTTCTAAAATATTTTTGCATACAATTGAAAAAAAAGTGTCTTCGAAACTACTCATTCGTTCGATCACAGTGGAGCTAGATACAAACGACACCTCGACAGGTTTAGCGTTAAAATGAAATACTTGCTGTTGGAAAGTTCATCGATGACGCTCGACAAAATCAACTTTAATAACTATACGACGCAGAATTTGACGAGATCCGCGCTATGTGTCTACCAGTGTTTGTGCTTGGCTCTACTAATGTTTGTGTAAGACTACCTGCGACTGTTTGTGCGCAACTGTTTGTCTGCGACTGTTTGTCTGCGATTGTTTGTCTGCAACCAACTTTGCGATGCTGTATGTGATTGAATGTGGTCTCTGTAATGGTGAAGACTTCCTCCCATTAGCGATTCCCTGTGTCGCGGAGGAGGGTCTGTTGTGGCTGATTGATAATCCTATATGTCTCTCGTTGTGTCATGCCGAGTGTTAGTTTACGGGAGTGATCTCTCGTCTCCTTTGTCTGATATTCCTGAATAACGTCTAACTATTTACGCAATTAGAGAAACGGAGCAAAATGTTGCAAGTTATTCTTTCCTGTCTCAAGGGAAAGAAAATCAGACGTTTGCAAGGGACACGTAGAGAAGTAGACTTCGAGAAGTGGATGTTCAGTCGTGACTTAAGACTTACAATAGAATCAGGATATTACGCCCGCGCCTTTCATCGGATTGCGAAGCTTTAATGCTCGATCACTCGGGAAAACGACCAAGCAACAACGATATCGGTTCTCGAGAAAGATTTCTCGTGGCTCGTTGAAATTCGACGTTCGTAGCCAGAAGTGAATCGAAGAAACCGCGGTGTTTTCAAACAACGCTTTTCCAACTTCTCCCTTCTTCTCATTTTCCGCTCGTCCTTTTCCCCCCTTTTCGCAGAGGAAAACGTTTAATGGAAATTTCTAAAACAAGTCGTTCACGACGCTATATTCAATTATTCCGCGAGTCCCTTGCGAATGCAAACTACGGTTCGAAAAGTCTTCGGTTATCGCGCCGGGAATCATGGTTACTCGGATGCTTTGTTTCCGTGTAATTCGGTCGTTATACGAAAGCGTATAATTGCCTTTCTGTCAACGGTTTGTTGATTTAAGTAGCCGTTTGCTTCGAACGAACGCATACAAATGCACATACCCGATTTATCGATTAAACATTCATCGAGTTATCAATTTAGCGCTTCTGGAGAATTTCCCTGGCGGTGTATTATTCGATCGGTAAATACCGATTTCGGATTTCAGCTGTAATTAGTTCAACGCTTAATAAATTTTGTAATATTATGTAACACTGATGCAACCGATGCTCTTTTTCCGTACGTATAATACAGGCCCGTTCGCATTTATTTACCCGTGCGAAAGAGCGGAATGCATCGAATGCAGTCGAACAATCGTCACTCGTATCGGCGCGTTATCCGTTCGAGGAAACGCGTACGAGTACGTCTCGTTGAGAAATGCGAAAATAAAAGAGAAAGAGGAAACCCTGGATGAAGTCTATCGACGTCGACAGCGATGCGAGATGCGCGTAGCTACGGTGAGATCACTTTTTTGCCTTTCTACTTCCGTATCGGCAAGCAAAGGAGAAAAGTGGAACTTCCATTTCCTCAGGAACATCGTTATCGGCGAGGAATGACAGGAAGGGACAGTGAACGGGGGTAGTTCCTATTCCGACAACCTTGTTTCGACGTGTAACCAAAATTAAGAACAATTTGCATTTAGAACAAACGCTACAGTTTCAGCGAACAATTATCGCTTAGTTGTCCAGTCGATCGTTCGGCCTTCAACCTATTCCCAGCGTTTAATCCTGGAAATGATCGGTGCGATATTCGTTGGCGCGAACAAGAGACAGGGAATCGTTCCGAATTCGTCGTCACGCCTCGGGGGTAAATACGAGCGACGTCGATCGATTCTCGCGCGATTAATTAACCGCGAGAATAAGAGGGAACAGGAAGCGCCGATGAATGGAAGAAGCGATAGAATGGAGAATCGACGTGGTTTCCAGGGGACACGGAAATGGCATAATTTGCACGCGTCGAATCTCTGTGAACGCGGGGCAAACGCGAACGTGCAAACGTGGCTTAGGATAGTCACCCGTTGTTTGAATGCGGTCAAACGGAACACGCCCTCCCCGCCGCCGTATATT
The DNA here is from genome assembly GCF_026283585.1 of Hylaeus volcanicus. Lineage (NCBI taxonomy): Eukaryota > Metazoa > Arthropoda > Insecta > Hymenoptera > Colletidae > Hylaeus > Hylaeus volcanicus. The sequence goes on along the minus strand of NC_071976.1, from coordinate 1,803,588 downwards.
CTATGCGTACGCGTATTATGCGCTCCGATGTACAAACGACCCGCAAATGTGAGACAAATCGAACGCGTCGCGACGCTCTTTGATCTATCACAATCGCGGATAGTCCATCGGGATTGGGGAGTTATTTGACGATGGTCTCTTTCCCTGTACGCGACGATTTCGACAAAGTGACTACCGTTCCGTTTCGGAAACCCGTCCATTTCGATCACGGTGTTCTCCGCTGTCCTCGAGAACCAAGCAACCAGTTTGCAATCAACTGGTCTTTCTCGTCATCGGTACGAATCTATAAAGGCCTAGGAACAGTATTTCTTAACTTCCCACGTTACATTCCTGTAAACCACTCGGTAATCAGCCACAGCTGAAGCCCTCGAGGCTGAAACTCACTCTTTTCGATATTCCACGGTTTGCTTATACTCTTCGGCTTCTTCAATTCCAGTCGAGAGTCAACTCTCCTCGTTTTGCTTACCCCATATTTTCTTGCGGCCGAATATCTACGGCGAGGAAACTTCCCCGAGTCAAACTTTGAGGAGATTTCGATATTACGATGATATTCCTTGCGAAAAGTTCGGCCAAAGTCCCGAGCTTTCGTTCGAAGAAGCGGATCCTCTTTTCTCGCGTAATTACATCCAAATTAACTCAATTACGCGGATGTTGACGTCGAGGCGAATACAAGTAGCATCGCGAGCGTCTTACGTTTTCTACTCCTTCCCTAATTTCGCTGGTCGAGAGGACGCGACGAATCTCGACGGCGCCGGAAAAGCGGCAAACAAAGTTTTCGGCACGTCGAATTGCCTTTATCCTGACACGAGAAGGCGTTGCAACGTGGATATTGTTTTCGCAGCCGCGAGTCGTTCGTGTGTTTTGCAGCGGTGCCTGTGCGAGCCCTGCAACCGCGCCGTCCAATCGCGAGTTGTCGTTTTATCCGAAGCTCTTTCCGAGAGAAGTTGCAACAAGACGCTAAAAACGAAGTCAAAGTTGTTTCGTTTAATAACTCCTTGTCCGTCTCGGACAATGCCGACGTAAGGCGAAAGAAGCAACGCTGTTTCCAAGACGTTCGTTCGTTTCTTTTTTAAAGGTACTTATCGGTCCAAGCTCGCTTGTAGCAAATTACCAGTCTTGGGCTTTTTTCCAAATCTCATTACGATGCTTTTACATTAAATTCCTTTACGTGTCTGCTGCCGACCACTACAGGGTATCTCGTGATCGACGACGAATCTACGTGCGAGATATCTTCGCGAAAATTAATCATCCACCTAAAAGATTACTCGAAGACTCTAAACGCTCAGTTTCGGTTGATCCCGGAAACAATTCAGGCTCTTATCGGACGATATAACGCTGAAACGACGCTGTGAGAAAGTAGGTGGATGAAAAATGGAAAGAGAAGGAGACGCGTATAGTCCTGGACTCGCCGGTAGACTTGTCGGTAAGGCTACCCAGTAGACCAGTATTTTTCAAACTTTCATAAGGCAGACTCACCGGAGGAAATTCATTTCGCATCGTGACCTAGAACGCATGATAAAGTAAAGGCAGCAAGGTATCAAATATTATTTTGCCAGCAATTTTACGCACCAACGCGCGTTAAGCAGCTCCTCCCAGGTAAAATTTACGCGTTTTAACATCGAGAGAGAGAGTTCAGTTCCAGTTTGTTCGGAATCTTACAAAGTCGGGTCGCAGAAGTAGGAGCACGCGAAATATTCGGTGGTGCGATTCTTTGGCGATTGTTCACAGTTCTCGCGAGTAAATCGCACGGTACGAAACACGCGGGTGCTCGAGCCAAAGTTTCAAATAACTCGACAGATTTGTTTGTCGATCCTGCGATACGTTAATTGCTATCGACGACGGAATGAAACGCCAAGCCTTCGAGTTTAATTAGAATTTGTTATTTCCCGGTCGTAAATGAGTAAACTACCAAAGAGGGTCGAAGGAAAGGACGAAAGAAGATGGAAATTATTAATCTCGGAAGTAACGAAGAAATCACGTCCCGTGTCACGAAGTAAACCCACGTCACTGCACCGAACAGGCGCAGCGCTCCCGTTTCCAAATAAATTAAAGCGTCGTCATCGCTTTTCATATTTAGGATCAGGGGCGAACGAAGTACCTGCAATTTTGTTCAATTTAAATCTCGCGTACACCCTTGCACGTTGTCTATAATTTCCTGGACGTTTTTATTTATTCCTGGTCGTTGCATCGGAGGGATCGAAAAATGATTGAAATTTATTGGCAATAAATCAAAGTTTTCGACGCTAAAACATTCATCGCGTCGAGCATCGGCTTTGAACTTGATTTCAAATGCGTACGTCATCCTGGCTGGAGATTTTCGCGTGCTCGACAGCATTTAACAGTCACGCATTCGCGCTCTGCAAACAGTATACACGTCAAGCGTCGTTCTCCCATCGGTACGAAGCCCCCTTTCCGTCTGATTTATACATTTCGTTATAAAAACATTCTTGCTCGTCGCGTGCGTAGCGGTGATTTTTCTGCGAATGAATTTTTTGCTCTCGCACACCGATGTTTCAGGGACTGTTAACTTATTCAACATCTCTCGCCGTGATATAAAACCTGCGAAACCGTGCAGCGAACGTAGAAACGCGAAAACGAACAATAATCGAGCGTACGTCGCGTATGCAGACGATTAAATTCTCAGGTTCACGTTGCACAATGAACGTTGATTTAATTCGCAAATTTGTACGATACTCGGTGCTTTGGTTGCAAACGTATATCCACGACGTATGCAAATATGTGTACGAGGAGGTGTAGAAGCAGAAAGGACACGGAAGCACGTAAGAAACGGAGCAGAAAATTCCAATTGGTGTTTTTAAATATTTATCAGTTGGCCTTACCACGAGCACAGCTCATAAGAGAAATATCGCATTAACCGACAAAGTCCTGAGATTTCTGCTTTGTCAGGGATCTTCTGCCTCGGCTCTCGTAAAGGGATTTCACGGCTATTCCCTTAGGGATTTTCGCGATACTTGAGATTTTTATATTTGTGGATCAGTCTGGGCGCTTCAAAGTTTTCGATCCCGTCTGTTGGGTCCATACTTAGAATCTGAAGTGTCTGGCAGAAATATCTACGTTGCCAGCGTCGAAATTCGTGTTTTCATCTCGAGACACGACTCTTGAAACCTGATTTCCGTGACCCGCCGTGGTTCGTGCGTATCGTTCGACCTCGATCGAGGAGAATAGATCGAGTCGAGCATTTTCACCGTGATCAGCGTTCAAGCATCGGCGGTAACTATTAAAGTGGAAAGTATTCCAAACACCATTCGTCCCTGTAATTTTCTTTGCTCTCTATCTAGCGATCTTTCCTCGAGGTAAATTGCGAGAGCGCCGAGTGTCGCGTGGGAGCATTTAATTTGTTACATCTAACGTTCCGCCCTTTCTAAAGTTAACCCTGACTGGCTGACCGCACTCGAACGCGATACGCAACTTATTACGAGTAAGAAACTTTCTTTATTTATATTTGTATAGAATTCTGCGCTTTGGTATCGCGAACCACGGTCATCGAGTCAGGGTTATAAATCCAAGCTATAGCGTAGCCGATATCTTATTTGCTCTAATAAACGGAGTGAAAGTTGTCGCCGAGATAGCGTCCAAGTTTTAATTCGAGCAATCTCTTTTCTTGCGTCTTCCATATCTTGCGCGATCTAGTCGCGCGAGTTTCGAAGATATAATTTCCGATTTAGATCGAGCGTATCCGCTCTAATTCTATCCGCGGATTACTCGATCATCTCTTTCGTTTCGACATTATTTCTCCCCATGCTTCCAGACTAACAGCTCAACGACCGAAGATACACAGATTAAAATTGATCGACCGCCGCGATATACCCGCGCAGCGAATCTCGTTTGATTACGAATCATTCATTGTCCTGGCTCTATTCGAACGTATTTCAACAAGACCCAAGTGCGGGCGTTTACGCGGCGGCATTTACGCGCGTGAGGTTTATATCGCGTACACATAATTGCCACGACCATTGACCGAACGTGTTAATAGTGACGTACCTGACGAGCCGTGCAGCCGCAAATTTCCATACGAAAACCGACGTTAAACGTTAAGGCGCGCCGATATGGTCGAAAAGGTTACCGCGTACTCGAGAATCCTCGAATCCAAATGGGATAATTAAATATGAGTAACGGAAAGGTGAAGACACACACGGCTGACGTTTACTTTCCTCTTTCTCTCCCTAAGCCAAACTTTTCCAAACGAACGGGAAACTGTACGCAGCGGATAACTAACCGTGAAAGCGAACACGGGCACGGAGCTGCTTTGATCAGTGATTCTAAAAAATAAAAGTCGAATGTCGCCATTCCTACCGTGTCCTTTCATTGGCCATTTAAAGCAAACGAGCGTGACGTACTCGATACTCTTAAAAGTAAAATACTCTTATATCACGTTTCAAGTTTACGCTCAAAGCGAGAACAGCTATTCCTTCCAAGGATAATAAGGTGCGTTCGGTCGATAAGCCACGAATAGTTTAGAAATCCGCGGGGCAACTGAAATTCCACGAGTTCTCGTACGGTTAATAAACACAGTCTCATTTTTTTCGTGACAGATGCTCGCGAGTTTCGAACTATTCGTTATCCACGGTTCTCATTTGGAACGAGAGGAACACGTACGCGATCGCGAGCAACGCAAGAAACAGACATCCCTGTAATCATGATTAGAACCAGACCATCGAGCGACAATGAGCGAGTCCCCGCGAGGGACCAGTTATCGGGACGCTTCGAACAATGGCGTGCCGAAGCGCAAATGTATCCTAGCCGGTCCCTGTTAATAATACACGCTCATCGTCGTACTTTTACAGTTATTCCCGCGTAAACTAACGCGGCGCGTATGTCGCGGTTAACTCGCGACTAACAAGCTAGAATGGAATATAGACGCGTATTTGATGGAATTCTGAACTTTAGGATACTTTAAATACCGTTGATGCAACATGAAATCCTACATCGAGGCAACACTAAATAGTTAAAAGTTTGAAGCGTTTCGAGAGACGATTAATTAGTTGGAGTATTAGCACGAGATAATCGCGCTGGTTACCCGAAAGACTGCTACGTTTCGTGGGATTTGGCGAATAGTCGACTGGAAATCCTCGTACGGCACGCGAAACCTGCATAAATCGTTTGACGTCGACCAACTAGCGAGCGAAACTGCGAACTCGCATCGGGAAAACGTTCTGTTCGAATGTCACGGAAGTTTTCATCAAACGAGGCAGAGCAGCGTGGAAAAATGTTCCGCGTTAATTACTTTCAACTTTGTCGATAGACGCCCGGGAATCGATATCTCTATTTATAAATATATGTGTCGGCTTTCGTGCGTCTTAGTTCACTCGAATAGCAGAGAAACGTGGTCTAATTACGCCAATGCGCGCGCGCGGTTCTCGACGTTAACGCGAGAACGCATTCCTCGGTCGTCGGTGTTCTCCAAAGCATTCCGTTCATTCCCAATTGCGCCACTTCCGAAGTATGATAAAGTCGCGAGAACGTGAACCAAATCTGGAGAGAATCCAAGACTGGCCAGTGACCTTGAGCGGCCAATTCTCTTTACCTCTATTACAGGATTTGTTCCGATCCGATAAGCCGATTCCTTTCTCCTTACGATACTCTATTTACCAAACATCCGTGTTGGCCCTCGCGCCTCATCGCTACTGCAAACAATTTCGAGAAATTCAATCTCAAGTGCGCCTCTAAACCCCTTGCCCTACTCGACTCGAATTCCTTACCACGTGTTTCGCACGTTGTTACAGGTGAAAGAGTTAAACACGAAAGTTTGGACCAATGTTGCTCGAGAAGCTAACCGATGCTCGATCGCGTGTACCTCGAAGCGAGACCAACACCTGGACGCAGCACCGTACAGGTTGCAGGTCATCGCGATACTCATCGCGCGACTTGCCAGTCGTCTGAAAGAAGCTAAACGAAAAAGAGCCGCGTGAAAAAACGAGGAGGTCTCGGAAAGGAAGAAAAATCACAGAAAAATCAAGAGCAGAGATGGAACGCTCAGCGATGCGCGAGTGGAAGAACAGCCCCGAAGCCGTCGCGACTACGGCGTCCGCTCGTCGTCGGCGATATGCATCGCACGGATACGATGCGTCCTACTCTTTTTTTTCCCTTAGGTGGCGCCCGCAGGTAATCGTTATCGATCTCGCAAATAATACCAGACATGTACGGAACCGACGTACTCGTCCGCATAACGAGGCTGGGATGTGCGCGACTACCTGCCTCCCCTGCGGCAATCGACTGTCCCCTTGTTTCTAGCCCCCGAGCAGCCTATACCCGCGCGCATACGTGACCTGGATATCGTTGAACTTAAAGGGAATTTACAGGGCTCGCGGTGTTACGACGATTGCACCCTCAACGAGGGTCGTCGATCGACGCAGGATTCCTTCGTAATCGCGTGACAAATATCCCTTTCAGCCCTCAGGCACGAGAGACACTCGCGGCTGATCCTACGTCTTTATATGTTGTTCTGTTCGACGTTGGTAAACGGAGAACGTGCCAACGATACGTTGCGGTTTTGCTCCAAGATCGAGAGAATTCTAGGTCGCTCGCTACTTCGAAGACCACAAATGCAATCGAAAGAAAAGCCATTTTTGCGTAACGGAGTCCTACGACAGGACCTGGTCGCGTTCCCTTTCGAAAGACGAACTTTTCGTTGAACTCCGAGCGATATCGCGAGACAGAGTCAAGGCTCGTGTGGGAATTTTGGTTGCACTGAGTCGACTCGCGTTCGGTTCTACTGGAACAGGAGAGGATTAGAAAAGCCACGCGCCAACCAGTGTGACATGTCTGGTAATTCAAAGCCACGCGCGGTGGCAGACGCGAGAAGCCCAAATATGACATAATACTTGGTTGCTATTGCGCCACGGAGTAGGTGAAAGAGAGAAACCAAGATTCTGTCTTTAGAAATCTGTTTATCGCGTGTTTCGTCGTAAGCTGGAGTTACTGGGCAGCTGCGGACTTCGCGGGTCTGGGGTTGGTCGTAGGTCATCGAAATAATTAGTTGTCGTCGGGTGAGTTTCAAGAACCTCAGGACAATACGCGGTGAAAGGGAGGTCGGAGACTTGAGACTTTTCCTCCGAGCGAGATACTCGTATAGACCCGTTATTTTCATAGCAAATAGATCGCAATTGACATTTAGCAATTGCATGCGAAACGAGCGTGACTTTGGCGACAATGGGTGCCGCCAATAAAACACCAAGAATGGCTCATCCGGCTCCATAAATCACGTGTGTCTTTTAAAATACGAACTCCACCGGTTTATCCGATATCTGGATTGGCGAAGATTTATCGCGCTCTGTACTCGAGATTAAACTGGAGCTTGCTTCATAAAAATTCTCCATTTAAAGAACTCCTTTATTTCGGGGGTGGGTAAAAATATTTCAGCCCGATCATTCGCCACTAATCCTCGCGGCGCGTCGGTATGGATTTAAGGTTGTCGAAACCGTGTATCGTATTCATCGAATAACGGCCAGCGAGTGCTCCAAGAGTCGCTCGCGAGGGTCCTCCGAAATCCATATCGCACCGAATGGTAATCGGGACATTTTATGGTCTGCGGTACGGTGAAAACTGTCGAAACGAGTACAAGGTCCCGAGCAAAGTCTCCGCGAAGTACAAACAGTCATAAAACAACCATTGAATCGACTTACCGAAGATAGCTCAGCGATATGGTATCCGCTTGACTCTCGACGACTAGCACATTCCAGGAAGTTGTTACACGAACGGCTATCGTAAAGACGTTCGAATCGTTGGTGCAAGAAGAATATGCCTTTCCGATGGTCAACGACGAAAATGGCGAGCGTGTGCGGGCCACGATTCTTTCAGTTCGTAAAGCGATGCGCTAGGTTGGCTCTGATTTATCGCGGACTTCTCGCAGTTACCGCGGTTTTTTCCCCTTTCCTCTTTCGTGGCTCGCAGCGGTCTGGTCGCGCGCGCGAACCTCGCAACTCGCCCTGGTATCGCCGTAATGCAGTCATTTAAAGTGAAGCACGACGCGATAATACACCACGATAGCCACCATCTTCGCTGCGGTTTGCCTGGCCGCGACCAAACGTAATTTTCTCGTACGGCCTCGGTTGGCCCGAATGCTCTCGGCCACTTTTAGATTCTTATCCGCGGAAAAGTTTGGTTTGCGACATCCGTTTTCGTCCGTATCTTCCTCCTTGTTGCCGGGCAACTCTGGCGCGCCGGTTCACCTCGGTCGCAGTTTACTCGGGACCCTCGTAAACGTTAATTTATTCCGTAGAACGATGATGCAAAAAGTAACAAACGTTACATTAACGCTTTAATAATTGATGCGGTGGACGCGCGGTAATTCTATGGAGCCTGTACTAATTCGTAGAACGAAGATACAGAAACTAACGAACGTTGAGTTGGAACTTTAATAATCAATTCAGCAGGCATGCAGTAATTCTATAACACCTGCGCTAATTTCTAGAATAATCTCATACAAACTAATGAACGTTGAGTTGCCACTTTAGGCGCAAACAATCCATGCCTGACTCGCGTATACCCAGCGATAGCAACGCGAGCACCGCACGCCAGGAGCAATCCTGCAGCCCCGGTGTTCTCAACCTTGTTGGCTGATGATGCTTTCTGTTGGGAATCTCTGTTCTACACCGAATCGATCTCCTTAATCCAACGCTTCTCGGCGATCAAACACATTCTGACCTTAATTTGTTCGCGTCAGCGGCACGCGAGTCATTTTTAAACCGTTAAGGCGGACTTTTAATAATACCAGCGGTTCCCTGCACCTCGCAGGGAACGAATGCACCGCGGGGTCGTCGGGTAAATTAAATCCATGCAATTTTTTTCGTTTAGGCCGTCGCTATTGCCGCGGCACGGGCCCGTAAATCTTCCGGTGTAAACGTACAATGTAGTCGTTTAAAGTGAGGCATAACGCGATAATGCGGTACTATATACTAACCGGAGCCAGCCGGCGGCTACTTCGAGCAAATGCAATTTTCCTGCGCAGCCGAGTAGCGACCCTTTAAATTGCCGCCGCAGGAAAGTTCAGCCAGCGCCATCCGTTTCTTCAACTTTACACAATTACCGTGAACTCGCGAGGCTGGGATCCATTCCGGCGCACTACCGACGAGAATTTTATCATTCTGAACGTTAGAACACGCTCAAAGCTCGAGAGGGTAGTCTGGCCTGGGACAGGGGTCGACTAGTTTTTACCGAAAGGAGCCACGCGACTGGAGAGGATGGGAAATAGCTCCGCAAAGTCTTTTCTTCGTCGAGAAAAAATCACGCCGTGCCAGGTCTGAACGGGTGACCAATTTAACCGGAGTGCCTAGCAAATTGGTCTTCGCGTTGGCAGAATGGGCTAAAGCGTTGTCACGGATATACCCCTCGACGTTTCTGGCAGCAAAACAGTGATGTATCATCGCGCAATTACAGTCCGTTCGTGTTCCAAAGCAGCCGTGGTTGAATGTCCACTGGTTGGAAAGAAAGTCGCCACCATTTTCTTTCTCGCAGCTCTTGGCCTCTTGACTTTCACCGATGGGATCTCGCTGGAGTCGTCTCGAGCGGACGACTGGCGCTTTGCCGCGGGATCGACTGGCAAATGTAGGTTTCGACATCGGTCACGAAATCTACGATCTACGTAGAGCTCTTACTTACCAGAGGATTGCCAGAGGGCATAAATAACAAAGTGCTATCGTCTCTTAAAAATGCCCAAAAGAAAAACGAGTGGGAAAGACAGAGCATCGGTATGGTATTTCACGGTTAACAAACGTCTGATGCGACCAAGTGCCATTTAATATCTTCGTTCATTCGGATTTACAAGCCGATAGATCCAGGTGCTAAACTAGGTTTCCCGTTCTCGAGACTGTACCATCGACGCGATGACAACAGTTTTCGTTTCGCTTGTTGAAACAAACCATCGGAGTTACGTTTGAATGGCTCTCGAAATCGATTTACGGAAGAATCCCGGTGCAACCGCGACGCTGAATGGTTGTATTGTTCGCGGTCGTTCTTTTTTTCACACCCTCTAGACTCATTATTCACGTGCTGGCTGGCAAAGCATTACTGGTTTACAGATTTGTTAACGGTGGGTAACCCATTCGAAAATGGGTAATACATTCCCATTCGTTTATTCCACGCGTTTATATCTAGGAAATTTGAAGAGAGAGAGAGAGAGAGAGAGAGAGAGAGAGAGAATTCTAAACGACTCGAAAGAAGGGGTTGTGCGAGACCAACGCGAGGCGAACAGCGTCGAATTAACTTTGGAAAAAAAGAAGCAATGCCCTCGTTTTGGTAATCGCCAACCGTGTAGGCGGTGTACCAGAGCCAAAGGGTTGAACCAGCCGAGTTTCCCGTAACTGAAACTACAGACGACGGTGAACACGACGCATTAAATTAGAACGGGCCCTGTATCTATCTCCCCCGGTGTTTCCGCGATTCGAAAATACAGCCCGCGGTCGAGTAATGGTATAATAGGTAGAGACATCGCGGGTAACGCAACGACGATGCCCAGCAGCCCATTTTCATTCGGACGGGACCGAACAGCCGTGGAAACGCATTACAGACCGGAAGCGGAGCGCAGCCACCGCGGGCAATAATCCAGATCTGATTCACGCGCGACCGTGTCGCGTATCAGCGGACGATTCGCGCTGTCGCTCGTACATTATTGCCGCATTTCGCGAGCCACGGGAATTGCATTTCCAACGGGACGAAAGCTTCGGGCACCGACGGGGAGGGGGGGGGGGGGTCAAACGACTCGTAGGATGCCCGAGGAGTAACCCTGCGCAATTTATCGAGCGTCCGTCGAACCGGAACGCGCAGATTGCCATTCCTCAAGATTGAGTCGAGCCGCGAAATTGCATCGCGTCTGCCCAAATAGCCGATACCCTTGCTCGAATCGCGAATACCTTGGATCTTCAGCCTAGTAATTGGATACAAGACGCTTTCGGACATCGGGACCAGAATTTCTGATTGTCGTCTCGTTTCGCAAACTTTGATCGCTCTCGACTATCCACCACGGAGCATCGTCCCTTCGAAAATTATCAGACCCATTCACCGTCGTCAACTGTGCCATGGAAATTGTACGCTAGGCCAAAAGCGTTCAAAAAACATTCGAGCGTTTTCGCCCCTTGCCATTGTGGATTAGGATCGAGATAGGCTACGGCAATAACCACACATATATTTCGTTTCGTACGTTTTTATTCGTTGGTGATAACAGTTAGCGTGTCTCGTGGTGAACTAATTCTAACCGTCCTCGCTGTCGAGCTCATCGTCGAAACATCGATGATTGAACGGCGCCGCCGATCGCATACGATGTCGCTCGCGAAGCGGCGCGATGGTCATTCCAATGCTACCGCAGCTGTGTCGACGAAAATCGGTCGCCACACCATTCTTAGAATGAGCTGTCAGACTGGCAACCGAACTGTTAAGATGTCTGAATTATCTGAGAAGTACAAATTGTAGATATCATTACGTTGTATTACGCTACTATTTTTGTTGTTGTTGAATCATGGTTTAAAATAAACGGACCTTACCAATGATATATTTTTGAAAGTGCTGCAGACGTCTGGAATGTAAATATCTTCCAACTTTTTAACGCGACGTTCCAGATGATACCTGGAAAAGTTCCGCGAGTAACTACACGTCCAACCATAATATTTTTCCGTCCGAAATTCGGTAAGCTTCGTATACCTGCTTGTACGGAAGCAGCTCTTAAGGAAAATTCCTACAATTTCAAATTACCTACCACTCCGGAATAAAAGTTTACAGTTGGAACGTCTGAACGCCAACTTTTAGCGCCTCGTACCGTTGGTCAGGCAAGCAATTAACCTTTTTCCCCGAAGCATCTGTTGCTACAACGCACTTTTTCGTAAACATTCGTAACCATTTAAGGAAGTAATTTTTTACCTTCGTCAATCAGACCTTAAAGCTACTCGTCGCCAGGTCGCGTTGAGTACTATTCTTTAATTACTCCGAGCAGTCGCGATTTGTCGCATCCTCTGAGAGAAGTCGGTACGTACCTGAAACATAAAAAGAAAAAAATCAGCCCTGCCCTAAATTCGGTGACGAAACGATATACTTTCTCGATTAAGTCCAATCAAAATTAACTACACGATCTGGCTTCGTCAACGCCTTCTGTTCTACCTATAAACCAATAGAGCGGCACACTGACGTGACATCAAATTTGAAGTAATGAATGCCTCGATTCAAGTAAGAGAAGTGGCCTTGCACGAATAATTAAATTTCATCCGACTAGAGTGTCCGGAGTTACACGATGTCAAGCGAAGGTACGAGATAGATTACTTTTACGATGGACAGGTGACGGTAAGGTGAAATATTACGTTGAGACGGTAACGACGGTATGGTAATGACAATAGTATCGAAACTCTCGTAAGCTCCTAGATGGTTATTCTACCATCCCTGTGCCTTCTATGTTTCTTTGATGCATTTAAAAGACCGGCAAACCAAGTAAAAATCTGTAGTTGGCGAGCAATGTTCCGTGACACGAGCACGGGTACGCCAACTAGATAATAAAAGAAAGATCCACAGAATGCGTCATCAAGCGCCTGATGAAGGTGCTGCCGCGACGCTGGAAGATCCTTTCGAAAGGATACGCCTCATACCCGCCAGCTTCAAACGGTATCAACTCTGCTGAACTCTGGAACTCATCAAGTCTAACTGACGAACCAACCCACTTCTCGCATACACCGAATTCGGAACCTTCACACATACGCAGTAGATTCGTGTCACGTATGTACTGTTCGTAGCTCGCGAGAATAGACTCGAAGAGCACCGAGAGGTAAGGAGAATTTTTCTCGGCTCTCATCGCAAAGTGTCTCTTCGCGTCAATCTAAACTAGCGGATCTTCGAACGAGAAAGAAAATTCTTGCGTTCGAGGCGAACGGTGGGTTTCGAACGTTACCGAGAAATATATACTCGAGCGTTGAGTTTCGATTACTTTACGAATTAAACGAAAACCATTTCTATCGCACGCGTGAATCGATAAGATCGACCAGTGCGCGACACTCGAGTAACAGATCATCTTTCTACCACTCCGCGAGTCTCTCATCCATTTACAATGCGCAAAGACGGGTATGACAGTTGAATTAATTTGGGTGAATGTACACAGCAACAGCTAACGGATTACGGATTCATACGTACCAGCTCTAAGAATGTATCCGCAGTGTGCAACGTCAGCTCCCCCTACCCAAACTTTGCATCTCTGAATTATGTGCCGCAAGAGTGTTTCGCGGGATGATATTAAACCTATTTGGAGATGTGAAACACGAAGGCATAGCCTGCAATGCGATTCCACCGTAATATATTCACCGTGTGAAACTAACTTCTGCTGGACCCGAAACGTTTATAACAAAGCTATTCAATTTATACTTGTAGCAGTCGCCTTCGTGAAATTAAACAGGTGAAATCTAATTATCTTGATGATAAATTGCAAGCGGATTTGCCCGACGGAATGGTAACGTTAATTTCGTTAACTCCATTTTCTAAAGTTTTACAAAACATTTAACGAAGACTGCGTCGTCTGGAGCTAGTATTAAACGTTCGAGAAAAGTTATACGAGTTCACCGTGTTCTCCGTTTGTTCGAATAGCGAGCAATCCTAATCCGTCGAAGGCGATTTACAACCGAAAGCGGAATCTAGCGATGAATATCAAGAGCGATAAATCCAAGGGGTGAAAATACGAGCCGGTTATCAGCGAATCACGCAACTCGGACTTTCGCCATTTAACGTGGCGCGAGCTTCGATAATTCTAACGCTGTAAAGTAGACGCCACAGGGTGGGCTGGGGGGTCGAGTTAGATCTCTTACCCCTTTCCATTCGAATCTGCCTACGATAAGGAGCATAACAGATCCCACCCACGCATTTTACGCGTTTACGTAACGTTGAAAGCAAGTTCCAGATCTCTGGAAGACAAGCACGATCGTTTGGTCGAATATGGAAGTGAGCCACGAGCACAAAAAATTTGAGAATCCCTGCTCTATATACCAGCCGAGTCTTTGGACGTACTCAACAGGTGTTTTATGAACCGGTGATTTCAAATGGCCCTGCAAATAAAAATTTAATGATTCGAGTCTGATGTGCAAGGGGCGACAGGTCGCGACACAGGGCCCCCGTTTAATTAAGCTTAGTTAGCCAGATGCAGCGAACATAAAATTCGCGGTAGCAGCCAACGGACCATTCCATGTTGAATCGATCACCTTTGCACCTCGATGGGTATTCTTACGACGTTGACATGCATACGCTGTACTTCATGAAAAATTTGGAGCGGTCGGGTGGTCGTTCCACTAGTTTCGCTACGCGGAAGGGCTACATTATTCGCTGCGCATGGTATACGAATTATTAAATTCATTATTCCAGCAGCTGTACGGGGCCAGCATGCATACGCTTGTCACGCGTTCGCGCGCGTGTTGGCTTATTCTGCAGGCTTAATCTGTAGGCAATCCGTTCTGAAATAAGCGGCTACGTGAGCTTGTACACGCGCAAACATTGGCGTCGATGGGGGAGTGTGATGACCAGGTGACACGTGCGTTTAACGTCACCCGGTTTACAGCGTCGCTGATAAACTCTACTTGACACTTTGAGGGTAGAACTGAAACTTCTCGTCCATTTATCGTTAAATATTCGCGCGCTCTTCCCGCGTTTGTCGTAAACCTATCGAATCCGCTCCGAGACATTCAACGATAGAAAGAATACACCAACGGGTGTATAATACAAACAGGTGCTAGAACATTTATTCCCCAGGACAATTCAAAACGGCAGCACGTAGCGAATTAGATCGCAGCAGGTTGAGGTATCGGCTGGTAAAAATTTGATACGGACAAGTCGTCGAATCGCTGAAAAACACAATAGCCGAAACCGTATAGTTTCCGATGGAAACTCGATCTGCATGTATCCGTAAGCTGATGTACACCGCTTTCCGTCGAATTTTTTCTGCTGAAACGCACAGCCGCGGTGTTATAGAACCAACAACGAATGTTCACCGACGAAAATCCGGTGCAATCGATTGTAACGGTGATTTCTGGCTTTCGAAAGCTATGCTCGTCTCTTTCTTCCGGTGAAAATTATCGAACGCGGTACCCACCCTCGTTCAAGAATGCCGAACGTGCGATGGCGGTCGTATTCTTCGAGAAAAATCAGGCGGGGTAGGGATAGATACGAATCTACTTAGATACGAGTCAGTGGATGTAAGGAGACATCCCACGACGAGCGAACAAAGAGGTGATCGACCGAGATTGAACGGCGCAATCATTTTAACGCCGTCATATCGGTTCGGATTGTTCGCGAATTCTTTCATCGGAAGTTGTTGCGAAATACTTTGGAAGGTGCCTCGACTTTTAGAAACCGAATTTCACGATTCCCTCTCCTGATCCTTTCTCCATCGATTCGTCAACATCTTTCCGAAAGTTACAGGTTCCTCGTGCACGCAAGCGCGCGTAAATTTCTACGTGGATCGCATTTTACAGTCGCGCCGTTCGCTCGATGAAATTCAGGCAATTAGAGAGATGAGAGTGTGTAAAATTCAAAAGCAATAAAAGCAG
The DNA here is from genome assembly GCF_026283585.1 of Hylaeus volcanicus. Taxonomy (NCBI): domain Eukaryota; kingdom Metazoa; phylum Arthropoda; class Insecta; order Hymenoptera; family Colletidae; genus Hylaeus; species Hylaeus volcanicus. Next base: position 1,788,070 of record NC_071976.1, on the reverse strand, counting down.
AATTGCTTCATCGTCGTAATCAAATTTTTTACCGAGTTCGCTTACTTTCTGCTCGTTTTTCTTCTCGCAGAGAAACGGCCACGCTCTAACTTCCGCCAGTGGCTGCTAGAGCAAAGTTGCGATCCACGTTTTCCCAAATAGTTCCACAGCGATGACCAATCTGTGGATGTTCGCGCACGCAAGATACGCGAGCAGCGTGTGTCTTTTGTGAGGGTGAAATTTACATTTATGCATGAGAATTATGCAGAATACGGTGAGTCGTACGTTCGATGTACGTACGTAAATAATAATTAAAGTACAATGTAGAGTATAATACGGTATAATAATATAACATAATATGTACCGTTTCAGGGAAAGGAAATATTAGCTTCGTGCTTTGTTCTATACTCCCATTTTAGACGTATGGAAAGCTCCCCCTGTCACCCTCGGAAAGTCGTATGTAGCGTTCTCTCAATTTTATGTGATTATTCGTTTTTCGTTGTGAAGGAACGTTGCACGAGATCCATCGGAATTTCATAGAACGGATTTTTGCAATTAAAACTTCTGTAAGCTTTCGGATGGAACCCGCGTCCTCCTGAAAAATAACTCTGCATTTTCGCATCGCAAGTCTGTTTCGTTAAAAGTCTGACCACGCGCGAGTGGATTAATATCCACGCAATGAAGTCAATTACGAAAAGCTGCATTCGGTTCGATACCGAAAATGCAATGACTTTGAAATATTTTTAGGAACATGAGAACAGATGGCAGGATAAGATTTATTCCTCGAGGACACAGGGGCGGATGATAACTCACGATTATATTAAGATGGGCGTAATACGGTAACGTATTCGAACTTGAGCAAACAAAGATGTTCTCTTGTCAGTCTCGGTAGCATGTCAGAGTCAACACAATCGCGAAGGTAGGCACGATGCAGCATTAGGCGCCAGTTGACATTCGTGTTGATTTTACGAGGAGTCGAGTAGAGTAATGTCGAACTCCGCGCATTACGACGATTAGTTAACCGTCGGATCAGGAAACGAATGCCGTCGTTCAGGATAAGAGGAAGCAAAAACGAAAGGAGATAGGTTCGCGTTAACGAAGAAAAATCACGGGACGTTCGTTTGCAAATTACGTCGATCCTCTCGAACGCCCTGTATGGTCCGTTATCCTCGATTTTATACGTTCTCATGAAAATCGTATAAATCTGGAGAGACAGGGAATCGTTATCTCGCCGCACGAGCGAAACGATATCGGCCAAGTTTTTTAGATAGATATTAGGGCGACACGTAACGTAGATAGGATGATTCGTTTGGTGAAAAAATCCCTGGTGATTGGAAGCACTCTGTTTCAAGCCTGTCGTGCCTGATCCCAGCCGGTCGTAGCGTTATCGTCGTACGTTCGTCTTCCTGAAGTCCGAAATCCCCGACGGAGAGGACGAGCGCTCGTTCACGCTAAAAGGATCGGTTCTCGTTCATTGGCAGCGACGCGTGGTAAAATAGATTAGATCGAAAATAAATCCACATGCTATAGCCGGGCCAGCCAGATAACTGGCGAACCATTATCGACCCATTGTTAATTTAGATTCGGTTAAACCGAGTTTTACATTTTTAATGACTAGGGAATGTTTAAGGGGTCTGTTACGCGAACTTATTTAATGAAGGATTTTAACGAAATCTCACTTGATTGTTCTACGATTAAACGTGAATCATACTAATCTACATATTTCGACTTAAATCAACTATCCCAGTAATTTTAACACAGACCTTTATCTGTGTTTTTGCATCTTGATTATCTCTTCTGAAGCAAATTTGCATTTTACCTTCATCCTGGTCGAAGTGTAAAACGTATTCTAACGGAACCGAGGCAAGCCGAAATCAATATTTTCAGCTCCAACGACGCCGTCAATTTTTTTTTTTTTTTTTTTTTTTTTTTTTTTAATATGATTTCCCAATCTCCATTGTTTCTGCCACGACAATAAAAGCACCCGGACGACTTGGTATCATATTTTCGTCATTGTCGACAAACAACAAAGCCGGTTGATTTCATCACGATGATCGGTAGAACCGAAGCCGCTATAGTTCGACGGAGTTCCAGAAATATTTTTTCATGGAATAAATTCTGGCATTTTTCCATCGCTAGGTTTTTATGCTTTGCTTTCAAGTATACGATGCGCTGCAAATGCGTAAGTACTCAAATTCCAGCTGACTTTATTCTTCGTGCAGCGATTAGCACTTGGTAAAATTTTGAGATTCTCGAGTCGTTATCCGTGGCTTTCATAAAATTTTGCCAGTCATCTGTTTAGAAGCGCCGACAATTTCGTGGCCGGTTGTCCAGAAAATTGGCCCCGTCTCCGTGGGAATTATAGCCATCCATCTCCTGCGGCTAATTATCCGTTTAATCGAAAGCACCCTCGCATTCCGCCGCGGAACCTTTCGCCACTTAGAACAATCCCCCTCTATCCACTTTTCGAGACGTCTTCCGTGATTCCCTCCACTTTGTGTTTGCCGAACGAGCCAGGCGGTAGTCGAGTGAACTTGGTCGATTTCGATTCGAGTGGAATCCGCAGGGATATAAACGAAAGTGCGAGCACTTAACCCCAATGAGCCTGTATTTATGAATTCGATCGTTCGCGAAGTATAAACATGGGAATGAATTCCGATTGCGATTTCAATTTCGGGACGGAATTGCTTGCAGATTTAGGGAGCTCCGCGGGATCGTTGTTTTGCTCCGTTCGTACTTAATCGTTGCCGTGTTTCTCTTCCAAATACGACGCGGAATTTGAATCGGCGAGCGTGACAGTTTCCCATTTCCTTTTAAGGGACTCTAATGCAATATTTATCGCGGTTATTCACCGCTGCGAACGAGTCTCGGCCAATTAATTTCCGTGGGATTCGAGGTTCTGTATTTTTACGTTTTTTATATTTTCTCAATGAAAAGCTTTGCGATTATATATAACGCGCCATTTGTATCTTGTCGAAAAACAGAATTTCAAAGAATAATCTTCCCATTCGAAGTTCGTTGGACTTTTTAAAATTTGTCAAACGTACCGTCCCGTATCGATCTTTTTCGCCAAATGCGCATTGTCACCCATGCTTGCCAACCACGCATACAAGTGTACAGGTTGGAGAGAATATAATGAACCACTCGAGGCATACTCGAGCGACGTGTAAAGCAATACCCTCGAGCGTATAAACCGCCGAATGTGTTTTTCGCCGTTCATTACAGGGATGCGACCCCATTAATGTACTCAGCTCTCTAACGTGATGTTTATCCAAAAGGTATACACAGTTCGTCCATGTACTCTTCACTCGTGACGTTTGAGTGCGCTGCCAGATTTATTCTCTTTCCCAGTGTTTCAAATTTCGACGTTTCGACGAAGGAAACAATGCCTACAGTCAGCCTAAACATTTTATTGTAAATATGAACATCAAACCTACTATTTAATTTAGACACATTTCTTCGATAGCCACATAGGGTACGAATAGTTATGGGATACGAGAGCGATACGAATCGAGTAGGTAGCCGAGCGCAGCTCGCAATAGAATAAGCCTCCCGCCTGGCGTGCGTCAGACATCAGTAGTACGAGTCAACGGCTTCGGATACGGACTAGGCCGTCTGTAAGTCGAAACTCGTAAGATTCGCGCACCTGTTGTGCGAGCAGTAAATCACGCTACTATTGATTTGAAATTATCATACAGCGATAAAACTTTTCTAAAAATTGCGAAGCTCCCTCGGTCCTATTTTCCCAACCCGTCCGCGCCAACATTTCCGAGAGGAACGTTGCTCGTGGTTCTCCTTTTTTCAGGAGCAAATATACATCTCTCGTCTAGTTAGACTCTTTTCTTGATCGAGAAATTTCGTGAACGTCCACCGATAGGAAGAACGGCGGAACGTGACTTTTCGACGAATGTAATTCAAAGGAATGCTAGCGCACTTCCCGATCCGAAGTAATATAATTATCTAATTAAAGGGAAGCGGCGAGCTCGAAGGATTTCGGTAAACAGAAATTCCTCGCAAACTTCTTGCAACTTCTAACCGGACAACTGCTAGTTTTCTTAATATCTACCGCACCGAAAGAACATTTACCCGCGGAACTTTGTAATTCGTTTCTGGCGAGAATTTATTCCTACTGTTCTCAATGGAACTGCGAAAAACACGGTATTTAAATACGACATCGACTTCTCCCTTCCGCGATGCATACAAATGCAAAATTATCCGCGCTCTACATTTACGCGAACACGATGGATCAAGAAATACACAAACATCCCGCCCGATTTGCATTCGCAATCAACAAGTCTACCCGTCACGGCTGTCTGCGTTAATTAAATAACAGGTCGTGTAGTTTAATTTTTCGAGTAACCGTGATTTCTCTTTTCGTGAAAGGGTAGTTGGTTTCGAGGCGGAGAAGCACGCTTTCCTTAAAGAATTTATTTCGGGTAAACAGCTGGACGATTGTACGGTTTGTGGCATAAAAATATTGGGTTGACCAGAAAGTGTCAATTTTTAAGAAAAATTTAAAGGCACGTATGAATTTTTATAATGCATGAACTTGAAATTTAAGAAAATGCAAGTCGATTGGGTCGTCGAATTTGGAGGAGGTAAGAACGACGACGTCGCGACTAGTTTTCGCGAGAACAGTCTTCCACAGATCGATAGCTCGATTCGAAGAGAAAACGAGCAAGCTGGGGGATGAGATCTGGTTCGATGTTATCCGGTCTAAATAAAGTCAATGGAAAATTCTCCGTCTTACGTCTTTGCAGGTCTTTGCAGCGCCCTCCTGTTCCTTCGGGTAACTGCTGTCAGAGGGTGTTTCAGGGGATCGTGAACTTTTTTATAAGTTTAATCGAGTCGCTCAGCCGACCTCGTCTCCCCGTCTTCACTGCGCGCGATTAAACAACAAAACGCCACTAAAAGTGGAGCCTCAGCCTTCCGGATTAGTAGATAATGCTTCGAGAGCAATGAGCCGTCACGACACTCGACGGGAATTGTACATAATTTATCCAGACAGAAGAGGGGCCTCTCCCGGAAGCAGATTCCAGTCGTTACGCGGAAAAAAGTTTCCTCTTCCTGAACGAGATACGCGGCACGTTTCCTCTTCTTATTAAAACTTCGATTGGCGTTCGAAGATTAGACAAAAAATTGTCCAACATTTTTGTAGCGGGGTACAACGAAGTAAAACGAAGCACAAACGGAGTATAACATTCAAGTTTCGTTTTCGTTCAAGTTTCGTTTTCGTTCAAGTTGGGCGCCACGTTCATATGAATTCGCCCCAACTAAAAACTTCCACTAGCGTTACACGAGAACGTTTATATTTTCCCAGCGGATTGAAAATTATTTGATGAAAATCGACAGAAATACCGGTAAAAGTGCGTGCTTTTAACACGTATAGGAAACATTTACATATATCGAACGTTCGATATCGTAGGGAAAAATTGTCAGATACCAACATTTTTTCAGGCCGAAAGCGGATGTTCCCCTTTAAATCAATCGGCGTCGTCGAAATCCGTGATATTTTTATTTACGTTCAATTGGATTTCCCGACGGGAATCCAGGGATCGAGTATCGAGAAAAGCGAAGTCGGACAAATTGGGTGCGGGTACCCGATTCGGCTCGGCGAGAGGCACGTAGAGCTGGCTCCGCCACCGACGATTTGCCTTCCATGCATACGAATGTAAAGTACGGGCCACAGTGTTCTGTGGTGCTAATTGCAACCAGCTGCAGAATCAAGCCGTAGTCTCCTCCTCTGCGTCATAGCTCGGTCGGGTGAGCGTGTATACGTATAATTTCGGGCCAAACGCGCAAAGGGTTGCTTGGGCGTTGCACAGGCGTCAAATCTCGCTGGAAGACGGATTCGCGTCTGACGTTGGTATTAATTCCCTTTGTGCGGATTGTGGTCTGTGTTGCGTCTGGGTGGAATATCCACCTCCGTGGCACCAGCAAAACGCCCGCGTATCGGATTATACTCGAACATGAGTATACGGAGAGGTAGAGAGGTAGAGGTAGAGAGGTAGAGGTAGAGAGGTAGAGGTAGAGAGGTAGAGGTAGAGAGGTAGAGGTAGAGAGGTAGAGGTAGAGAGGTAGAGGTAGAGAGGTAGAGGTAGAG